>NC_053398.1:87506599-87813716 GCF_905171765.1 Bufo bufo | reverse complement strand
GATGAAAGGAAGGGGTTGTGAAAAAATTACTGGGGGGGGGATAGATCATCAGTTTAAATAAACTGCAGAACCCCTTTAAGTGATAGGGCTGGACGAGGTGTGTTCTTACTGCAGCATGAAGGCTTAGGGTGTGTTCACATCACGTTTTTTGCCTCCGTTTGACGTATACATTAGAAAGGATACAAAAACGCAGCACATCACGTTCTTGTATCCTGCAGAGTACAGTAAAAAACATAAGTTTTTTTTTTACAATGGATCTCTATGGTGAACGGATGCCACTGTATGGCATCAGTCTGAGGCATCCATTTAACGTATACGTTAATCAAATAGGAAAAACGTGATGCGAACCCACCCTAAGTGACTCGGGGCTTGCACAGTGGATATAATGAGCTTGGAAAGCAGAACTCATCAGATCCACTGCGTAGGCGCTGAGTCACTGAGCCAAGCTCAAGACGCAGCACAAGTACAGAGCGCCGACACAGAACAGTATGAATGGGACTCTGAGATGTACATAGGCCATGTTACCAATGAATGTGACATCACTGGCCTAAGAAGATGCTGCAGTGCTCACTGGAGCACCGTGGCCTTTTCAAACAGCTGATCAGTGGGGTGCTGGGAGTCCGAATCTCTCGTTCAAATATTGATGTCCTATCCTTAGGAGGATGGGAGTGGTAGTAGCTCTGGCAATGACAATTGTACACATGGTTCACAGTGGCAATCCTCACACCTTTACCCCTTAGGGAGGACACACCATTTTCTTCCTTTGGGGCACAGCCTGATGTTTGGGGCTCCTGCCTGGAGATAGTTGGGGTGCCCTTGGTGTTAAGTATGGGTTTGGGTTCAAAGCCGGCGTATGATGGAGTCAGTAACCAGGCCTGTTGTAGTAAATAAATAAGTCTTTCTTTACTAAAATGCAGGACAGGATAGGAGTAGACATACATCCAACAGTATAAAGGCACAGTTCCAAGTAGTAGTTCACACTGTAATATCTCCTCAACAGCAATGTATGGATAGCAGCAATGATTGGGGTTGTGGTATTCGTTCTCTCTATCTTTCTAAAGTAAGGCATACAACTGAGATTTAGGGTATATGTTCTGTAATTCCCAGGCTGAGGGGTACAGAATTAAGGTACGGCTAGCCAAACCATCTCAAGGTGCAGAAGAGTGCGCTAGCAATGTTCCATCTCACAGCAGCAAAGTCTCTTTCACTCTGCCATAAACGTGCACGATACTGTCACGGCGGACGTGCACAGTTAAACAGATAACACACCAACCAGGCTCTGGACGAGAGACGGGGGAACGGTCACCTCCTAATTAATCCCTGACCTCTTTCCCTACAATGCTCAGCCCACAGATCAAATCTTGATGGTAGATTTGCTGTGTCCACCAGCCTATGCTAACAGAACCCTGAACTCCCTGAGATGGTGAAGTGGGGAGAAAGGAGCTGCCAGCTCGCACAGAACCTGGATGGGATAGATGACAAAAACAACCAAAGACACTTATCTGCTGAGAGCAGGAACAAACAGCCAACCTTCCTTTCTAGCTTCCAAGACCACAATGAAGAGTATAATCCGCTCAGAGCACCTTAGCTGGAGACTATTTAAACTAATGACTCCACCCAGTGCACCTGATGCGAGGCGGATCCAGCACAGCATCAAAACAAACACTAGACTTGTGCTGCAATCCTGGCTGACCTCCGCACATCGTCAAAGTGGGGCATGACAGTACCCCCCCTTCTACGGGTGACCTCCGGACACCCTGGACCAACCTTATCCAGATGGGACCTATGAAAGGCCCTCACCAGACGGCTGGCGTTGACATCTGACGCGGAAACCCACATCCTCTCCTCAGGACCTTATCCCCTCCAGTGAACCAGGTACTGGAGGGAACCCCGCAGAACTCTTGAGTCGAGAATCCTGGAGATCTCGAACTCCAAGTTTCCCTCGACCAGAACAGGAGGAGGAGGCAATGGCGATGGTACCACCGGTTTAACATATTTTTTTAGTAAAGACTTGTGGAAGACATCGTGGATCCTCCAAGTCTGCGGCAGATCAAGTCGAAATGCCACAGGATTGATCACAGCAGAAATCTTATATGGACCAACAAATCTTGGACCCAGTTTCCAAGATGGCATTCTCAACTTGATATTCCTAGTGGACAACCACACCAAATCACCCACACACAGGTCCGGACCAGTCACACGTCTCCTGTCAGCCATTCGTTTATACCTCTCACCCATCCTCCCCAAATTCCCTTGAATCCCCCGCCAGATAGAGGATAAGGCAGAAGAGAATCTCTCCTCCTCTGGCATCCCGGAGGAACCAGACCAAGAAAAGGTACCAAACTGAGGATGGAAACCGTATGCGCCAAAAAATGGCGACTTACCCGTGGACTCCTGCCTACGGTTATTCAATGCAAATTCTGCTAAGGGCAAGAATGAGGACCAGTCCTCCTGATTCTCAGCCACAAAGCACCTCAAGTAGGTCTCCAGGTTTTGATTAGTACGCTCCGTCTGACCATTCGACTGTGGATGAAAAGCCGACGAGAAAGAAAGTTGAATGCCAAGTCGAGAGCAGAACGCCCTCCAAAACCTGGAGACAAACTGCGGCGTGCCCCTATCAGAGACAATATCAGAAGGAATACCGTGCAATTTAACGATATTATCCACAAAAATCTGCGCAAGAGTCTTAGCGTTAGGCAGACTTGTTAGTGGTATAAAGTGAGCCATTTTACTGAAACGATCGACTACCACCAAAATCACTGTTCTCCCGGAGGAACTCGGTAGGTCCGTAATAAAGTCCATGGACAAATGTGTCCAAGGACGAGATGGAATAGACAATGGAAGAAGTGAACCAGGCGGTCGAGTATGAGCAACCTTAGACCGAGCGCAGGTTTCACAAGCTGCCACGTAATTCTCAATACTCTTACGCAAACCTGGCCACCAGAACCTCCGGGACACCAGATCACAGGTGGACTTACCACCAGGATGTCCAGCGAGAACAGTATCGTGATGTTCCTTGAACACTTTGTATCGTAGGCCCTCAGGAACAAACAACCTCCCTGGGGGACACGAACCAGGAGCCCCCTCCTGAGCTCCCAACACCTCCATCTCCAATTCAGGGTACAGAGCGGAGACCACCACTCCATCCGCCAAAATCGGCGCTGGATCTTCTGAATCACCTCCCCCAGGGAAGCTGCGAGACAAGGCATCTGCCTTGACGTTCTTGACCCCTGGGCGAAAGGTAACCACGAAA
Organism: Bufo bufo; assembly: GCF_905171765.1. Lineage (NCBI taxonomy): Eukaryota > Metazoa > Chordata > Amphibia > Anura > Bufonidae > Bufo > Bufo bufo. Next base: position 87,810,463 of record NC_053398.1, on the reverse strand, counting down.
TTGAACCTGGTAAAAAACAATGACCATCTGGCCTGTCTAGGGTTCAGACGCTTGGCAGATTGCAGGTAAGCCAAATTCTTATGGTCTGTATACACAGTAACGGGGTGAGAAGCCCCCTCTAACCAGTGACGCCATTCTTCAAAGGCCAACTTGATCGCCAACAACTCCCTATCTCCAACATCATAATTCCTCTCAGCGACCGAGAGCTTCCTGGAGAAGAAGGCACACGGGACCCACTTGCCAGGAGAAGGACCCTGCGAAAGCACCGCCCCAACGCCCACCTCTGATGCATCAACCTCAACCACGAATGGCTGAGAAACATCCGGCTGCACCAGAATGGGAGCAGACGCAAAACGCTCCTTAATAGCCGAAAAGGCCTGCAATGCCTCATCCGACCAGACAGAGACATCGGCGCCCTTCTTGGTCATATCAGTGAGAGGCTTTACTATGGTGGAATAATTCAAAATAAATTTTCTATAATAATTCGTAAACCCCAAAAATCGCATCAAAGCTTTCTGATTCTCCGGTCGGTCCCACTCCAGAACCGCCCGGACCTTTTCGGGGTCCATACGAAAACCACAATCAGAAAGCATGTATCCCAAAAATGGAAGCTCTTGCACCGCAAACAAACATTTCTCCAATTTGGCGTATAACTTATTCTCCCGCAGGATCGTCAAAACCTGTCTCACATGATCCTGATGGGTCTTCAGATCAGGAGAATAAATTAAAATGTCATCAAGGTAGACTACTACGAACCTCCCCACCAAATGATGAAAAATATCATTGACGAATCGCTGAAATACCGCTGGCGCATTCGTCAACCCAAAAGGCATTACCAGGTTCTCAAAATGACCCTCGTGCGTATTGAAGGCCGTTTTCCACTCATCCCCCTCCTTGATCCTGATCAGATTGTATGCTCCTCTCAAATCCAACTTGGAGAACACCTTGGCTCCAACAATCTGATCAAAAAGATCAGAGATCAAAGGCAGGGGATATGGATCCCGGACTGTAATACGATTCAGCTCCCGGAAATCCAAACACGGTCTCAGTGATCCATCTTTCTTCTTCACGAAGAACAAACCTACAGCCACTGGAGACTTAGATGGTCTAATATGACCCTTTGCCAAACTCTCGGCGACATACTTTCGCATGACCTCTCTCTCGGGTTGAGAGAGGTTGTAGAGCCGAGACTTAGGCAACTTAGCCCCCGGAATGAGATTCACAGGACAATCATAGTCACGATGAGGGGGCAATTCCTGAGCCCCACCCTCCGCAAACACGTCCGAAAAATCTGAGAGATACTGAGGCAAGGCCGTAACGGACACTTCAGAAATAGATGTGACAAGACAATTATCCGAACAAAACTTGCTCCAACCAATGATTTGTCTCGCCTGCCAGTCTATAGTTGGGTTATGTTTAGACAACCATGGCAACCCCAAAACTATCGGAGCTGGCAAATCCTTCATGACGAAACAGGAAATAATCTCAGTATGTGAATCACCCACCCTTAAATGAATATCATGAACAACGTGAGTAAGGCTCCCTTGAGAAAGAGGGGAAGAATCAATGGCAAAAACACGAATCTCGTTCTCTAACGTGCAAATACTTAGTCCCAAACCCTGAAGAAACAGAAAGTCAATTAAATTTACCCCAGCACCACAATCAAGAAAAACATCAACAAACACATTTCGAGACTCTAGCGCCACCATAGCTGAAAGGAGAAAACGGGAACTGCAGGGAACTTGCACACCAGTCTGCTCCACCACACCATTCATACCACCAAGTGTGAGGGAGTTTTTTTTTTCTTTTTTCTTTATCACTCTCCCCTGTGGTTCAACATACGGACAAGAAAAAACAAAATGACCCCTCTTTCCACAAAAGAAACATAAATTGTGCGCTTTACGAAAGTCTCTACTATCCGAATGGAAAGATATCTGACCTAACTGCATGGGTTCCTCTCCTAGGCCAGAATAACAAGCAATATCTCCCGGGGCAGCTGGTGGAACAAAACTACACGCGGGAGGAATCCCCTGCACAGAGGGACCCTTACCCCTCTCTCTGATACGTCTATCCAAACGTATCGCCAAAGACATTGCATTTTCCAAAGTATCTGGGTATTCATGAAAAGCCAGAGCATCCTTCAACCTTTCAGATAACCCCTGACAAAACTGGCTACGTAACGCAGGGTCGTTCCACCCCGACTCAGTAGCCCACCTCCTAAACTCTGTGCAGTAAACCTCAGCAGTATGTTTACCCTGTAGTAAGTTACGTAGTTTTGACTCTGCCATTGAAACTCGATCTGGGTCATCGTAAATCAATCCCAGGGCTTTAAAAAATTCCTCCAGCGTCCGGAGAGCCAGAGATCCGGGCGGCAGGGAAAAAGCCCAGGATTGCGCGTCCCCTTTCAGCAAAGACATGACGATACCCACCCTCTGATCCTCATTACCTTATGAAAATGGGCACAAACGAAAGTACAATTTACATGATTCCTTGAAACGGAAAAAATCATCAGTACCCCCTGCAAATTTCTCCGGAAGAGCGACTTTAGGCTCCCCAACAATTTGACCTGTACCTGAAGCCAACACCCTCTGACACTGTGTGACCGTACTACGTAGATCCGCAACCTCCAGGGACAAACCCTGCATGCGGTCAACCAGTGCTTCAATTGACGCCATCCCATAAACACTGAGAAATGGCGGTCACAGTATGGCGGATTATAATGTCACGGCGGACGTGCACAGTTAAACAGATAACACACCAACCAGGCTCTGGACGAGAGACGGGGGAACGGTCACCTCCTAATTAATCCCTGACCTCTTTCCCTACAATGCTCAGCCCACAGATCAAATCTTGATGGTAGATTTGTTGTGTCCACCAGCCTATGCTAACAGAACCCTGAACTCCCTGAGATGGTGAAGTGGGGAGAAAGGAGCTGCCAGCTCGCACAGAACCTGGATGGGATAGATGACAAAAACAACCAAAGACACTTATCTGCTGAGAGCAGGAACAAACAGCCAACCTTCCTTTCTAGCTTCCAAGACCACAATGAAGAGTATAATCCGCTCAGAGCACCTTAGCTGGAGACTATTTAAACTAATGACTCCACCCAGTGCACCTGATGCGAGGCGGATCCAGCACAGCATCAAAACAAACACTAGACTTGTGCTGCAATCCTGGCTGACCTCCGCACATCGTCAGAGTGGGGCATGACAGATACCTTGCTGACTGTCTTCAATGCATAGCTTTGTAGAGTCTGGATCTTCTAGTATCCTTTCTCTCTCTGAAGTTCTTTGGTGCAGCAATGGCTGCGGATGCCTCAGAGATGAAGGTTCTCCCTTAAGGCCTAGTTATGAGGAGTAAGCACATGTAGATCCACTCTCTTCCTCCACCAAGTACTCTCTCTCTAGTGCCTAGGGGCAGACTCAAGTCCAACTCCTAGCAACCTAAAGGGGTTGAGTCCAGTTGTTTATTTTGACTTTTATAAATACAATGCTGTTGGATACACAAACACAGCAACATTTTACTTAAACACTTTAACATGGCATCAGCGTAACCTTTTGCAGTGACCCAATTCTGGGTTAGTGCTATTTCATCTGTTTCAATCTTCGCAGCCTTTTTGGGAATCTGCTGCCTATAATTTTTCCTAACAGTTAAAACCAGACAGTGACACTTATTTTATGATCTGTTTTTATTTTCTGATTTTCAATGCAAGACTATGGGGCAGCCATTTTGCCTGAGCTGCTGTTTACAGCATTTAGATATACTGTATGCTTTACAGCAGCCATACGGCCTTAGACACAGTCTACTGGGGGACTCATTCTTCATTACTTTTGCACTTAGCTGCGCTTGCTACTGCAGGTTAGTCCTCGGTGCTGTTGTTTTTATGTATATTGTGTACAGCTGTAACCTGAGAATGCCATCAATAGAAATTAAGAAATTGCTTCATCTAATTTGCTAACTCCCCAGTCCTGCAGAACACAGGGAGAATCAATACTCCTATTATTTTACTGAAAGAGGACCACTTGGCTCTCCTGAATTGTTTGTATTAGTAAATACTTCTATTCCCAATAAAATGGCAATTCCGGAGCATCTTTTCTTAGAACTCTGCTTTGTGGTATTCCTCTGTTTCTCCTCCTGGAAATGTGTGAATGTATTGACAAAATGTGTGTGCCTACAAACTCTACCTCTGTCCATTCAGTGCTTACAATGATGCAGTTGGGGGAGGGGGGATTTATCAGAGACTGCCGTTTTACACTGGTCTTTGCTATCCCCTGTGCCGCTGGAGGATGTGCTTAATTTATGAGGACATGCACACTTTGTCATAAATCCGGTGCATCCTCCAGGAGCCCAGGCGCCTAGACTGAAATCTACTGAAGCCCATAGCTGGTTTACATTTCTGTAATCATTTTCGACAGAAAACTGGCTTAGGCGCAATATTTTTAAAATTCTCTCCCCTGTGTAGAGGCACATCATATTGACAGTGGGAATCATAGAGCCCAGCGTATACTCTAGAACTGGTATTATACAGGGAACACAATAATTTACTAAAGCTAAAATGCCAATCTTTATTACCTTGTAGGCGTACATTATATTCTTCCTATATGCCTTTCTTTCTTCTTTTGATATTGTCGCAATTGTCACTTGTCCCCTTCTCTGCTGTAGTAGTAGTGGTTTTACCATCAGTTCAAAAACCAGTATTATTGGTGGAAACAAAAATGATCCAAAATGCTTAATCTCAATATTTAATTGTCAGCAATACTTGAATGATTTGTAAATTATTATAATACAGTACATCTAACATATAGTAGATGCCCAAATCAGGTCTGCAAAATCGGCGCTACTATGGATGCTGTCCCTTTAAGAGCTCTTTGGATAACTAGGGAGGAATGAGAAAAGAAAGATGCGACCTAATATAGAATATTGATTTATCTGAATGTTTATGGTAAGGGAAACTGAATGACACTGCTAGGTGAAAAGGTATTGAATTAAGCCCACGGAATCACGGAATCTTTAATATGAAGGGGAAGGTTGAACAGTTGGTGCACGTCAATAAAAGTTCATAACCCTCAGAGCCTTATAACCGCTAAACGTATACACAATTGTCATTTATTTAGCCCTCCATTTTCTCCCCCTTTGTCTTTTATCTGCTGATCGTCTTTTGTCATCATTAGCTACCTGCTATCTTTTCCATCTCAGAAGATCTTTCCTCCCCAGCATGTTCTTCATAACTGCTATACTTACATTAATCAAATAAACTCCATGAAGTAATAAGCAGAGATGTTCATAACTGAAATATCTTCTGACAGTTCATGCGGGAACAGACTAGCAGCAATTCACATAAGTAATCAGCATTTAATATCATTTACGCCATTCCCTTAAACAGATGGTTGTAAATGATCCCCTTGTAACTAATCACCACATTTAGTAACTGTGTGTAGTCTACAACTGAAGACCCGGAGGAAAAGAAACCTACAGCAGATCTACCGTGGCCATTGCTGCTATTAATTAGTAGGTTTATTTTTCTGCTGCTTTGGTGAAAATTCATTTAGACTATGTATTGTATTTGTGCTGTTATTGGCCTTCATCTTTTGATTTGACATTGATATATTGGTACAGTTAGCTCATCAGAAAGGTCTACGTTACAGTGTTACTTTTGGTAGATTGTTCTCTAAATCCATTTGATAAAAGAGGGTCCTCTCACTAATCACAACTTTATCTTATGTTTTATCACCATACTGCCATATAGTGCCCAGGAAATAGTGCCATATAGAGCCCACATATGACCACTATGACAATTGGATTCCTGCCATACCCGGATGGGACAATTTCATCTAAGACTCCCCCCTAGCCAAGAACTCCAGATTGGATCAATCTGATTGGGTGGCCCCACATCTTTGAGGGCTTTTCTGAGACTGTAATATTCATGGAACTATCTTTATGATCAGATTGGTGTGAATGACTCCTGTCACCCCCACAATTCGGATATTTGGGTGACTGCTTTGCTCTGGAGCAGCACAGCTTTGTACACTGGGCAATATCCATGAATAATACTGGAGTGCTTCCCCGTTTAAAGGGGTTCTCCAGACTACGGGAAGAGGTGGCGCTGGAACAGAGGGTGTTTTGAAAAGTGATTAAGACCTTTTCCTTTTCCACTTATATAGATCTTGTGCTTCTCATTGTATTTCTGTGGGTAGAACTACTGTAAAATGTAACCTTGTATTGGCCACGCATGTAATGTAACGTGAATTCAAAAGATTTGAGAATGAATAAACTTACGCAGGCTAGGTGAATAAATATATTCACTAAGTGTGATTAAATAAGAGATAACACAGAGCAATACCCTGTGAATATAAATTTTTTGTCATACACCATTACTGCCACAGGATTTTCTTGTCAGGTCATGTGACTATACTAAAAGTCAGCCTAAAGAAACAATGTCCTTCTTTTCTTTGTACTTTTAGGCCTGGGATCTGACTGTCCGCACATGTGCTTATACCAACCACACAGTCTTACCTGAGGCTTTAGAGCGCTGGCCAGTTCATCTCCTGCAGAATTTACTCCCAAGACACCTGGACATTATCTATGAAATTAATCAGAGACACCTCAATGTACAGTCTTAGTTCCAATATTTGAAGAACTTATTCCCCTCTTGTACTAATCTTATGCTCCTCTCCCTTTCCTGTCCCACATTTGTACCTTGCCCTCTTCTCCCCCTGATGTCTAATCCACTTATGTTTATTCTTGCACTGCCAGTTTCACCTTAACACTTTTCCCTGTCCTCCATGCAGCGAGTCTCTGCCATGTTTCCTGGAGACCTAGACCGCATGGGCAGAATGTCTCTTGTTGAAGAAGGCTCAGTTAAGCGTATTAATATGGCTCATTTGTGCATTGTGGGCTCACATGCAGTAAATGGCGTTGCTCAGATTCACTCGGATATCATAAAAGACACCGTGTGAGTATGCGTTCTATGCACGAGGCAAATTTTCCTCTTTAGTCTGCTTCTTTGTTTTAATTTTACTATTTAATATTTTCAGTTTCCATGATTTCTATGAAATGGACCCCCATAAGTTCCAGAACAAGACTAATGGCATTACTCCCCGGCGCTGGTTAGTGTTGTGTAACCCAGGCCTGGCAGAAGTCATTGCAGAGGTAAGAGGTGTATGGTAAATTTATCATACCTACTTGTACTCTACAGAGAATTCGGAATTAAGGTGTGTTGAGTGCCTATGAGCCATCTGACGTTACAATGACCACATTACTATGGCCTCATCATATAACTGATTAGTTAGTAAAAATTTTTTTAGAGGAGAACGATTAAAAAGGTCGTAGTAGCCTCACCGAACTATTAGGACTATTGACGTTGTGAGGGGGCTCTAAGAAAATCTCCCTATACCTGGTTTTTGGCGTTAAAAAGTCTCATCACCTGGTTTTGTGACTTTTTAAATGCCATTATGGCAACTGGCATTTTTATGTCACCCCCACCTGTTTCTGAAAAGGTGAACACGTTTATCATCATTTATGCCAGAAACTGGCATAAATGATGACTGTAATCTATGCCAGCTATGAGCTAAAGTAGGCGTAAGTCTGGCACACAGACTGCTGGAAGAGGCATTACATTTATGACATATAAATTATATGCCACCTCTGGTGAGCAGGTCCTATCAAGACTGGTGTAGGATATGCAGGTCTTGATAAGTCAGGGCCATGGCCCTGTAGCCATTTAGTGCCTGTTTAAAGGGATTCTGTCATGACATTTTAGGCCTATAACCTAAACATATGGCCAGGTCCGTCCAAATAGCATGAATCCGAAACTGTAAGTAATGTCATAGCCAGACCCTTATTTCTGATATTTGCGGACTCTGTACTGACAGGGAATGTCCCACAGGATTGGCGCATGGCAAATGTGGTGCCAATATTCAAAAAGGGTCCAAAAACAGAGCCTGGAAACTATAGGCCGGTAAGTTTAACATCTGTTGTGGGTAAACTGTTTGAAGGTTTTCTGAGAGATGCTATGTTAGAGCATCTTATGGGAAATAAGCAAATAACGCCATATCAGCATGGCTTCGTGAGGGATCGGTCATGTCAAACTAATTTAATCAGTTTCTATGAGGAGGTAAGTACTAGACTTGACAGCGGCGAATCAATGGATGTCGTGTATCTGGACTTCTCCAAAGCATTTGACACTGTACCTCATAAAAGGTTAGTATATAAAATGAGAATGCTCGGACTCTGAGAAAACGTCTGTAAGTGGGTAAGTAACTGGCTCAATGATAGAAAACAGAGGGTGGTTATTAACGGTACATACTCAGATTGGGTCACTGTCACTAGTGGAGTACCTCAGGGGTCAGTATTGGGCCCTATTCTCTTCAATATATTTATTAATGATCTTGTAGAAGGCTTGCATAGTAAAATATCAATTTTCGCAGATGACACTAAACTGTGTAAAGTAATTAACACTGAAGAGGACAGTATACTACTACAGAGGGATCTGGATAGATTGGAGGCTTGGGCAGATAAGTGGCAGATGAGGTTTAACACTGAGAAATGTAAAGTTATGCACATGGGAAGGAATAATGCAAGTCACCCGTACATACTAAATGGTAAAACACTCGGTAACACTGACATGGAAAAGGATCTAGGAATTTTAATAAACAGCAAACTAAGCTGCAAAAAACAGTGTCAGGCAGCGGCTGCCAAGGCCAATAAGATAATGGGTTGCATCAAAAGGGGCATAGATGCCCGTGATGAGAACATATTCCTACTACTTTACAAATCACTGGTCAGACCACACATGGAGTACTGTGTACAGTTCTGGGCTCCTGTAAACAAGGCAGACATAGCAGAGCTGGAGAGGGTCCAGAGGAGGGCAACTAAAGTAATAACTGGAATGGGGCAACTACAGTACCCTGAAAGATTATCAAAATTAGGGTTATTCACGTTAGAAAAAAGACGACTGAGGGGAGATCTAATTACTATGTATAAATATATCAGGGGGCAGTACAGAGATCTATCCCATCATCTATTTATCCCCAGGACTGTGACTGTGACGAGGGGACATCCTCTGCGTTTGGAGGAAAGAAGGTTTGTACACAAACATAGAAAAGGGTTCTTTACGGTAAGAGCAGTGAGACTATGGAACTCTCTGCCTGAGGAGGTGGTGATGGTGAGTACAATAAAGGAATTCAAGAGGGGCCTGGATGTATTTCTGGAGTGTAATAATATTACAGGCTATAGCTACTAGAGAGGGGTCGTTGATCCAGGGAGTTATTCTGATTCCCTGATTGGAGTCGGGAAGGAATTTTTTATTCCCCTAAAGTGAGGAAAATTGGCTTCTACCTCACAGGGTTTTTTTTTTGCCTTCCTCTGGATCAACTTGTAGGATGACAGGCCGAACTGGATGGACAAATGTCTTTTTTCGGCCTTATGTACTATGTTACTATGTCCTTATTAAATGTGCCTGTGGCTCTATTAGCACATAAAACAGGTTTTTATAACCTTTCATTCACCTACCTAAGGTGTCCAAGGGGACGTCGCTTCATACAGGGTGCCTGGCTGCAGCCATCTCCGTCTCCATCAGCGCCGCCTTCCCAGTTGAAATCGCCGCCTTCCTCACCTCAGCCCCGCCTCTGCAATCGTCCGGTCCCTCAGGTTATGCCTAGTGCGCACGCGCGGGATCTGGCAGAGGGACCGGACGATTGCGGAGGTGGGGCTGAGGTGAGATCGGCGGCGATTTCAACTGGGAAGGCGGCACTAAGCACCAGACGGCGCCAGACGGAGATGGCTGCAGCCAGGCACCCTGTATGAAGCGACGTCCCCTTGGACACCTTAGGTAGGTGAATGACAGGTTATAAAAACCTGTTTTATGTGCTAATAGAGCCACAGGCACATTTAATAAGGACAGTTTCAGATTCATGCTATTTGGACGGACCTGGCCATATGTTTAGGTTATAGGCCTAAAATGTCATGACATAATCCCTTTAAGGGTCTATTAGTGTTCTATAGACATGGGCTGACAACAATTTAGAGCATACAGAAAAGCTTATTATAGTGTTTTATGGTGATCTCAGTTCAGTAGAACCACTCTGATTCTGCCAATTGTGGCTGTACTAAAGAGTAAAGTGGTTGTCCACTTTTTACTAGTCAGATTGGTGGAGGTCCGACTACCGGCACCCCCACCGATCAGCTGTTTGAAGAGAAGGCAGCATTAATTTGAGCACTGCGTTCTCTGCTCTGTTTACCTGCACGCCACAGCAATTGCAGTGGTGAGCAGGTGTAATTACAAGTATGGCGTCCCCAATTCACTTCTATGGGATGGCTCTGTAGTATTCACTTAAACAGACAGAACTGTCCCATAGAAGTGAATGGGGACTGATTTACAGATATTTTTATTCTATTTCCTGAACATAATTATGGGGGCTGCCATCTTGCCCGAGCTGTTTTGAACAGCATATAGAGAGAATTTAGAAAACGCTTAATGGTAGCCCCATGGGCCATAGACAGAATGGTCAGGAGGGGACCTCATTGAGTTCTATGGGAGAGTTTTCTAGGCATGCTCTGTGACCTGTGCAGAGGTCATTGTACAAGGAGAGAATAGATAAGCCTCAACAATCACCTATTGTGAATGGTGGATCTTGTCTTATCTATACACAGAGGTGATATCAGTACAGGCATGATTTGAATGACAGATAAGCAGGTAACTGCAGTAAAGTTATCTGTACAGACCAAGAAGTGGTGCCTATTATTAGTCTTAGTGGACAGTGCGAAAAACAACATGATTTTATGGGTTTTGTTTAAATATAGATCTTAACATTGAATAATAATAACATTAAAAATAACATCATCAAACATTCTATAAAAATATGTTAAACATATGACCAGATATATGCCACTTTTGTGGCGTATATCTGGCGCAGATTTTGAAGCATCTTACCCACTCATGCCAGGTCAAAAAAATGGGCTTGGTGTTGGCGGGAAGGGGATGGGCCGGCAGGCCTGTCTCATTCATCATTTTCTATGCCTGTTTTAGGCGTAGAAAATGGTCTAAATTTAAGACAGCAAGGGAGCTGTCTTACATTTAGAATTGGCGCTGGATGCGCCGAAGTTATGTAGAGGCCGGCGCCTGTTCATAACTTCAGTGATCCACTGCCTGCTATATGGCTTATTAAGACCAACGTCTAAAACGCCAGTCTTAATAAATGTACCCCTAGGTCTTTTTCTGATGACCGATTCCCTTTAATAGGAAGCAGACTTCAAAAAGATTGTCATATGCAATGCTGGTACAGTATTTATTCTAATCCCCTTGCTTTCTATAGCGCATTGGAGAGGATTACATCACTAACCTCGACCAGCTGAAGAAGCTACTGAACTTTGTCAATGATGATGCATTGATCAGAGATATTGCAAAAATCAAGCAGGTTGGTAAAAAAACCACAATCTTTACACATCATACAAACATTCTGCACATTAAACAGCTTGTCCAGTTGTTATAGCTGCCACCTATTACAGCAGAAAGCAGTCCTTTCTGGGCTCCACAGTCATACAGATGGTGATGTTACACTGCGCAGGCGCATCTATTCATGAAAGTGGGGCCTTGGCCATTGGGTAAAATTCTCATTATGATTGCAACCCCTATTTCTCGACTACCGAAACAAACAAGCCCATTTCCCATACTTCATTCTTATGTGGGTGTCAGATGATTACATTCTATTTTTAATGAGTTTCCCACATGAGCTCGATTTAGTTAATCATTTTCTCAGGTATTTTAATGAGCCACTTTTACCAAATCAGAGAAAATTGACAAAATCATTGTGAAGGCATAACATGATGATTAACACATTCTCTGCTTACTGGTGAAGCTTCTCTGCAGATATGTGTGTTTTTCTACACCGCAGCTCACCCAACTGGCATCAGCTTTCATTACAACCTCGCTGTAAAGTTGAATGTGCAGACGTTTGGTGTTAACAAACTTATAAGTGTTGTATGTGAAGAATATCTTTAATCTACCAACCCAATAAGGCCTCATACACACGAACGTATTTTCTTTCTGTTCCGTTTTTTTTGCGGTCCGTATGCAGAACCATTCATTTCATTCAAAACGGAAGGTTCCGTTTCCGTATGTCCGTATGTCCGTTCCGCAAAAAAATAGAACATGTCCTATTATTGTCCGCATTATGGACATGAATAGTTCTATTCTTTTAGGGTCCAGCGGATCCGTTTTTTGCATACAGCAAAATACATACGGTCGTGTGCATGAGGCCTAATGCTCATAATGTGCCTCCTACAGGAAAATAAACTCAAGTTTGCACGGTATTTGGAGAATGAGTACAAAGTGAAGATTAATCCAAATTCCATGTTTGATATCCACGTGAAGAGAATCCACGAATACAAGCGGCAGCTTCTGAACTGTCTGCATGTGATCACCTTATACAACCGTAAGTCAATTCACATGGAGGAAGCAGAGTGCTAGGTGTCAGTGTTGACTTCATTATACTAATGACTGTGCAAAAAGTAGTCCCATACAGTTTTCTTCTATTGTGTAAACCGGGATACCACCGTATGTGCTGTAATTGCTGGTGACCAGGTAGACAAAAGCAGCAGAAGATTCAATAAAACTGGATTTATTAAAAGTAAAGTCATAAGATACTTGTCTAGCAGCAAATAAAGTCCTACCAAACCACTGGTTTCTTCAGCAAAGCAAATCATACAAGTCCATTTACTTCGAAAAAAGTTCTAGCTTCACACTAGCAGGATGACACCTGAAAGCTCATGCTATAAGGATATGGCCGCATGTGGCGTAAATGATGTGGATCAGCAGCAGCAGAATTTTGTGTTGAACATGTGTAGTATTTACAGCTTAAGCAAAGATTTTAGAAATCTTATCCACACGCTACAGAGAAAACCCACAGTGTAAAGTGACTGCACTGCAGGTCTTTAATCTGTAGTATATGGCATTTGTTGCTCTAGGTGTTACCCGCAGCTTTGCAATGCAAAGGTTGAAAGCAGTGGTAGACCTGCTGAGATCCTGGCAGTGATGTCACCATAAAATCCAGTCCATTTTGGGCATGTTTGCAGCAGCAGCTTTTTGGCCCTATCCACTGCAGATTTTCCGCAATGGACCTGCTACATATCGCTGCATCTTAAGTGATCACAAGTCCATGTCCAGCAGTGGTTTGTTCTGGTTCTCTACAGCAAAACTCAGCTTCCCCCTTTTAAGTATATTCAGAGCCCTACTTGTACGGAGTACGAGAGTGGCCATCCCACCCAATCTCTACAGCCATTCTTAATCTCAGATTGCTAAATCTAATATATAAGGCCGAGTGTATGTATGTATGTCGGCTAAAGGAATCCGCACCGTCACATTTACAATCACGAAATTTGGCACACAGGTATATCAGGTGTCCAGGAAGGTTTTAGACTGGGTCTCAGCTTTCTAGGACTTACCGTTCCTGAGATATTCCCCAAAAATGCATCAGCCAATAGAAGCTCGCAGGCCGTTAGCCTCCACATACATAGTTATACTCCAGGTTTCCATAACAACCCAGCCATTTTTCTTCACTGCTGTAGGTGAGCTTTAAAGGAAATCTGTCACCAGGATAATCGCTATTGAAGTTAAGCCATGGCCTAATAGCACTTAGTTCCAGATGGGCCTTTGTTCTAGCAATAGATGGTTTTTATCCTCTGAAAATCCAGCTTATTTGGTATGCAAATGAGCCAGTAAGGTGCCCAGAGGGGCGTTGCAGGAAGGAGCCCAGACACGCCCCCTGCCATAATGTGTCCACCCTCAAAAAACAAACTTAAAACCCGGCCCCAGGTTTTCTAATTCAGATTGATTAAAAGTTGTGTTTTATATACGTTACTGCCCCCCCCCCCCCCCCCCCCATTTAATTTGATTGTGCAGTACTCTGGAAGAGGTACCAAGGTACATCTCTCCCGGATGGGCGATCTTCTCATTTTTTTATTTGAAAAAGCACAGCACAGTATTCAATCTCCTCTCTCTCTACAAAATGCCTGCTGGGGAGTGTCTTAATTTATATAGTAAGGGGTAGGCAACTTTTCTATTGGTCGCTAGGGATGTTGCTAAGCTGTGACAAAGCCTTCTCATTGGCCCACAAGCTAGAAGAAGGGAGGGATGATCACCTGAAGTGTACTGTGTTAAAAAACAAACAAAAAACAAACAAACGAATATTCGTCATTACGAATATATAGCACTATATTCTAAATATTCGCGAATTCTCGAAGTGCTGATATTCGCGATAAAAATTTGTAACACGAATATTCTCGCTCAACACTAGTGATGGGTAGGAGGGACTGTGTCACTGCACTTTTGAATCTCGCCTGTAAAGCACTGTGCTATCCAGGGCAGGGCTATACACACAAAATGACGGTCCAGTTAATGGGTGTGGGGGCTGTAAGGGTAACTCGCTCATCTACATGTCCATGTCATCAGAACTGAGAAGCAGCGCTAGAAACACTCTTCTTTTGCCTTTGTCCAGTGCAGCGCTGTGTATGTGAGAGTTCCAGACTTCACTTAAGGGGCCCCAGGGTCCATCTTGTTAATGTTATTACTAAATGTCTAGATCCATGAATTAGGTCTCTTCCACCTGGCATGTCTCCTGTCTCTGCGGCAGCAATTCATTTAATGTGTCCTACAGGCACTGCCATGTCCTGCAGAGCTTATTGCCCCGTCTGTGTCCTCATGTTCTTACTGAATCTGCTATGCAAAGTATCGGGATTCAATTCAAGGGCCAAGTATACTGGATGCCTGACTGAGGGGGAATTACTGGAAGTGATAAAGGCCAGTACAGTAAAAAGCAGGGGCCACTAACAGCAGCATTTACACTGTACTGTAAAGCCCTGATGCAAAGCTTGCCCTGGACCCATAGAACTCTACCTACGCCACTGCACAGGGAATCTGAATTCCTGCAGCCCTTCCCATAGTATTATGTTCTTTGTGTTTCTATGTTTGTGAAGTTAGTAGAAAAGGGCATCTTCTATAGTTTAAATACAAATATGTTAACATGCAAAATCAAAACACTATGGCGGGGATTTATCAAAGTCCAGTCCAGCATTTTACACCATCTTTGAAATATCTTAAGTTGCTGTACAATGTGCCTAATTTATGATGAGGCACAGTCCTCGTTATATATTGGGTGCATCTTCCTGCAGGGCGTGCGCCAGAATGAACTCTACAGCAGATCTAAGCTGCCATAGATTTCTGTCATCATTTGCGCATATGAAAGATAAATTTGGTGGACCCCCTGGCCTCGCCCTCACCCTCACCATGAACCCTTTTAGGTAGAGTGGCGAGGGCGGTGCAGAAGCATCACTTGCGACAAAATTTGTCACAAGTGGCATTTTAATAGTCGCAAACACACCACAAAAGTGACGCAGGGAGATGATAAATCTCCCCTTATAATCCCAACATCCCCCCTACCCATAACCCACGAAACTCTCAGCACATACATTACACGTGTCCATGGACCAAACAGGGGCCAAAAGATCCCATTCAAGCTCTATAGCCATTCCCTAAACATCCACCTAAGCAATACACTTAGCTTGCTATGTGGCAAATCTTCCTGGCGTTTACACTACTGACAGCAACAGCCTCATTGGCAGGTACCTACCATCCAGCAGTTTTCCTACTGGCTGCTTATAATTGTATTTTTTATTGTCAAATCCCAATTATTGTACTAAACAATTTACAGCCTAAGAAAAGCTCAGGCTTTATGCACATTATCACCTCTGTTGTGCTTATTCCTCCCAGCTAAGCGCAGGATGGGGACATCTTCCAGAGTTTTCTAGGTTACGGGTGGGGACTGAGCCTCCTGGCATTGTTCTCTATCTGGCTCTATCAGCCACCAGAGGCATCCGTCGGAGGTATACATCAGGAATTATCCTGTGTTTGAATTCTTATACAGTCGATTGCATTCCATTAATAACCTTATAACCAATATGAAATATCCACTATGTAATTCTAGCTAGTAATCCTGGAGAAATTGTTAAAGTTTACTTTCTAGAATAGAACTAGAATCTGTCATTTACAAACTGGTCAAATATGGCCTACTTACTTTTCAAATTGGTTTAATTGTACGAAACTAATGCTGACCTATGACTCTCCTAGGCATAAAGAATGATCCAAACAAGCAGTGGGTGCCCAGGACAGTGATGATCGGAGGAAAGGTGGGTAGATTGTAGCATATTATAATGTAGAGGTCGCTTGTGAATTGACTATACCTGGGGTCTGCAACCTTTAAGTCATAAAGAGCCACTTGGACCCGTGTCCGAAGGAAAAAAAAAACTGGGAGCCGCAAAACCATTGCGATATTTAAAACAAATATAACACTGCATATATTGTTTCTTACCTTAATGGATCGTGCAGTCAGCTGTCAATCTGAAGAAAAAAAGGACTTTTTCACTTAACAATGTAAAATATATTTTTGGAAATTAATAGCTAATTAAAATATTTAATTTACCTTTACTAGACCCCCCCAATCATGTGCCAGTAATACCAGACCCCCCCAATCATGTGCCAGTAATATCAGACTCCCCTCCAATCATGTGCCAGTAATACTAGACCCCCCTTCAATCATGTGCCAGTAATACCAGACCCCCCTTCAATCATGTGCCAGTAATACCAGACCCCCCTCCAATCATGTGCCAGTAATACCAGACCCCCCTCCAATCATGTGCCAGTAATACCAGACCCCCCTCCAATCAAGTGCCAGTAATACCAGACCCCCCTCCAATCATGTGCCAGTAATACCAGACCCCCCTCCAATCATGTGCCAGTAATACCAGACCCCCCAATCATGTGCCAGTAGTAATACCAGACCCCCCCAATCATGTGCCAGTAGTAATAGCAGCCCCCCCCAATGATGTGCCAGTAGTAATACCAGACACCCCCCCAATCATGTGCCAGTAGTAATACCAGACCCCCCCAATCATGTGCCAGTAATTCCAGGGCCCCCCCAAATTCCCCAATCATGTGCCAGTATGATACCAGGGCCCCCCCATTATGTGCCAGACTGCCAGTTAAAAAATAAATAAATTAACACTTATACTTACCTCTTTGGAGCGATGCAATGCAGGCCTCTTCCGGCTTGTGTCCCGACTCCAGCGCTGTACGGCTCAGGCGGCGCGATGACATCATCGCGCCGCCTACGCCGGCCTCTGATAGGCTGCCGGCCTAGTAGTGCCGGCAGCCTATCAGAGGAACAGGAAAGGGACACACTTCCCTGCCCTGCTCCTCCGCACAGCCTTCTCTTTGTATTGCTGTCCTGAGGACGGCGATACAAACAGATCACTATGGAGATGAGCGCTTCGCTTCCACAATGGAAGCGCTCATCTCAGTGCCTGCCCCGCCGCACAGTGCCTGCCCCGCTGCTGCACACACTGCCGCTGGCCTGGGGGGGATTTGATACCCCGCTTCCTACGCCCATGCCGGAGCCGCGGCAAAGGTTCAAAAGAGCCGCATGCGACTCCGGAGCCGCGGGTTTGCGACACCTGGACTATACCATGAACAGCCTTTAGCTAAAACTTCTGAGGCAGCAATGCTGAAGAATGTAACATGCAGCCAAATGGAAAGGACCCTTCCTTAAAGCGGTTAAAACCACAAATAAAAAAAATATATATCTGCACTTGGAGTAATGCACACCACTACTTTAACAATCAATGGGAAGAATGAATAAAAGGTGTCTGAGTAACTCCACTAATAGATCACAACTAGCGTTGATCAAGCCACCTCCCCGCACTTTTTTTGGCTGCTACTCAGCCAATAAACGTGCAGGTAAGTTCTGCCCTCACTGTAATGCCGTGGCCATGTTGGTTACTGGCATTACAGTGATTGGCTGGCCGGAATGCGTCATCGGGTGCTATTTATTTTTTTCCGTAGACACTGCGGACAGTGACATTACCGGTGGTAACTCTCCTGTATAACGTTTCCTCATCCCAAATACCTGTGACATTCCTTGTAGTTTTTTATTAGCCACTGGTGACAGCATTGACATTATCTGCAGGATATCTCCTGTGTGACGTTTCCACATCCCAAATACCTTTTTAAATTTGTTTGCGCATACACTTCCAAATCCTACGCTACTGTACGTGTGACATACTTTCAAGCATATATAACATTTAATATGAAGAAGGCGAGTAGTAAGGGACGGGGAAGTGGTTGTGATGCTGATGGTGCACGCAGAGCTCGTGGCCCTGGGGGTGTAGAAACTGTGCCTGCTGCTAGAGCACAAGAAAAACAATCATCCACGATACCTAGCTTCATGTCCCAGTTTGCAGGGCGGCACAGGACACCACTCTTGAAGTCAGACCAGTGCGATCAGGTGGTCGGTTGGATTGCAGCAGATAATGCTTCCAGCCGGTAAAGCACCCTGTCTTCCACCAAGTCCAGTCTCGGTAGCCAACAGTCTGCTCAACACAATCCTCACCCTGATCCTCCTTCCTCCCACCATGGACAGTCTGGGCAAACAAGTGATCCCACACTCGGATATTCCAAAGACCTCTTTTCATTGCCATTCCTTGATTTGGGCCTCTCGCCAAGAACGCTTGAATAGGGAAAGATCTTCTGCCCTGATTCCCAAACAGTCACAAGAAGAGGACGGTGGGGAACGGCAATTAGTGTTTAATGAGGTGGATAATGATGAGACACAGTTGCCAATAAGTCAACGGCAATTACTGTCTCAAGAGGTTGATGAAGAGGATTAGACACAGTTGTCAATCACTGAGGTTGTGGTTAGGTCAACAAGTCAGGAGGAGGAGCAGAGTGAGAAAGGGGAAGAGGAGGTGGTGGACGATTAAGTCACTGACCTAACCTGGGAAGGTGGAAAGCTGAGCGAGGACAGGGGGAGGGATCTGCAGCACCGCAAAAAGCTGGAAGAGGCAGTGGGATGGCAAAAGGGAGAAGGCCGGCCACACCAAACAGGCCCGCAACTGTTCCACGGAGAATCCCCTTGCGGAAATCTCGCTTGCCAATAGTAGTTTGCAACCTGTGCCGTACCAAAATGAGCCGGGGCATAAACACTAGCAACCTCACCACCACCACCACCAGCATGATCCACCACATGGCATCCAAGCAGCGTAATAAGTGGGACGAACGCCTGGGTCCACAATCTGTGTCAGCGGGTCACACCACTGCCTCCTCTTCCCCTGTGTTACATGCTGGCCAATCCCCTGTCCAAGGCGCAGGCCCAGATGCCTCCCGCCCTGCACCTGGACCTTCGCAAGCACCATCAGCGACCACATCCACTTCCGTGTCCCAGAGCAGCGTCCAAATGTTCTTACTCCAGGCCTTTAAACGCAAGCGCAAATACCCAGCCACCCACCTACAGGCCATAGCACTAAACGTACAGATTTTCTAATTACTGGCCCTGGAAATGTTGCTATTTAGGCTTGTGGACACTGAGGTCTTCCACAGCCAGATGTCGGCGGCCATCCCGCAGTCCGCAGCCGCCACTATTTTTCAAGGTGTGCCGTGCGCGCCTTACACCAACGTGTCCTGTAACATCACACGTGCCCTGACCAACTCAGTTACTGGGAAGGTTCACTTAACCACGGACACATGGACAAGTGCATTCGGCCAGGGACGCTACATTTCCCTGACGGCACACTGGGTGAAGGTTATGGAGGCCGGTAGTGAGTCGTACCCTGGGATGGCACAGGTGCTACCGACGCCAAGGATTGCGGGCCCTACGTCAATTAGGGTTTCCGACAGCACCTACGTTAGTGGCTCCAACCCCCACTTTGCCTCCTCCTCCACTTCCAGCTTTGAATTATCCGCGTGCAGCACCAGTCAGCCATCAGTCGCTAGCTGGAAGCAGTGTAGCACTGCAGTGGGGAAGCGGCAACAGGCCGTGCTGAAGTCGATATGCTTAAGGGATAAACAGCACACCGCCGCAGAGCTGTGGCAGGGTATAAGGGACCAGACTGAGCTGTGGCTCTCGCTACTCCACCTACAACCAGGCATAGTTGTGTCTGATAAAGGCCGTAACTTGGTGGCGGCTTTGGAGCTCGGCAAGCTCACACACATACCATGCCTTGCCCACCTGTTCAACTTAGTGGTTCAGCGGTTTCTCAAAACCTACCCCTATTTGCCTGAGCTACTGGTGAAGGTGCGCTGCGTGTGTGCCCATTTCCGAAAGTCATCTACAGCTGCCGCTGGTCTGGCAACGCTGCAGCAGCGCTTGCAATTGCCAGCTCACCGACTGTTGTGCGACGTGAGCACGCGCTGGAACTCCACGTTCCACATGTTGGCCAGGCTTTGTGAGCAGATGGCTGTAGTGGAATACCAGCTGCAACATGGTTGTCGCCTTTCCAGTCAGCTTCCGCTCTTCACAAGCGTTGAGTGGGCATGGATGTCTGACCTCTGTGAGGTTTTACGCAACTTTGAGGAATCAACACAGATGATGAGCGGCGATGCCGCTATTATCAGCGTAACCATCCCACTTCTGTGTCTACTGAAACTCTTGCTGCTCACAATGAAGGCGGACGATTTGCATGTGGAAGAGGTGGAAATGGGGGAAGACAGTATACAGGGTGATAGCCAGACCACCCTCAGTTCGTCTTCTCAGCGCGAATTGGACGATGAAGAGGAGGAGGAGGAGCAGGAGAAAGTTGCCTCCACTACAGAGGGTAGTAACCATGGAAGTTTAATTCCATCTGTTCTGCGTGGGTGAGCAGAAGAGAAGGAAGAGGATGAGGAGATTGAGAGACAGTGAAGTCTTGCCTGTTAGTACTCTGGCACACATGGCTGACTTCATGTTAGGCTGCCTTTCCCACGACCCGCGCGTTATATGCATTTTAGACAACATGGATTACTGGTTGTTCATCCTTCTCGACCCCCGCTACAAAGAGAACTTCTCATCTCTCATTCTTCTGGTGGAGAGAACGAGCAAAACGGTGCAATACAAGAAGGTCCTTGTTGAAAAATTGCTCCAAAAATTTCCTTCTGACAATGCTGGCGGCAGAGTCCGTACTTCCTTGGGCAACCGAGGAGGGGAGACAAGGGGAACACGCAGCAGTTCCAACAGAGGCAGGGCAACACTCTCCAAAGCCTGGGACAGTTTCATGACACCCCGCCAGCACCCTCATCCTGATGCGTGGCCTACTGTCACAAGGAGGGAAAAATTTTGGAAGATGGTGAAGGAGTAAATAGCAGACCATGTCAGCGTCCTCAATGATCCCTCAGTGCCTTACAACGACTGGGTGTTCAAGCTGGACACGTGGCACAAACTGGCGCTCTACGCCTTGGAGGTGCTGGCCTGCCCTGCCGCCAGCGTTTTGTCTGAGCGGGTATTTAGTGCTGCTGGTGGCATTATAACAGATAAGCGTAGCCGCCTGTCAACTGAAAATGCTGACCGATTAACTCATTATAAAAATGAAAAAGTCCTGGATTGACCCTGACTTCTCGACTGTACCAGAGGAAAGCTGATGAACATAAAGGCACTTTAAATTTGTTGTTTATAATGTACTGAATACACTGTATTACCATGCACCCCTTCCACCACAAAAAGGGGTATATGGTTGAATCTTCCTTTTCTCATCCTCCTCCTCCTCTTTCATCATATTAACATGCTTATTCGTCGCATATAATGCCCTCACCTACAATCTTTTACAGGGTCAGCTCACCTGCAGGCAGGGCCGGGCCGACACAGAGGCTGGGGAGGCTCCAGCCTCAGGGTGCAGGCCAGCTCCCCAGCCTCTGGGCGGCAGGCAGGCAGGCCACTGACCACGTCGCTGCTGCTGCCGCGCCTGCCGGCCGCGCTGGAGGACGAAGGGAGTAGTGAGCACTTGGCACTGACTTACGTGCTCCCTCCCCGCTCCGCCTCCTGGCTCGGCCGCTCCGCTGCTCTGGTCTCTGCTCAGTGCTTGCCTGACTGGCTGCGTACAGCCCGCACTTTGACCTGACGTGCTGTACACAGTCAGGTCACATATGCGCCCTCTGGAGACCAGTAGCAGCGCGGGCAGCAGCAGGCAGCAGCACAGCACTGTGTCACGACCCAGCGGCCAGGCCCCAGCAGGGATAGAGCGTGAGCGTCTGCCCTGAAGTGAAGTAAGATAGTTCTTAAATAAAGATAATATTCTTTTCCGTCTGAATCGAGGTCTGATGGGGTTCTGGGTGGGGTAAAATTGCAAGGAACGCCCGGGGTGGGGGGGCATTGGGTGGGTTGGCGTGGATGTCTGATTAATAACGAACATACATATCTAAATGGCGGAGAGGGGGGGCGCACTTGGGCAGCTCAGCCTCTGTTGGTGGTGGACCTTGTCCCAGCCCTGCCTGCAGGCCCTCGCATATAATGTTTTACAGGGTCAGCTCACCTGCAGGCCCTCTCCTACAATCTTTTACAGGGTCAGCTCACCTGCAGGCCCTCATATATAATGTTTTACAGGGTCAGCTCACCAGCAGGCCCTCTCCTACAATCTTTTACAGGGTCAGCTTACCTGCAGGCCGTCACATATAATGTTTTACAGGGTCAGCTCACCTGCAGGCCCTCGTATTTAATGATTTACAGGGTCAGCTCACCTGCAGGCCCTCACCTACAATCTTTTACATGGTCAGCTCACCTGCAGGCTCTTGCATATAATTTTTTAAAGGGTCAGATCACCAGCAGACACTCGCCCATATTTTTTTCAATGGTTAGCTCAGCAGCAGGCACTAACCCCTAATGTTTTATAGAGTCAGCTCAGCAGCAGACCCTGAACCCTAATTTTTTTCGATGGTCAGCTCAGCAGCAGGCCCTCAACAATAATCTTTTACATGGTCAGCTCAGCAGCAGGCCCTTGCCCCTAATGTTTTAGAGGGTCAGCTCACCAGCAGACCCTCACCCCTAATGTTTTAGATGGTCAGCTCAGCAGCAGGCCCTCGCCCCTAATGTTTTAGAGGGTCACCAGCAGGCCCTCACCCCTAATGTTTTTGAGGGTCACCAGCAGGCCATCAATCGTAATTTTTCAAGGGTGTGTATGATGCCCTCCTTAATAAAGGGTGTATTGGAGTGCCGATTACTTGTAATTTTTGGCAGCCCTTTCACTTAGTGCATAGGCTTTATGAGTGTAGGAGTCCCACTACCTGAACAATTGTACCACAATGTGAATGAGGCCCTCCTTTATGTGATATACAGGTTGTATTGGAGTGCCTCTTCCTTGTAATTTTTGGCAGCACTTGCACTTTATATACAAGTAAATATATAGGAAAGAATGTTTCCTAACAATTTTTCCTCTAAAATCAATTTTATCTTCGGTTTTGTGCGTATTATTGTCAGTCTGTAAAAGTGGCGTACTACTCGGACAACATCGTTCCCAGCAGCGGCCTGGGAGTTCAAGATGCATCCAGACATCCTCCCCATGCTATTCCAGAACCATTTCGGTGGTGTTTCTATCAATTTCTGACCTTTTCGTATGAACCAGACACCCTCCCCTCTTCATAGCAGGGGGTGGCTGGTTTAATGCTCAGGTTCTCCCATTGACTTCCATTGTGCTCGGTAGAGCACCTGAGCATGCCGAGGGTTCGGCCCGAGCACTTTGGTGCTCGATCAACATTAATCACTATACCGGCGCCGATAGGAGGATAGCTGAGAAGCTGCTGAGCATGTTAGTCCACCACTGAATGCCGGAGAAGGTCCAGAAGGAGACGGGCCAGACATTTGGGATGGGATGACCCCTTAAAACGTCATCCAGACAACTGTATTTGGGATGTACACCATACGGATCGCAAATACAGTACTAAAGTTCAACTATGGGTTTGTAATATGGTGTGCAATATGGTTTACACTGTAAATACCCTTCAGGAAGATAATTAAACTAATGCACCACACCAACAGAGGCCACTGCAGACACTAGCTTCCCCAAAGACCTAAAGTTTCCACATGGGTAAATATATATTGGAATATTTTCTTTATTTCAAATTCTAGAGACTATCAGGAGCTATTTACAGATATGTTTGTTTTTACAGTGGGTTTCATGTAGGGCAGACTGTTCCCCTAGCCCTTACATTATGGTTTAGCCAATTTCTCATATATGACACTGTGTAAAATCAGCAGCCTTCTTGCACATACTTGATGTGAAAAATAATTAAATTAGCCCTTTAAAGTGAGCATATTATAGAGCAGGAGAAGCTGAGATGAATGATATATAGGTTTATAGGAAATGATTCTGCAAATCTTGTACTTTATTCATTTAAATCTGCTCATTCTGAGCCTAGGGGTCCATTGGGCAGTCTTATCAGTGATTGACAGCCTCCCGGTGCTGGTGCCTACAGTTATGACTGTCAGACACTTATAGGACTGCCCACTGGACTCCTAAGCATAGAAAGAGCAGGACTTTAGATGAAGAAATTACAAGTTTCATTAAATCTTTACCTATAACACTTATACCAATCTTCTTCCGCTCTTTATCATGTTGTTCATATTAAACTGGATGTTCATGGTCACAGTTTGCTAATAATGAAATGTAACATAATGTGTATTTTTATATATTTAACAATTACATTATCTTTTTGGAGCACTGCAATCTACATGGAAGCAATCATGTTACATTTTTTCACTGGTCACAAGAATCTTTTTGGACGTGCAATCTCCCTTTATTTCAGGACTAGGGAATATGTTATGCACAATTGACTGTAAATGTTATACAATTCTAAAGCTAAGATGGTTTATGTCTTCTGTATGCAAGCACTACAATAGAGATTTTGTCACTTCTTATTAATTGTCTTAATATTTCGTATCACAAGGGGTGAAGATGTTGACGTATGATAATGCAAAGAGCAGCGCAATTACAGATGTGTACATTTATTATCTCTATGCATCTCTCTGTTTACGCTTTTACTTTCATGCAGTATATCTCCTTCCATCCATCATTGTCTCATTTATTCTCTCTCCCTCCTCCTTCACATTCTCAGTTTTCCCTCTTCTTTCTTGTATCATTGGTCTCTCTGTCATTCATTGATAGGCTGCTCCTGGGTATCATATGGCCAAGATAATCATCAAATTGATCACTTCTGTGGGAGATGTTATCAACAATGACCCAGCAGTTGGAGACAGGCTCAAACTCATATTCTTGGAGAACTATCGTGTTTCCCTTGCAGAGAAAGGTGTGTTTCAGTTTCGATAAGATTCGTGGGATTCTGTATCTCCTTATGAAGAGCGACTAATTGTCGTGAGGAGTCTTATAGGCCAGGCAATGCTCCTCTGGAATTCTGTTTCGATAAGATTACATGGTGCATTGCAGTGATATATCAGTCCTTGATACCTTCATCTAGTAGATGTCATCTGCTACCATTATGTGTGCGCGTCATAGACCATAGAATTGCCCTTTTATAGCATAGCACTTCTGCAGCAAAACTTCTCTTTCTTTTTACAGCATTATCCTGGCTTTGACAAATTGATACTAGCAAGATTCTTGGTAAAAAAACGTGTTGCTTTTCTTGTCCGCTTCTTATCAGTGGTTCCTGCTGCCGACCTTTCTGAGCAGATCTCTACCGCTGGCACGGAGGCTTCAGGAACAGGAAACATGAAATTTATGCTAAATGGGGCTCTTACTATTGGCACCATGGATGGAGCCAATGTGGAAATGGCTGAAGAAGCTGGAGAAGAAAACATCTTCATCTTCGGCATGAGGGTACCTGATGTGGAACGTCTAGACCGTGAAGGGTAAGAAGTGACCCTTTTCAGTTATGATGTTTAGTAGTTTATTCCTGCACTTAAACAGTTACAGATACATTACATGAACATCACATAAACCATGCCATGGGTTTTCCATGTACAGTACAATACTTCAGATCAACTGACGGTGATGGCTGTTATAAATTAGTGAGCTATTTAATTTTCCCATGTACTTAGCCTTGCATGATATATACCACAGGTAGGTGCTGATAAGTAGGAACAGACACGCAGTATAAGGCCACATGTACATGAAGACACACAATGCCTGCAGCTCCTATGAGCCTCCGTGTGCCTTCCTATGGTGCCTCCAAGTATTACCAGAAGCAATGTGTCCACAAACCTGTGCCTCCAAGTATTACCTGAAGCAATGCTTCCATGTGAAATCATAGGTATTCTGAGGTATATTATACATAAGTGGCATAGGGTGACATGATGGCCCTGCAAACTGCCATACAGCTAGCTCTGATTCTGGCTGTGTTACTCCATAGATGACACAGTCAATAGCAACCACACAATCTAAGCTGGGATGGTCTTCCTCTGTCACCCTCTCGGTGCCCTCACACTGTGGTGCCAGTAACTGAGGCCCCAAGATCTGATATATTTTTATTCCTGTTAGGCCTAATAGGCATAATACACTGTACTATATAAGTAGTGTAGTGTATTATGTACGTGAACAATCACATGGTCAATTGCCTGTGAGAATAAATATTGTAAAAAAAAAAGTGTTTTGAAGTATAAAAGTTGCCTTTTTGATAAAAGGCTTCATTATGGAAAAACACTATACAAAATTGGTATCTCCGAATTCATAACAATATGTAAAAAACAAAACAAAAAAAACACAATGGGGCAGTTATCTTAAAATATGGCACTTTTGTGGCGTGAAAAAGTTGCAAACTACATGTTTATCATCTTATACACCAGTTTTCTGCCGTAAAGATACTCTATCAGTATAGGTGCACAGACTGCCAGATGCTGTGCCTGATCTATGACAAGGTGTACTCCTCATCATACATTAGGCACAGCTGTGTGCATCTGGTTATCATAGACCTCCGTACACTTTTGGTCTATCTGGCCCAATGTTTTTCTTCACCTATCCAATTTCAAGAAAATAATTTAAAAAACTGATTAAAAAAATTTATGTGTACCCCTAAATTGGTAAATTTACAAGCCCTTGCACACCTTTCCAATGGAAAAAAAAAAAAATGTCATAGGTCTTGCAATGGTATACAAAATTTTATTTTTTTGTTTTAAAGAATTTATTATTGGAAAAGTAGGAAACTTGGTAATAATGTTGTACTGACTATGAACACTGTAAAAACTAAACACAAAAAACTATGACATGCTAAAAAAAAATTCATAAAAGTTATACAATACATTATACGTACAGCAAATGATGCCATGTTGTCCTGCAAAAAAACCTCAACAGCTATGTTGATGGAAAAGTAAGTTAAAAAGTGATTGCTCTTGAAATACTGCATCCTACAGGGTAAAACAGACTATATCCTAAAAAGAGTTGACTGGGAAGATATTAAATAAAAAAGGGTAAAGAAAAAAGAATAATTACTCATGAATTTCCTGTTGCTGCTGTTTTAATGCTTCTCTAGTCCCCAATGGTCTTATTTCCTAGTCCTGGAAATGACTTAGAATTCCCTCACAGCAGCCAAATAAGTGGGTGAGGCGACTCACAGCTCTGGCCTGCAATTGACTGAGTAGGCTTCCAGGCCATTTCTTGTTTGTCAAGCCAGGACCAGGAAGTGGAGAGCAGCAGGGACCACAGCAGCGATGGAACGGCAGTGGCCGGGGATCGCTGAGGGTGAGAACGTCTTCATAATTTTTTTTTATCATCTGGCCTGTTTTTTTAACAGACAATATCTCCATAGAAATCCGCTTTAACCCATTCAGCGATGGGCAAACATGGCGCCAGCTCCCGCATACAGCGGGCACCATTGCCGACAGGTCTCCGTTGTTTTAAACAGCAGAGACCCGTGGCTAATGACCCTGACTGGCAATAATGCCAATCACGGTCATTAAAGCCTTTAGATGCCTTGATCAAGCGGCCAATGTGGATGCCGGTAATTTATTTCAATACACTGGGTCTCTCAGAAGATACCCAGGAAATTGAAGCTGCAATTGATAAGAAATGAGCAATTCTAGCACCAATATGGCTATATAATAAACATAATGGTACAGAATAAAAAAAAAAAATAGTTTTATCGCCTCAAACATGAGTTACAAAACCCTAAAAAAGTAAAAAATACTGTTAAATATATAAAAAATATAAAAGTTTAAATCGCCCCCTTTTCGTAAAAAAATTAATAAAATATATATATAAGGGCATCACCGCGTATAAAAACGCCTGTACTATTAAAATATAGAAATATTTTTCCAATACGGCAAATGGTGTAACGGAAAAAGGTCAAAATGGCCGATTTTAAAATTTTTCACCTCTTCTTTTACCCAAAAAAATTTAATAAAATGTGATAAAAAAGTAGATATAACTATAAAAAAGTTATGGGGGCAGAATATGGTGATGTAAAAAAAACAATTTTTCTCAATTTATTTCTACCCTATTTAGACATAAAAAAAACCCTATACATATGTGGTATCTTTGTAATCGTACTGACCCAGAGAATGAAGGGCACAGGTCATTTTTGCCGCAAAGGGAACGCCGTAGGAACAAAACCTGTTAAAAGGTGGAGGAATTGCTTTTTTTTCCAATTCAACTCCATTTGGAAAAAAAATTCCCACTTCCCACTACATTGTATGCCATATTAAATCGTGGCACTAGAAAGTATAACTTGTCCCACAAAAAATAAGCCCTCATATGGACATGTGAACGGAAAAATCAAAAAAGTTTTGACTCAAGGACTTTAGGAAAGAAAAATGAAAACGCAAAAACGAAAAAACCTCCAGTATCCTAAGGGTTAAAGGCCTTGTCCAATGAATGTTTCTATGAATTTGTTCCCCATCTTGGCCACATGTAAATAACCCGCCAATCAGCTGACAAACGAGCAAGTGCTTGTTGGCCGATAACATTTTTAATGCATAAAAATACTCATTTATTGGGAACACCTCTTCCCATGTATGTGCTGCTAACAAATACAAACTGAATGAGGATGAACTATAGTATTAAAGAATGCTTTACATGCACAGTCGCTATTCTTATTAAATGGAGCGATTTCAAGGAGTGCTGATCCACAGGCTGTAGCGTCCATCACCACTCCTTACCGGCATATAATCTGCCCTTTTAAAAAGATATTTAAAGGTTAAACAAATCTATCATTCAGATTATAGAAGTGGTTGAAGGGAAAACCTCCATTCGGTTCATTGTGTCCATAATGTTTCATCTATTCATATGCACATGGATGCTAACAGTAAGATGTATGTGATTTCTGCACAGCTACAATGCTCGGTCATATTATGAGAGGATTCCTGAGCTCAGGCAAGTGATTGATCAGCTTAATTCAGGATATTTCTCCCCAAAACAACCTGACCTCTTCAAGGACATTGTCAACATGCTGATGAATCATGACAGGTAACGATTTCTCTTTCTTTCGCTCTGTCTCTTGCCTAACAGTCCACATTTTCCCCGCGTCTGTCCTGCTGATTGTATTTCATTCCCTTCCCCTCCACTTGCTCCAGCTTTATCCTAGCTCACCGCTCACAAATGTTCTTGTGTTATTCTCTTCAGGTTCAAAGTGTTTGCAGATTATGAAGATTATATGAAATGTCAAGAATCTGTCAGCACTCTGTACAAGGTGAACTGTCATAGTCCAGACTGACACACATTGCACAGCAGATAATAGGATGACACATAGATGGATATGCTCCCATATGCCCACTGCATGATCAAATCAGCAATACTATCCCATAGCTTCTAAGGGAGCGGTAAACCAAAGCTTCTAACAGTGAATGGCTGTCCAAAGAGCTTCTAATCTTATTCATGCATGCGCGCGGTATGTAGAGGTTTGTCATCACATAACATTGTGTCAGTAAATGATGTACAATGTAAGTAAATAGGTTCTGTAAATGGCTGCAAGCAACTTAAAGGGGTTGTCTCACTTCAGTAAGTGGCATTTATCATGTAGAGAAAGTTAATACAAGGCACTTACTAATGTATTGTTATTATCCATATTGCCTCCTTTGCTGGCTGGATTCATTTTTCCATCTCATTATACACAGCTCGTTTCTATGGTTACAGACCACCCTGCAATCCATCAGTGGTGGTCGTGCTTGCACAGTATAGAAAAAAGCTTAAGCCTCTCTGGTGGCCGGGACCATGGGCGCATCATAGGCTGGTGCTTTTTCCTATAGTGTGCAAGCACGACCACCACTGATGGATTGCAGGGTGGTCTGTAGCCATGGAAACGAGCTGTGTATAATGAGATGGAAAAATAAATCCAGACAGCAAAGGAAGCAATATGGACAATCACAATACATTAGTAAGTGCCTTGTATTAACTTTACATAATAAATGCCACTTACTGAAGTGAGACAACCCCCTTAAATGTTAGCTAAAGCGATGAAACACTGTCAGCTATATTACAGATCCGTGCAGTACGGATCTGTAATACAGCAACATTGCCTTCCGTTGGTCCGTACTTGTACCTCGGATTTTACACAAGCATACATACTAGCATTCTGTGAGAATGTGCAAGAAATAAGCATGGCATGCTCCGTGACGTGCTGTATTATGACGGTGTTTTGTGGGACTATACAGTGCATCACGGTGGCGTACCATGATGACTAGCGGAGTGCGTATGGAGCTGAAAGAACATTAGGGACTATGATTGCCACCACAGAGGGTGTGTACATGTTGCAGCGCCATATGCAGGGAGCCTTAGGCCTCTTTCACCCGAGCGAGCTTTCCATTCAGATGCGATGCATGAAGTGAACGCATAGCACCCGCACTGAATCTGGACCTGTTCATTTTAATGGGTCCGTGTACATGGGCATCGTTTTTCACGCATCATTTCTGCGTTCAGGGAAAATTGCAGCATGTTCTATATTCTGCGCTTTTCACACAGCTCTGGTTCCATAGAAGTGAATGGTAGCTTGCATGAAAAAACAGATTGCATCCTGATACAATGCGTTTTTTACTGATGGTTGCTTGGAGATGTTTGTAATTCTTCAGTTTTTCTCACATGTGAAAAACGCATCCAAAACTGATTGCACTAGGGCAGAAATAACTGAAACACTGAACACAATCGCAGACAAAACTGACTGAAGTTGTGTGGAAAACCATCAGTTTTTTTCACACAGACCCTGAGAGAATCCCTAACGCTCGTGTGAAAGAGGCCTAAGGACATTATTTTGACAGCTGTCTTATGGCAGTTTTCAGAACCATAGACGTCTAAGGCTGGGTTCACACGGGCGTGTCCGGATTAGGTCCGGATGCGTCCCGGTGTGTTGCGGCAAACCCGCGCGAGTAGGAATGCAATTGCAGTCAGTTTTGACTGCGATTGCGTTCCGATGTTCAGTTTTTATCGCGCGGGTGCAATGTTTTTTGCACGCGCGTGATAAAAAACCGACGGTGGTACCCAGACCCGAACTTCTTTACAGAAGTTCGGGCTTGGGATCGGTGTTCTGTAGATTGTATTATTTTCCCTTATACCATGGTTATAAGGGAAAATAATAGCATTCTGAATACAGAATGCATAGTAGGTGATCAATTGAGGGTTAAAAAAATAAATAAAAATTAACTCACCTCCTCCGCGTAGTTCCCGGTCTCTTCTTTACTTCTTTAATGATGAGTTGTCGGCTAAAGGACCTTTGGTGACGTCAGATCACATGCTCCAATCACATGGTACATCACCACGGTGATGGACCATGTGATTGGAGCATGTGATCTGACGTCACCAAAGGTCCTTTAGCCGACAGCTCATCAGAAAGACTGGGAACTACGCGATCAAGAGGAGAAGGTGAGTTAATTT
This sequence comes from Bufo bufo, assembly GCF_905171765.1. Taxonomy (NCBI): domain Eukaryota; kingdom Metazoa; phylum Chordata; class Amphibia; order Anura; family Bufonidae; genus Bufo; species Bufo bufo. The sequence goes on along the minus strand of NC_053398.1, from coordinate 87,778,870 downwards.
GTTTATTTTTTTTAAAAACCCCTCCAGCTGGGTGAGATAAATATCTTGGTCAAATGCCAACTTTGTATAAAAAAATGGGAAAAGTTGTCTTTTGCCAAGATATATCTCTCACCCAGCATGGGAATATGTAAAATGACACCCCAAAACACATTCCCCAACTTCTCCTGAGTACGGCGATACCACATGTGTGACACTTTTTTGCAGCCTAGGTGGGCAAAGGGGCCCACATTCCAAAGAGCACCTTTCGGATTTCACCAGTCATTTTCTACAGAATTTGATTTCAAACTCCTTACCACACATTTGGGCCCCTAGAATGCCAGGGCAGTATAACTACCCCACAAGTGACCCCATTTTGGAAAGAAGACACCCCAAGGTATTCCGTGAGGGGCATGGCAAGTTCCTAGAATTTTTTATTTTTTGTCACAAGTTAGTGGAAAATGATGATTTTTTTTATTTATTTTTTTCTTACAAAGTCTCATATTCCACTAACTTGTGACAAAAAATAACTTCCATGAACTCACTATGCCCATCAGCGAATACCTTGGGGTGTCTTCTTTCCAAAATGGTGTCACTTGTGGGGCAGTTATACTGCCCTGGCATTCTAGGGGCCCAAATGTGTGGTAAGGAGTTTGAAATCAAATTCTGTAAAAAATGACTGGTGAAATCCGAAAGGTGCTCTTTGGAATGTGGGCCCCTTTGCCCACCTAGGCTGCAAAAAAGTGCCACACATGTGGTATCTCCGTATTCAGGAGAAGTTGGGGAATGTGTTTTGGGGTGTCATTTTACATATACCCATGCTGGGTGAGAGATATATCTTGGAAAAAGACAACTTTTCCCATTTTTTTTATACAAAGTTGGCATTTGACCAAGATATTGATCTCACCCAGCATGGGTATATGTAAAATGACACCCCAAAACACATTCCCCAACTTCTCCTGAATACGGAGATACCACATGTGTGACACTTTTTTGAAGCCTAGGTGGGCAAAGGGGCCCACATTCCAAAGAGCACCTTTCGGATTTCACAGGCCATTTTTTACATAATTTGATTTCAAACTCCTTACCACACATTTGGGCCCCTAGAATGCCAGGGCAGTATAACTACCCCACAAGTGACCCCATTTTGGAAAGAAGACACCCCAAGGTATTCGCTGATGGGCATAGTGAGTTCATGGAAGTTTTTATTTTTTGTCACAAGTTAGTGGAATATGAGACTTTGTAAGAAAAAAAAAAAAAAAAATCATCATCATTTTCCACTAACTTGTGACAAAAAAAAAAAAATTCTAGGAACTCGCTATGCCCATCAGCGAATACCTTGGGGTGTCTTCTTTCCAAAATGGGGTCACTTGTGGGGTAGTTATACTGCCCTGGCATTTTCCAGGGGCCCAAATGTGTGGTAAGTAGGTAAATGACCTGTGAAATCCGAAAGGTGCTCTTTGGAATGTGGGCCCCTTTGCCCACCTAGGCTGCAAAAAAGTGTCACACATATGGTATTGCCGTATTCAGGAGAAGTTAGGGAATGTGTTTTGGGGTGTCATTTTACATATACCCATGCTGGGTGAGAGAAATATCTTGGCAAAAGACAACTTTTCCCATTTTTTTATACAAAGTTGGCATTTGACCAAGATATTTATCTCACCCAGCATGGGTATATGCAAAATGACACCCCAAAACACATTCCCCAACTTCTCCTGAATACGGAGATACCACATGTGTGACACTTTTTTGCAGCCTAGGTGGGCAAAGGGGCCCAAATTCCTTTTAGGAGGGCATTTTTAGACATTTGGACACATTTGGGCCCCTAAAATGCCAGGGCAGTATAAATACCCCACATGTGACCCCATTTTGGAAAGAAGACACCCCAAGGTATTCAATGAGGGGCATGGCGAGTTCATAGAAAAAAAAAATTTTTGGCACAAGTTAGCGGAAATTAATTTTTTTGATTTTTTTCTCACAAAGTCTCCCTTTCCGCTAACTTGGGACAAAAATTTCAATCTTTCATCGACTCAATATGCCCCTCAGCGAATACCTTGGGGTGTCTTCTTTCCAAAATGGTGTTATTTGTGGGGTGTTTGTACTGCCCTGGCATTTGAGGGTCTCCGCAATCATTACATGTATGCCCAGCATTAGGAGTTTCTGCTATTCTCCTTATATTGAGCATACGGGTAATGAGATTTTTTTTTTCCGTTCAGCCTCTGGGCTGAAAGAAAAAAATGAACGGCACAGATTTCTTCATTCGCATCGATCAATGTGGATGAAAAAATCTCTGCCAAAAAAAGAAAAAGGAGGGGAAAGGCGTCTGCCAGGACATAGGAGCTCCGCCCAACATCCATACCCACTTAGCTCGTATGCCCTGGCAAACCAGATTTCTCCATTTACATCAATCGATGTGGATGAATAAATCCTTGCCGGGATTTTTTTTTTTATATATACAAAGTGTTTGCCAAAGTATATGAACACCGCCACCTCCTCAGCTCATATGCCTCGGCAAACGTATCTTTTACTGCAGAGGAGAAATCTCGTCTTGCAGCGCCGCATACACCGACTTGCGTGTAATCTGACAGCAGCGCAATGCTTCTGTCCGAATGCACATCAGTGCTGCAGCTAGTCGATCGGTAGGTCCACCTGGAAGGTAAAAAAAAAAAAGAAAAAACCAGGCCGCAACGCAATAAATTTATTAACTTTGGAAGAGAACATCTAAACTTTAACTTTTTGAACTGAACATTAACCTTTTTGCTTACTGTTTTTTTTTTTTTTTTTTTTTACCTTTATAGAACAAACCTCTCCTTCCCCATGGGACAATGTGCAAAGCGCAAATCGCCCAAAGATGTGGCGAAGTACGTTATGCACTTTATCCCAGGTGAAAGGAGAGGTTTGCAGCAGCTGTCAGAGAAAGGGCCCTAATAGCCCTGTGTGCCTGTCCTGGTGAGATGTGATCCCTATGCTAGGTGTACCTGTGTGTGGTACTTCCGGAAACACTCTCCTAAGCATAGGGCAGGGTGGTCAGGACAGTCAGGACAGAAATAGCGGGTGTCACGCCTTATTCCACTCCTGCTACAGACACAACATTTTTTTCGGGGTGGCGGTTGGGTTGAGGTACCAGCAACGACACTGGGGAAATGTCGCTCGTGTAGACGGCTAACTACACTGGTGGATGGGGCCACGGAACCTCCTGGATAAAGGAGGTTCTCGATGATCTCTTCCTGGAATTTGAGGAAGGATCGTGTTCTCCCAGCCTTACTGTAGAGAACAAAACTATTATACAGTGCCAATTGAATTAAATATACAGACACCTTCTTATACCAGCGTCTGGTTCTGCGGGAAACTAAATAGGGAGCCAACATCTGGTCATTGAAGTCCACCCCTCCCATGAGCGCATTATAGTCGTGGACTGAGAGGGGCTTTTCAATGACACGTGTTGCCCTTTCAATTTGGATTGTCGTGTCTGCGTGAATTGAGGAGAGCATGTAAACGTCACGCTTGTCTCTCCATTTCACCGCGAGCAGTTCTTCGTTACACAAGGCAGCCCTCTCCCCCCTTGCAAGACGGGTGGTTACAAGCCGTTGGGGGAAGCCCACGCGACTAGTTCGCGCGGTGCCACAGGCGCAAATCCGTTCTATAAACAAATGCCTAAAGAGGGCCACACTTGTGTAAAAATTGTCCACATAAAGATGGTACCCCTTGCCGAATAAGGGTGACACCAAGTCCCAGACTGTCTTCCCACTGCTCCCCAGGTAGTCAGGGCAACCGACCGGCTCCAGGGTCTGATCTTTTCCCTCATAGATCCGAAATTTGTGGGTATAGCCTGTGGCCCTTTCACAGAGCTTATACAATTTGACCCCATACCGGGCACGCTTGCTTGGGATGTATTGTTTGAAGCCAAGGCGCCCGGTAAAATGTATTAGGGACTCGTCTACGCAGATGTTTTGCTCAGGGGTATACAAATCTGCAAATTTCTGGTTGAAATGGTCTATGAGGGGCCGAATTTTGTGGAGCCGGTCAAAAGCTGGGTGGCCTCTGGGACGGGAGGTGGTGTTGTCGCTAAAGTGCAGGAAACGCAGGATGGTCTCAAAACGTGCCCTGGACATAGCAGCAGAGAACATGGGCATGTGATGAATCGGGTTCGTGGACCAATATGACCGCAATTCATGCTTTTTGGTTAGACCCATGTTGAGGAGAAGGCCCAGAAAAATTTTAAGTTCGGAAACTTGGACTGGTTTCCACCGGAAAGGCTGGGCATAATAGCTTCCCGGGTTTGCAGTTATAAATTGTGTGGCATACCGGTTTGTCTCTGCCACGACTAAGTCCAAGAGCTCCGCAGTCAAGAACAGCTCAAAAAATCCCAGGGCCGTACTGATCTGAGCCATCTCAACCCGAACTCCAGACTGGGCGGTGAAAGGGGGAACTAATGGTGCGGCTGAAGTTGGTGACTGCCAATCAGGGTTTGCCAGCACCTCAGGGATTCTAGGGGCTCTACGGGCCTGTCTGTGCGGTGGCTGCGACGGGGTAACTACTGCACGTGCCACCGTACCAGCTTCAACTGCCCTTCTGGTGCTCGCTACTTCACCATGTTGTACGGCAGTGCTGGTACTAGGTCCAGGATGGGCTGCGCTGCTGGTGTATGCCTCACCACGTGATCCGGCAGCGACAGCCCCACTCTGCTGCTCTTAAAGCGGATCCTGCGTAACCTGTGGTCTAGCGACACGGGGCCGGGTACGCCTGGTGCTGCCAGGGACCTCAACCTCCTCGTCCGAACTTTGGGTCAGAGAGCCACTGCTTTCTACAGGTTCATATTCTGACCCGCTAGATTCGTCAGATGAGGGTTCCCATTCCTCATCCGACTGGGTCAGAATCCTGTAGGCCTCTTCAGAAGAATACCCCCTGTTTGACATTTTGGACTACTAAATTTAGGGGTATTCCCTGAGACTACCCAAGAAAAAAAGCAAGCCTGTCTTACAAAGGGGAGGCTAGCGAAGTACCGGAGGCCGCTGCGGTTGATAAAAAATATCAAAACTGATTTTTTTATCGCCGTAGAGCGTGTAAAGTTAATGTGCAGTGATCAAAAAAAAAATATTTTTTGTCACTGCGGTGGGGCGGGCGTGGGTGAACGCACGTGTGGGCGACCGATCAGGCCTGATCGGGCAAACACTGCGTTTTGGGTGGAGGGCGAACTAAGGTGACACTAATACTATTATAGATCTGACCGTGATCAGTTTTGATCACTTACAGATACTATAAAAGTACAAATGCTGATTAGCGATACGCTAAACAGCGAATAAGTGACTGCGGTGCGGTGGGCTAGGCGCTAACTGATCCCTAAACTACCTAACCAAGGGGCCTAAACTAATCCTAAAACCTAACAGCCAATACTAGTGAAAAAAAAAAGTGGCAGTTTACACTGATCACTTTTTGTCTTTCACTAAGTGATTGACAGGGGGCGATCAAGGGGTTAATTTGGATGATGGGGGTGATGGATGGTGATCAGGGGCTAAGGGTAGTGTTTGGTGCTACTCACAGTGATGTCTGCTCCTCTGCTGGATCCAACCGACGAAAAGGACCAGCAGAGGAGCAGAGAAGCCATATAACAGATCATATTTACTAATATGATCTGTTATCTGGCTTGTGATTCGATTTTTTAAAAATCAGCAACCTGCCAGCGACGATCATTGGCTGGCAGGTTGCTGATGCAATAGTCCTTTAACTTTTGCCGGCCCGCGATGCGCATGTGCGGGCCGGCTGTGACCGAAATCTCGCGTCTCGCGAGAGGACGCGCCGGCGCGTCCAGTTGGAATGAAACAACCACCTCCAGGACGCGTCTGTGCGTACAGCGGTCCGGAGGTGGTTAATGATGCGCATATTTTGGCGCAATACGTGAAACTTCACATTTTAGCAGGTCTGACTATGTATTACTGATTAGTGCACTATGTATTGTTGTGACATCACAGCGCTATGTCTGTAGCATGTATGTATGGACAGCAAAGCCTATCACACTACCTAACACCCTGCACTGCACCAGCTACACTATATCAGGATATAACCTACACTGACTATCTCCCACTAACTACCTGTATTATATATATAAGCATCTAACTATCTACCGTATATAATGTAGTGTGGAAAGCACAGAGCACAGCAATGACACTGCTGTCTCTCTCAGAACTCCATAAAACTACAGAAAATGGCTGCTGGGGAGGTTCTTATATAGGGAGAGGTAGGCAACTTTCCTATTGGTTGCTAGGGATGTTGCTAAGCTCAGACAAAGACATTGCAGCCTTCTCATTGGCCCACAAGCAAGAAGGGAGGTTACTGTTGAAAAAAAATCTAGAATAGTCGAAATTACGAATATATATAACTATATTCTAAATATTTGCAAATTCTCGAAGTGCCGATATTCGCGATTCGAATATTCGCGCCCAACACTATCTAGTACGAGAACCTTGCTGTATATTCCTTATTGCACTAAATAGGAGCACTACGATAAAGGCTTCTGTACTGGATCTCGATGTCACTCATTTTTGCAGTTTCTTCTTGCATGTAGCACAGACTGTTATTGTCCATAATTAAAATATAAAAGAAGTTTGGTTGACTTTTTTTTTTACATAACTTATGGTATTATTTTATTAAGAGTTTTTCCATCATTTGCTTAAACCTCTTACTAGAGATGAGCGAATTTCATATTTTGAAATTCGTTTTCGGTTCGGATTGTGGTATAATTTGAATTGCGTTATGGATTCCATTACCACGGACCATATCGCAATTCCATGAAGGAATGCCTAACGGAATGCCTTTAGAGGCATTCCGTTATTTATTCCGTCATAATAGAAGTCTATGGGCTGCATAACGGATCTGTCCGGTTTACATTATGCTGGAGTCCTCTCCTGCATAACGGAAATGAGACGGATCCGTTATGCAGGCCATAGACTTCTATTATGACGGAATGAATAATGGGATAACTCTAAAGGCATTCCTTCATGGAATTGCGCTATGGTCTGTGGTAACAGAATCCATAATGCAATTCACATTATACCACAACCCGAATCGAAAACGAATTTCAAAATAAGAAATTCGCTCATCCTTACCTCTGACACATCACCTTATTTTTCAAATTTTGCTTACGTCTTTTTTCTGTCTTATGCAGAACCCCAGAGAATGGACTCGCAAAGTGATTCACAACATTGCTGGATCAGGAAAGTTTTCCAGTGACCGGACAATTTCTCAGTATGCCCGGGAAATATGGGGTGTAGAGCCTAGCAGCTTAAAAATTCCTCCACCTGATGTCTAACAGTACACTTTCTCCTCCTTACTGAAATGAATCGCTGCCTATCATGCAATGTAGAAAGTGCAAATAATTAGAAACGTAAAACATTTCCATCACCCCACAAAAATTATTCCTAACCAATCCCTTCATTGAATTATTGCCAGCTCACAGCCTCGCTGTTAGGTCTCCTGCACACGACCGTATGGCTTTTTCAGTGTTTGTGGTCCATTTCTCACGGATCCGTTGTTCCGTATTTTGTTTCCGTTTGAGTTCCGTTTTTCAGTATGGCATATACAGTATACAGTAATTACATAGAAAAAATTGGGCTGGGCATAAAATTTTCAATAGATGTTCCGCAAAAACGGAACGATACGGAAGACATACGGAGTACATTCTGTATGTGCACTGTTTTTTTTGCGGACACATTGACTTGAATGGAGCCACAGAACATGATTTGCAGGCAATAATAGGACATGTTCTATCTTTCAACGGAACGTAAATACGGAAACGGAATGCATACGGAGTACATTCCGTTTTTTTTGTGGAACCATTGAAATAAGTGGTTCCGTATACGGAACGCAAAAAATGGCCCGTATACGGAACACAAAAAACGTTTGTGTGAACGAGCCCTTAAACTGTCCTTCTAGAGCCCCCTCTGATATTGAGCTGACGCTCTGTCCTCTCCGGCAGGCTGCAGCCATGACATCATGATTCCATCACCACTGCAGCCAAAACCTAGCATTACGACTGCAGCCTGCCGGAGAGGATGGAGCAGTGACGCAGGATCATAGGTCAGTTTACGGTTTCTTTATTACATAGCTGCCTGCCTGCAATTTGCATAAAAAATTGAACTTGGACAACCTCCTTTAATATTATATTGGCATGATACAGGAAGCCTTATAGACCTTACCGATTCACCTTCACGAGCGTTTGCGTCCTCTGTTGTATGACATCAGTGTGAACAGTAAGGGTATGCTGATGATATAACTTTTTGGATAGCAGTTGGAAATGTTTTCTGTCTTATTAATAAAGTTGTAGTAGAATCCAGCACTGTGTCTGCCTTGTCCTGCTCCTTCCTGTCCACTTCCGTCATCCTCCTCGCCTTCTCTCCTTATCACTATTGCACAGGCCGGCCCTCCCCTTTCCTTTGGGACCAAAGTGTATATCCGATTCCTGCTCTTTTTTTTTTGCTATTTCATTGAATCTGAAGAACATCAATTAACTGCCTTTCTCTGACCCGCAAACACCAGAGCTTCCATTATTTTATTCTCTACATATACATTGATACCATTTCACATCTTAAAGGCTGAAGTATTTCTCATGTGTTTCTTTACCAGTTTACTGCACTTGACCTGTATTCTGCCAAGCTCCTCTCTCTGTCTGGATTCATGCTCAGTTTATTTAACCCATCTCCAACCAAAAGCCTTGGGGCCTCAGAATGACACAAAGTTACAGATCAGAGAAACAGATTCCAGCTCTGACCTTTCCCATGAGCTATTAATACAGTCACTTCCCACACAGCGAAGGAGGGAGAAGTCATGGTGTTTCCTCCCCCTACTTGATGCCCCTTCAAACTGTGGTAATTGCCTCCTGGGTGGTATGTACCAATTCATGCATAAGTCACGTCATAGAACAGAAAGATACATTTATAAGTAAATTAAAAAAATCTGCAGGGAAAAGAAAACGAAAATAGAATTCACAACGCAAAATAAGTGCATTACATTTGGTTAAGATACACTAGCAAAGATAGGATAACACATGGTTTGTGTTCTTTTATGTATAAATGTATGTGGAAGGATAGATAGAAAAGAGGTTAGCCTGGATAGAAGATGAGATACAGTTGGACATGCAGGCAGACAGGTTCCATATGGTATCTTGCAGCATATCTGCCCACAGATGTTGCAGCTGGGCCTACAGATCCTTGTAGGTTGCTGAAGCTGAGTCCCTGCTGGTCCCATACATGCTCGATTGGTGATAACTCTGGCGACTGGTCAGGCCAAGGAAGTGTTGCAATTTTGGCTGAGATATTCCTGGAAAACCTTTGCTGCGCATGGGCGCCCATTATCCTGCTAAAAAAAGGCAGTTGGAAGCCCTGCCATGAGAGGCAATACATGTGGCTGCAGGATGTCCTGCACATATCTCTTAGGCCCCTTTCACACGGGCGAGATTTCCGCGCGGGTGCAATGCATGAGTTGAACGCATTGCACCCGCACTGATTCCGGACCCAGTCATTTCTATGGGGCTGTGCACATGAGCGGTGATTTTCACGCATCACTTGTGCGTTGTGTGAAAATCGCAGCATGCTCTATTTTGTGCGTTTTTCACGCAACGCAGGCCCCTTAGAAGTGAATGGGGCTGCGTGAAAATCGCAAGCATCCGCAAGCAAGTGCGGATGCAGTGCGATTTTCACGCACGGTTGCTAGAAGACGATCGGGATGGGGACCCGATCATTATTATTTTCCCTTATAACATGGTTATAAGGGAAAATAATAGCATTCTTAATACAGAATGCATAGTACAATAGGGCTGGAGGGGTTAAAAAAATAAAAATAAAATTTAACTCTCCTTAATCCACTTGTTCGCGCAGCCCGGCTTCTCTCCTGACTTCATCTTTGCTGTGCACAGGAAATGGACCTGTGGTGACGTCACTGCGCTCATCACGTGGTCCGTCACATGATCCATCACCATGGACAGAAGAGAAGCCGGGCTGCGCGAACAAATGGATTAAGGTGAGTTAAATTATTATAAAAAAAAATTTAACCCCTCCAGCCCTATTGTACTATGCATTCTGTATTAAGAATGCTATTATTTTCCCTTATAATCATGTTATAAGGGAAAATAATACAATCTACACAACCCCGATCCCAAACCCGAACTTCTGTGAAGAAGTTCGGGTTTGGGTATCAAATATGGCGATTTTTCTCACGCGCGTGAAAAACGCATCACAATGTTTTGCACTCGCGCGGAAAAATCGCGCATTTTCCTGCAACGCACCTGCATCTTATCCGGGCCAAAAACATGACGCCCGTGCGAAAGAGGCCTTAGTGTCCCCAGTATCACTACTAGGACTGACCGATTACCACCACGGAACAACAACAAAAACTTTTCGTCTGCTACTGGGCAAAAACCATTTGTCCTATACTAAATCGAGTGTGTGGATTACAAATCCAAAGTCAGAATTGTTGTAACACGTCACAAAATTTTGCTATGCATAGGTATGCCTAAAAGAATTAAGCACTTGGAAAGCATTGAATAATTTTGAATAGGACGAGTTTTACTCCAACAATTACCTGATCTACATCAAAGTTTGCGTAGTAAACCGTGTATGAAAATGTAATGGAATAACAAAATTTCAAAAAGTCTCGTTTTTCAGTTTAAAAGTCTTACTTGAGCAGGGCCCAGTACTGTTGAAAGTGCTTCAGGCATCTGCTTTTACGTTTGTGAACGGTCATATTTTCCCGTTGCAAAAACCAGCAGTAGTCCCCCATCATGTTGGGATTCCAACGCCCTTGATTTCTGTTCTCCATTGTAGAAATATCTTTATGGAACCACTCCATGTTCGTCACAGCCAAGTTGTTCATAGGCTGTAAGCATGTTGTCTACTTATTCAGCATAGTTTGCAGCTCGTCTGTTCCCAAGGAAGTTCTGCACTACTAGCACAAATGCATCCCAAGCTGCAAGACGCTTTGTCAGATTCTTGCGCTGATCATAAATAGTGTATTTGCCACATATGTAGCAGAAATTGTCTGGATCGTTAACACATTTGCGTTTATTCATCTTAAGTTTCAAAACTGATAGCACTATAACAGATCACTTTATCAAAATCTGTCCAGCTTGCCTTAAATACTTACTGCTGACATCAGCCTGAGTGCATCCGAACAGGTCTGGACATAACCATTGAAATATCTCCAATATAATGTATTAATATTATAACTGAATAGGCTTTACATGTACTTAACCCTTAAGCCTTTTGGCTACCGGAGTTTTTTTCGTTTTTGCGTTTTCATTTTTCTTCTCTATTTTCTGTGAGCCATAACTTTTTTATATTTCCTGTCACATAGCTGTATGAGGGCTTATTTTTTGCGGGACAAGTTTTACTTTCTAATGTGACCATTAATTATGGCATAAAATGTAGTGGGAAGCGGGGAAAAAATTCCAAATGGGGTGGAATTGGAAAAAAAAAGCACTGATAGAAAAAGGGTTAAGGACTTCCGTTGTACATGTAAGGCTGATCGCATACATTTTCCCTTTCAGATGCCGTGGTCAAATGTGACCATGGCATCTGCGAAGTCCGGAAGCGGAAGTCGCGCTCTTCCGCTCCTGTAACCGTGTTCCCCGGCTGAGATTGGGGAACCTGTTACATTGTTCTAATAGGCTGAAGCCTCAAGCAGGCTTCGGTGCCTATTCAATGACTATACCAATACAGGCCACTAGGTGGCAGCATTGTATTGGTATAGTGCAAATAAAGTGTTCAATGGTGCCTATATAGACATCAATGAACACAATACCAGTGATGGCTAACCTTGGCACTCCAGCTGTGGTGAAACTACGACTCCCAGCATGCTCCATTTATTTCTATAGAGTTCTGAGAGCAACCAAGCAAGGGGGGCATCTTGGGAGTTGTAGTTTTACCACAGCTGGAGTGCCAAGGTTAGCCATCACTGCAATAGGCAATCTAATGAGTTCAAATCACCCCCCTTTTCTTAAAATAAAAATACTTAAACAATAAAAAAATAAACATCATGGCATCACCGCGTGCGAAAATGCCCATGCTATTAAAATATAACAATATAAACGGCATAAAGCAAATGGCGTAACGGGAAAAAAAAGAAAAAAAGCCAATTTGCCATTTTTGTCACTTCAACTACTCAATAATGTTTTTTTATAAAAAGTGATCAAAACGTCGCACACACTTCAAATTGGTATCACTGAAAAGAACAGATCGTCCTGCAAAAAATGAGCTCTGACACAGTCATGTACAAATAACTACAAAAAAGTTATAGGGTCAGAATATGGTTCTAAAAAAAAAAAAAAGAAATCCTCAAAGGTTTACAGTTTTTTGTGGTATCGTTGTAACCGTACTGACCTGGAGAATGATGTTAACAGGTCAATTTTACCACATAGTGTAGAGTGTAAAAAAAATCTAAATAAAAACCTTTTATCAGAATTGCGTTTTTTGCCAATTCTACCCCATTTGGATTTTTTTTCCTGCTTCCTACTACATGGTATGCAACCATAAATGGTGCCATTAGAAAGTACAACTTGTCCCGCAAAAAATAAGCCTTCATAAGGCTATGTGAATGGAAAAATAAAAAAGTTAAGACTATGGGAAGGCAGGGAGTGAAAAACAGAAACGCAAAAATGGAAAATCCCAGGGTCCTTAAGGGATTACAATCTAGATGTGTCATGCAACTTCCGAGTTCATATTTGGAATCAGCGCGCTCATTTTAGTATTAGGCCTCATGCACACGACCGTTGTTGGGTTCCGTGTCCGTTGTTCCGTTTTCTGTGATTTTCTGCGGACCCATTGACTTTCAATGGGTCAGTTGAAAACTCGAAAAATGCACCGTTTGTCATCCGCGTCCGTGATCCGTGTTTCCAGTCTGTCAAAAAAAATATGACCTGTCCTATTTTTTTCACGGACAACGGTTCGCGGAGCCATTCAAGTCAATGGGTTCGTGAAAAAACACGGAGGCACACAAGATTGTCATATCCGCGTCCGTTTTTTTCCTATAATTTGCAAGGCAAACTTGACTTAGATTTTTTTTCACTTTCCTTCATGTCTGGTGATCCTCCGAAAATCAAGGAAGACACACGGAAACGGATCACGGAACAACGGATTACCGTTTTGCGGACCGTGAAAAAATACTGTCGTGTGCATGAGGCCTAAATCACGTTTTCCTCTCAGTAGCAAAATCATTGTTGCACGGTGATCATATTCAATAGCTCCCCAGATCGTCACACCAGCAGTCGGGGCAGTGTATCCTTCCACAGCAAAGACAGAATTGAAGTGCTCACCATGAGGCCTCCATACTTAAACCAGGCCGTCACTGGATCCCAAACAGAATCTGGATTCATCGCTAAAGACTATACTGTTCCAGTCTGTAGCAGTCCAGGTTGGTTGTTCACAGCAACACTGTAAATGAAAGCGACTTTGGCTGTCTGTCAATGGCAGGACATGTAATGGGTGCCAGACACCAAATTCCCTTCTGCTAAGCGCCTGGAAATGGTTTGGCCAGAGGCAGATGTATGTAATTAGGTGCCACCTGTGTCTGCATGGTGGACAATAAAACTGTGGGAGTTGCTCATGCTTGTCGGCAGATAAAACAATCCTCTCTATTGGTGATCTGTCTGGTCTGTCCGTACCCAGTTCACCATATGTGCATGCCCATATATAGCCACTGCTGCCAACACCTCCTAGGTCAGAACGGCTTAGATGGCGGGCAATTTGTTAACATAACCAACCTGCTTCTCTCTGAGAGCGCATCATTGGACAGAGTGTGTCTCAGAGTGTGTCGTAAAGGCATGTCTAGCAATCAACGATCTCTCCCCAAGATGTACACTACACAAAAGTAGCCCCTGAGAGCCTTTTTATAGGGCAGCGGGGGAATCACTTTTATGCTCACTCGTGACAGCACTCTGTGTCTAATCACACCTGTAATCATTTACATATCTGCCTGAGACACAACTGCATGCAGAGCTTTGCAGCAATCCAACATTTCTATCTGGGTGCAGATACATCTGTAATGACAAATTGTCGTGCAGGATTTCTGTGGTTAAAGTTAGGACTTGTGGCACAAAATGAGGACTCAGTAGACAGAAAGCAAAATCCTAAACCCAAATGCCCTGGCCTAATAGATTGCTTATGGGAGAGGCTTAACTGTGATGAGTGGGTGAAGCGCTTCCCCTGACCTAGCTGGCTGTGTTGTGCCGGAAGCCAGGAGCGAGGGTAAGCCTAGTAGTGGGCGTACCCTAAGGGGAGTGTTTGAGAACAGGGGGGGTAAGTGGGTGTGAACAGAAGCGCCCTGAGGAGCTGGGGGCTGGAGCTTAAGAAGGTAAGATGCCCTTCCCACAAATTCAGGCTGACTTTTCAGCCTTCCACTTATGGGAGAGGCTTAACTGTGATGAGTGGGTGAAGCGCTTCCCCTGACCTAGCTGGCTGTGTTGTGCCGGAAGCCAGAAGCGAGGGTAAGCCTAGTAGTGGGCGTACCCTAAGGGGAGTGTTTGAGAACAGGGGGGGTGGGTGGGTGTGAACAGAAGCGCCCTGAGGAGCTGGGGGCTGGAGCTTAAGAAGGTAAGATGCCCTTCCCACAAATTCAGGCTGACTTTTCAGCCTTCCACTTATGGGAGAGGCTTAACTGTGATGAGTGGGTGAAGCGCTTCCCCTGACCTAGCTGGCTGTGTTGTGCCGGAAGCCAGGAGCGAGGGTAAGCCTAGTAGTGGGCAAAATAAACGAGGAGAGCAGAGTAGTGACCAAAAGCCTTTAATACCACTCAGAGAGCAAGATTACAAAATGCCTGGGAAATCTCAACATGCGGGTTCGGGATGTATCTCGTGAAGCAAGAAGAGCGCCACCTACCCATGCATTTAATCACGTGCGCCGGGACCCCGTTTTTTGATGCTGAGGACGCGGCTCCGATTCGGAGCGAGTGTCCTGTGATGGCCAGCGGGTTATAACCGAGACCTGAGGCCAGCGTTCTGATGTGGGACACAAACTGGATTGACGTCAGGGGCCCCCAACGCCAAGGAAGCAGCGGGGCCTCTGGTGAGGCATCTTGCAACAGGGCTAGCAATTGACGGAGGACCATGACTGGGCACCAATCGTTGGAGGTTTTAAAAAAACCTGACCTCCGAGGGTGGTCCATGCTGGTTGGCCTTCGTGGAAGGGAGCCAGAGGACAAAATGGTCATGGGCCCAGGACAACTGTCGCACCTGCAACCCCTGACGTTTAGGGGAGGTGCTGGTGAACTCACCTGGCCTGAGGAACCCGTAAAACCCGAGATACATGGCTGCCTTAATAATCAAACTAGGAGAGTGCCCAAAAGGAAGTCCATCCAGCGCGGACGAGAGTCGCCTAAACATCTCGCCGGAGACAGGCTGTCTACGGCCGGTAGGGGCATCCCCGCACTTCTGGATCCCCCCAAGGGCCACCTTGACTGTCTGCACTGAAGAAAAGGAACCTCTATTTGGATTATGAAGCATGGCGCAGTGCTGTATCCCCGCTAGGTACAGCCCGATGGTGTTAAATGACAGCCTGAGATTGCGGTGACAGTGGACTATGAACGCCAGGGTGTAGGAGACATCGTCCAAGCCACCCTGCGAGTGGGACCTGGAAAACTTCGTAAACCTTGACACCGGCTTGGTAGTTTCCTGATGGTATGGGAAAACCCCTGAGCGTTTTCAGGCAAATATATTGGATCCTGAGCGATTCAAGCCACTGCGTACACCCTGTGGGAAATAAGACCTGAGCGATTCAGGCAAATACGTACAACCTGTGGGAAATAAGACCTGAGCGATTCAGGCAAATACGTGACCTGAGAGAATCAGGAAAATACATACAACCTGGAAATACAGTCAACCTGAAGAGACAGAAAAATACAAACCTGCGCGATTCGGGGAAATACATAACCCTGAGCGATCCAGGAACATACATGGCCCGAGCGATTCAGGGAAATACATAAACCCGAGCGACTCAGGGAACTGAGACCTGGGTGAATCGTGGAAATACGTGAAAATTTGAGCTAATCAGGGAAATATATGAAACCCGATTCAGGAAAATACACATACATATACTTCCCTCTCTCTTTTTTTTTTTTTTTTTTTTTTTGAGCAGTGGCCGAGTGACCGGCGAGAGTGGAAAGGAAACAGGAATGACCATGGTATAGAAGGGATCGCAACCTACCCGAATCGACGGACAGCGCTGCCAACTCTCCGGCAATACTGAAGACCTAGGGATGGAGGCTCGTGATGAATAAAGGAAGGCTCCGAGCTGCGGAGGAGCGTAAAGCCGCCACTCGGTTGGACCTTACCTGAACCGTGGAGTGACCGGACACGGAGGAGCCCTGCGACACAATTGAGGATGGATCGAAATTCCGGGGGCCTGAGGCCCTGCTTACATGAGAATAAGCTTGCGTTGGTACGAGACCCGGAGAGAGGTGCGATCTGGTGGCACTGGGATGAAGCGACGGAGAACCAGGATGCAGCCTGGGCGCCATGGCCAACTGCTGGGTGACCTGAACTGCCAGAATCAGGGCCCGAAGTCATGCTGCATGCAACGAGACCTGCGGGAAACGGAATCCAGACATGCAGGACACGAACCGGGTAACCGGGAACCAGCCGGACCCTGCTGAAAACCCCTGAGCGTTCCAGGCAGATACATGGAACCTGAGCGATTCAGGCAAATACATTGGATCCTGAGCGGTTCAGGCAACATGGAGTACTGAGCGAATCAGGCGATTACATACGCCTTTGGTGAAGATGATGGACCCTGGGTGCGTCGGGCATTACCTTGGACCTGGGTGGACCTGGCCACTACCTACCCACTGAGAGACCAGGGAAAAATACAGAAGCCTGAGCGATTCAGGCCAATACTTAGACCCGAGTGATTCAGGGGAATACATAACCAGATTGTTCCAGGAAAAATATGCAATAACTATATGTGACCAGAACGTAGTACGACCGGTGCCTACGAGAAGGCTTGTGTCGGTCTGGGTATGTACCTGGGCTTAGAGGCTATTACCTGTACCGATGTCTTGGGTCACCTGACCTTGGTCCAAAATCTCGTACCAGTGAATGGTCAGGACACGTTCCTGAGAGGGCAAATCCATAAAGTTCGGAAAGAAAAGAGAACATAACTGGGGAGGATGACAGGCCTGGGTGAACCAGGAGACAGAAGTAGGTGTGAGCCTGGGCGAAACAGGAGACAGAGGTAGTTGCGTGCCTGGGCGATCCAGGAGGGAGAGGTAGGTGTGAGCCTGGGCGAACCAGGAGACAGAGGTAGTTGCGTGCCTGGGCGATCCAGGAGGCAGAGGTAGTTGCGTGCCTGGGCGATCCAGGAGGCAGAGGTAGGTATGAGCCTGGTGATCCAGGAGACAGAAGAAGGTGCATGCCTGGGCGATCCAGGAGGCAGAGGTAGGTATGGGCCTGGCGAACCAGGAGACAGAGGTGGGTGCGTGCCTGGGCGATCCAGGAGGCAGAGGTAGGTATGAGCCTGGACGAACCAGGAGGCAGAGGTAGGTGCGTGCCTGGGCGATCCAGGAGGCAGAGGTAGGTGCGTGCCTGGGCGATCCAGGAGGCAGAGGTAGGTGCGTGCCTGGGCGATCCAGGAGGCAGAGGTAGGTGTGAGCCTGGGTGATCCAGGAGACAGAAGTAGGTATGAGCCTGGCGAACCAGTAGATGAGACAGCAGCATATAACGTGAAGTACATACATATAACACATGGCACTGTCGCCACCATAGAATAGATGACTGCAGTGAGCGTTTAGTGACCGCTGGATGGGTATGGCGTGCAATGATGACCTGGCCTACTCGTGGTGAGACCCCGGTTTCTTTGAACACCGTGCTGAAACTAGCGACCCTTCCAGCCCAGCAGGGCCCCCGGGGCCCTCTCCCTAAGGCTATCATTCACATGTCCGTAATTTGGGTCCGCATTCGTTCCGCAATTTGCGGACCCATTCACTTTCAATGGGGCTGGAACAGATGCAAATCCACATTTCCTGGATCCGCATCTATTTTTTCGGGATCCGCATCCGTTTTTTCGGGATCCATTTTTTCGGGATCCATTTTTTCGGGATCCGCAATTTCGTTCCTGGAAAAAATAGAACATGTCCTATTCTTGTCCGCAATTGCAGACCAGAAAAGGCATTTTCTATTAGGCTCCATTCACACGTCCGCAAAATGTGTCCGCATCCTTTCCGCAATTTTGCGGAAAGGGTGCGGACCCATTCATTCTCTATGGGGACGGAATGTGCTGTCCGCATCCACATTTGCGGATCCGCACTTCCGCATCCGTGCTTCCGTTTCCGCAAAAAAATAGAACATGTCCTATTCTTGTCCGCAATTGCGGACAAGAACAGGCATATTCTATTATGTCGGCAATGTGCGGTCCGCAAAATGCGGAACACACATTGCCACTTTCCGTGTTTTGCGGATCTGTGTCTCCGTGTATCCGCAAAACACATTGCGGACGTGTGAATGGAGCCCTATAGTGTTTGTGATGTGCGGATCCGCAAAACACTTACGGACGTGTGAATGGACCCTTAAGAGGAAATGAGGATAACTTTGTCTTCCTCTCGCCTAGCGCTGCGTGGCATGGCGGGAGTGCGTATGAGATGGCTTGTGGTTGGGACCTACTGAGGTTTTTTTTTTTTTTTGCGGCTGTTTGTGGACGTGGGCCGTTGTTGCCCAGGGGCTAGATACCCCTACTACGTATAGCCTGTTTTGACAGGGGTGCCAGGCTTGCCTGGTTCGAAATGGAATGGCAGGGGGGGTGACCATGTGGACCAGCAGACTGGGGGACGGGGACCACTCGTCCTAAGTAGTACGTAGGGCGGGAGACCTGGTTGTGGGGCCAGAATCAAGGTGTGTTTCGAGAGGGGGAGGGCCCCGTGGGGACAGGATTAACCCAGGCTGGGGCCACCGCACTGGAGCCGCCACGTCGCATGGATCTGCCGGGCCTAAATGAAGATTCCGGCGTGCGCTCCACTCTGGAACGCACGCCGAACACGTGACCAGGCCCAGGCCCGGCGGAGGGACTCCGACGCGCGTTCCAAGCTGGAACGCACGCCGAACATGTGACCAGGCCCGGGCCCGGCGGAGGGATTCCGGCGTGCGCTCCAAGCTGGAACGCACGCCGACCACGCGACCTGGAGCTCATGCCTGGTGGCGGATTTCCGGCGTGCGCTCCACGCTGGAATGCACGCCGGGCTGCAGCGGAGCCCTAAGTAAAGACGGGACGGGGGAGGCCGTGTGGAGGGGGGGGGACCCGCGGGCCGGACCCTGCCCCCCCCTGCTGCCTCGGGAGGGAGTTGGATGGGGAAAAGAAAGGAGACAGACAAAACAAGAAACAACTTGGGGCAGGAATGTGTATAGGCATGCGTTCCACGCTGGAACGCACGCCGACTCAGGGAGCCAGGAGTATGGCACAGAATTTACCTCTCCTGAAGACGTGAACGGCAATGTATGAAAATGAAACGAAGTAGATGAAGCAACTCACGACGTGCACGGATGCAGTACCAGAGCAAGCGACTCCCTAACCAGCTGTGAACAGAAGCGCCCTGAGGAGCTGGAGCTTAAGAAGGTAAGATGCCCCTCCCACAAATTCAGGCTGACTTTTCAGCCTTCCACTTGTCAGTTTGTGACTGACCAGCAATAATATTTTGGTATACTGGGGGAGATTTATCAAGACTGGCGCTTTCTGCGCTTGTCTTGCCGGAGGATGCGCCTAATTTATGACAAGGCACAGGTCTCATCATAAATTTGGCAAATTCTCCTGCAGCCCTTGCGCCTAACCAGAAATCTACGACCGCTCAGGGCCCTATACAATCAAACTGATAGATCCTTCGGGGCCCCTTTGTATGCATTATCTTGATACAGTGTAATTCTGTGAATACAGTTGTGTATTGGACTGCACCAGTCTGACAAAGAACAAGGCATGCACGTAGATAAAAAATGTTGCCATATTTTATATGGATGTTAGGAATAGTTTTCTTTATTGCCAATGATTTCTCATGAAAGAATTAGGCTTTATTCGCATCTCTGCCGAATATCTCTATTTTTCTCCATGATAAGAAAACAACAAAAATAAAAGAAGGAACAGTCTGTTGTACGGTGGCCACAAACTAGACCTGAAGGAACTCATCCACTATAATGGGGTCCGTCAGGTTTCAGTCAGGGAGTTGGGCATTCCCCTGGACAAAATAGTGCAGCAAACGACACTAGTCCTGCAGTTTTAAGGGCAGATTTGAACCTATGACACTGGCTGACCTGTCACATGACACATGCCCCTGTGATAGCCAGGTGCCCAGGGGCAGCCACAGATCACCCTGTTAGTCAGATGCCAACATAACAGTCAGGGGAGCCGCTGGTGTGCCCCCAGAATGGTTGAGAGGGCAGACACAGATGCCTTCATACATGTGCCAACCACTGACGCCGCAGTAACAAAACTAACTTCAGGCAGAGTTTTTGTGTGGTGTTTTCTGCACCTAAAATCCGCAGAGAAAACGTGCAGCCCACCTCCCATTCATTTCACTGGTACATAAAAAAACGGTCTTTTCCCATAGAGCACTTGATAAAATGGCTCACTGAATCACTGAACAAACGGGTGATAATGCCGCTGCCAATGATCGGTTTGTATCAGACTGTATGGATGCCGGGCTCATAACTTTCATTTTTCCATTCACATAGCTGTATGAAAGCTTTTTTTTTTTTTTTGCGGGATAAGTTGTAATTTTTAATGGCACCATTTATGGTTGCATACAATGTAGTGGGAGATGGGAACATTTTTTAAAATGGCGTAGAATTATATAAAAAAAAAAAGTTCCGCTACAGTTTTATAAGTTTTCTTTTCACAGCATTTTCCATGCGGTAAAACTGACTTGTTACTTTCATTCTCTGTGTCAGTATGATTACATCTATGGCCTCATGCACACGACCGTTGTTTTGGTCCACATCCAAGCCGTTTTGCGGCTCGGATGCGGACCCATTCATTTCAGCGGGGCCGCAAAAGATGCGGACAGCACTCCTTGTGCCCTCTGCATCCGTTGCTCCGTTCCGTAGCCCCGCAAAAAAAATATAACATGTCCTATTCTTGTCCATTTTGTGAACAAGAATAGGCATTTCTACAATGGGCCTTCCGTTCCACAAATTGCGGAAGGCACACGGGCGGCTTCCGTTTTTTGCAGATCCGCGGTTTTCGGACTGCAAAAAACTTAACGGTCGTGTGCATGAGGCCTATACCACATATGCTTAGATTTAATACTGAAAAAAAAAAACTTTCAGAAAACTTTTTTTTTTTTCTTTGCATAGCCATGTTGGCACCAATAACCTTTTTGTTTTTATGTCTAGCTGTGTTAGGACTCATTTTTTGCCTGACAATATAGTTTTTATTGATACCATGTTGGAGTGTATTTGCTCACTTTTTATTCAACTTTCTTTAAACTTTTTTTTTGTTATACTTTTTAATAATTCCCCTAGGGAACTTGAACAAGAAATTATTAGATTGCTTCTGACATAGACTCCAATGCTTTAGCATTGGAGTCTATCAGAGTTTCAGGCAGGGTCTTCTTGGGAACATAGCTGCTGCATCCTCGGATCATTCAGAAGGACCGAGCACCATCTGGGTACCCTGATCCCCACTAGGTTTTTGAGCTCCCAGATGTTGTAGTCACATTTGACCATGGCATTTGAGGAGTTAAAAGTGTGTGACTGACGTTATTGTCAATTGCATACATTAGCCCTCGGTGTCTGCTGTTTAAAACAGCAAGCACTTAGCGGCTATTGCACCTGCTGCGCATGTGAGTGGGCGCCATCTTTAAATATCTAACTCATAATGTACTTGTAACGGATCTCCTGGCACCCCGACCGGGTACCTCCATCGATGGATGCTCCTAGTGCTTCCCTAGGACTCCAAGCACTCCACTTGACACCATAAGCACTGCAGACCCCACGAACCGCCGAAGCTTGGTTGAGGTCTCACCGTCTCCTACCCACCCTAGACCTACGACAAGGCTCCAGGCTCCAGTGGGTGAACCTCTCCTAAAACCAGAGAGCAGGAACAGCTCTTACAAGAGCTAGGAGTTATAGCCAGGGGAGTATACAGCGTATAGCAATCCCCATACACATGAGACGAGGCTCTATGTTGAATGTAAAACAGGAACTCTTTATTGAACACACAAGCATTGACTTATATACACATTTTCCAACAAGGGTACCACCCCCGTGGACCTGGTTGGGAACTGAGGACATGACATAGCAGCCAATCCTTTACAGTTTAAACACAAAAACTAACCCTATTCAACAAACACAATGGCATTGTCTGTGACGCAATTAACAAACACAACATGCAAACATCTTCACCCCCTCCATAATGAATGAATAGGGACAGTGGAGACACATGTGATGGGATTATCTCCTGAGTGTATCATATGGTGATCTACTCATCTAGGAGTCGTCTGCTATTATAATCAACTATCTTAATCTCATCACTAACACAATCAGTGGGAGTCTCAGTGCAGAGTTAACCCTTTTTGTGTTTCTGAATCCACACCATGCCTTTTTAATGGGCAATAGGAAATATGTGGCATATAAATTACACACATACTGTAAATCAGGGTTCATAGTTCCTTGTAACCCCAAAGGTCTTAGGGGGTCTCCATAGTTCTCGGTCCATAGTCTGTAGGATGGAGGCTGGCCCTCAGGCTTCTCCAGAAGCCCCAGTGACGGTTCCGTCCGTCACATTTCTCCCCTCCCAACAGTAGACTAACCAGGTACCTGACCTCCTGTCGGTCAGTGTCACGGCGGACGTGCACAGTTAAACAGACAACACACCAACTAGGCTCTGGACGAGAGACAGGGGAAGGGTCACCTCCTAATTTATCCCTGACCTCTTTCCCTGCAATGCTCAGCCCACAGACAAACCTTGATGGAAGATTTGCTGTGTCCACCAGCCTAAACTAACTGAACCCTGAACTCCCTGAGATGGTGAAGTGGGGAGAAAGGAGCAGCCAGCTCGCACAGAACCTGGATGGGTAAGATGACATAAACAACCAAACAAGAAAAGACACTTATCTGCTGAGAGCAGGAACAAACAGCCAACCTTCCTTCCAAACTTCCCAGACACTAATGAACAGTATAATCCGCTCAGAGCACTTTAGCTGTAGACTATTTAAACTAATGACTCCACCCAGTGCACCTGATGCGAGGCGGATCCAGCACAGCATCAAAACAAATACTAGACTCGTGCTGCAATCCTGGCTGACCTCCGCACATCGTCAGAGTGGGGCATGACAGTCAGTGTCTGAGTTAGTCGAGTAGCCCACCCATAAACAACCACTGGTCCTGTTGAACTCTGGGGCCTGGCTCTGTTCTGTATGTCCGCAGCTGTTAAGTGGGCATCTGCTACTCCTTGCTTCATTGTTGCTCTCTAGCTTGGAGCTGTAGGTACTTGGTGGGCAGAGGCCGACTGTGCTCTGCCCAGATGCCAGCTCTTCCGCTGGGGTAGCCAGTGGGGATTCAGGCTCTGGACAAGAGGATAGGGGAGGGCAGAGGCCAACTGCGCTCTGCCCAGATGCCAGCTCTTCCGCTGGGATGGGGTCAGGGAATCCTGCCCCCAGGACCTTGTTGCAGATCAGCTGTGGAGAGGAGGGATCGTTTACCTCCTCCTGGCATTCCTGCGGGGTTGGTGGTGGATCCGTACCGGCCGTCCAGCATCCCGGTAGGCCTGGTGCAGAGACTGCGGTCCCATCTGCACCATCGGAGTTAGGGGTGCTGTCCCCCTGTGGTTGGAGAGAGAGACCGATTGTCTCCTCTCCCTTCAAGGTACACTGCCGCTGGGGAATGGAGACGATGCTCTCCTCTCCCTGCAAAACATACTGCCGCTGGGGAGCAGGACCGACTGTCCCTACTCCCTGAAACTCCGGCTGCCGTTGGGGATCTGGGCCGACTGCCCAGCATCCCTGTAGGGCCGGTGGAGAGATCTCGGTCCCATCTCCACCTGCCATATGGGGTTCCCCCCAGGACCAGTCTATGAGGTCCCCTACCTCTGTAGCTGGTACTGAAGCAGGGGATACTTCAGTCGGGTCTTCCCAGCTGTAGGGTTGTAGGTCTGGGACTGCCACCCAGCTCTCTGGCAGTGTATATTGGGGCCGAATTGAGCTGAAGAATTATTGGTAATCCTGCTCCTGCTCCCACTCCTTTGTCACTAGAGATGCCAGGTCTTGTCTCACCTCTCTCGCTGTAGCCTAATCATACATAGCCTCCCTGTAGTCATAGATATCCCAGAACCGGGACTCTCCAGCATCTCCGAACTCCGGTTCTATGAAGGTCTTAAACAACAGGCCAGGGCCATCATAATCCTCACCCTCGGGTCTGCTCAGCCATCCAGGGGGAGTGCAGAATCACATACCACCAGAGTGCCTGGTAGGCATTGTCTAGCCAAAGCTCCTTCCATACCAGGCTCTCGAGTTCTGTCACCCACTCATCTAGGGGCTGCTTTCTCAGAAGGGGCATTCGCAGGGCCACTCGCATCCGCAACTGCTGCTCCTCACTGGGGAGACTCTCACCCCGCCAAAGCTGTACATCTTCCAGGGCCTCGTACCAGACGCCTTTCCGGACTGCATCCCTCCAGTCCGGGTCATCCTCCTCCTCGTAGTGGAACGCTGTTCGAAGACTAGCCGATTCCATCCTGCTGTAGACAGGGGCGCTGTACGGATACTAGCGTTGCCCTCAATATACTCCACCAACGGTGTCTCCGAGCTGCTCCTCCTCGCACTAGGATGCCATCCCACTGCTTGCCACCAATGTAACGGATCTCCTGGCACCCCAACCAGGTACCTCCATCGATGGATGCTCCTAGTGCTTCCCGAAGACTCCAAGCACTCCACTTGACACCATAAGCACTGCAGACCCCACGAACTGCCGAAGCTTGGTTGAGGTCTCACCGTCTCCTACCCACCCTGGACCTACGACAAGGCTCCAGGCTCCAGTGGGTGAACCTCTCCTAAATCCAGAGAGCAGGAATAGCTCTTACAAGAGCTAGGAGTTATAGCCAGGGGAGTATACAGCGTATAGCAATCCCCATACACATGAGACGAGGCTCTATGTTGAATGTAAAACAGGAACTCTTTATTGAACACACAAGCATTGACTTATATACACATTTTCCAACAAGGGTACCACCCCCGTGGACCTGGTTGGGAACTGAGGACATGACATAGCAGCCAATCCTTTACACAAAAACTAACCCTATTCAACAAACACAATGGCATTGTCTGTGACGCAATTAACAAACACAACATGCAAACAGACATCTTCACCCCCTCCATAATGAATGAATAGGGACAGTGGAGACACATGTGATGGGATTATCTCCTGAGTGTATCATTTGGTGATCTACTCATCTAGGAGTCGTCTGCTATTATAATCAACTATCTTAATCCCATCACTAACACAATCAGTGGGAGTCTCAGTGCAGAGTTAACCCTTTTTGTGTTGTTGAATCCACACCATGCCTTTTTAATGGGCAATAGGAAATATGTGGCATATAAATTACACACATAAATCAGGGTTCATACTTCCTTGTAACCCCAAGGGTCTTAGGGGGTCTCCATAGTTCTATGTCCATAGTCTGTAGGAAGGAGGCTGGCCCTCAGGCTTCTCCAGCAGCCCTAGTGACGGTTCAGTCCATCACAGTACTATATATTTACAGGGTTCTTCTGAGATATTGTGGATAGGTCATCAGTATCTGATCGGTGGAGGTCTGACATCCAGGACCTCTGCCGATCAGCTGTTTGAGAAGGCACTGGTGCTCCTGTGAGTGCTGTGCCCTTCTCTGTGCTTTTCCTAGGCCATGTGACGTCACGTTTATTGATCAAGTGGCCTCAGCCCCATAGAAGTGAATGGGGCTGAGCATGATACCATGCACAGCCGCTATACAATGTACAGCGCTGTGATTGGTGAGCTGTGAGGAGGCCGTGGCGCTACTGTGATCACTTCAATAAATGTATCCTTTTGAATATGCCAGGAAACATTTCCTTCACTTTGGATATTGTTTAGGCTGGCTGGGGGACTTGGTGGTTCATCTAGGACAGGGGTGCACAACCTTTTTTGGTCTCAGGGCCGCATTGTCACATTGCTCTATTTCAAGGGGCCTCAAAAAAAAAAGAAGTTAATCAGCACTTGTTTGCATCAGCCTATTACACAGGCTGATGCAAAGTAAATGGGGAGGAATGATCACTACCACAGTCACTGCTCCCTCATTCAGTTCTGTTGATTATTGGCAGCAAATTCCTGATTACACGGTGAGATATGCACGGTGACAATAATTGTACGTCTTTCATCCTGATGAAACATGCAAATCAGCCGACAAACGAGTGATCGCTTGTTTATCAGCTGATCAGCGGCAGTGGCGTGCCTAGGCTGTTTGGCACCCGGGGCGGGTCCTTTCTCTGGCACCCCCCCAATACTTTAAGAAAATCGTAACCCCTCACAGTAGTATTGCCCTCATTGTTTTGTACAGATGTGTGCCCCCTAACAGTCGTTATGCCAACATTGTGTCCCCTTTATAGTAGTTAGGCCCTCATTGTGCCCCTCTGACAGTAGTAATACCCTATCTATGCCCCTTCACAGTTGTAATGCCCTCTTTGTGCCTCCTTCACAGTAATAATGCCCCTTAATAGTAGTAATGCCCATTGTCCCCTTTCGCAGTAATAATGCCCATTGTGTCCCTTCACAGTAGTAATGCCAAATGTGCCCCCTTCACGGTAATAATGCCCTCTGTGTCCCCTCCATAGTAGAAATCCCCATTGTGCCTCCTTAATAGTAGTAATGCCCTCTGTGTTAGTAATGCCAATTGTGCCCCCTTCACAGTAATAATGCCCTCTGTGCCCCTTCATAGTAGTAATGCCCTCTGTGCCCCCTCCATAGTAGAAATGCCCATTGTGCCCCCTTCACATTAGCAATGACCATTGTGCCCCCTTTAAAAACAAAAAACAAGCAAACACAGTACCTACTCACCTTGTCCCGTTCCCATACCTCTCTTCTCTGCCGGCACAGATCGCTCTGCAGCAATGTGTGGGCGGAGCTTATGCACATTCCTGGGCTGCAGGCTCCGCCCACACATGCTGGCAGCGCGATCCGTGTCTGCAGGCTGATTGGTGGAGCGGGGAGAAGTCTTCCTACTCTACCATTCAGAGCAGCCCCGGCCTGAACGCCGGCCTGAAGGAGGGGAGGAGCGCGGAGCAGTGAGTGACAGAACTGCAGCTCCCTGTGCTCCAACAATGAGCGCTTCCATCTGTATTGATGGAAGCGCTCATTGCTTCTGGCACCCACCTGAGAGCGGCACCCACGCCTCTCCCTTAGTATGCCACTGCTGCAGGGCGCTCCTTGAGAAGAAGGCAGAAGCGCTGATAAACTGCGCCTGCCTTCTCCTTGGCTCCCCCACTCTCACCAACTTTTACATATACCCATGCTGGGTGAGATAAATATCTTGGTCAAATGCCAACTTTGTATAAAAAAATGGGAAAAGTTGTCTTTTGCCAAGATATTTCTCTCACCCAACATGGGTATATGTAAAATGACACCCCAAAACACATTGCCCAACTTCTCCTGAGTACAGAGATACCACATGTGTGACAATTTTTTGCAGCCTAGGTGGGCAAAGGGGCCCACATTCCAAAGAGCACCTTTCGGATTTCACCGGCCATTTTTTACAGATTTTGATTTCAAACTCCTTACCACATATTTGGCCCCCTAGAATGCCAGGGCAGTATAACTACCACACAAGTGACCCCATTTTGGAAAGAAGACACCCCAATGTATTCGCTGATGGGCATAGTGAGTTCATAGAACTTTTTATTTTTTGTCACAAGTTAGTGGAATATGAGACTTTGTAAGAAAAAAATAAAAATAAAAAATCATCATTTTCCGCTAACTTGTGACAAAAAATAATAAATTCAAGGAACTCGCCATGCCCCTCACGGAATACCTTGGGGTGTCTTCTTTCCAAAATGGGGTCACTTGTGGGGTAGTTATACTGCCCTGGCATTCTAGGGGCCCAAATGTGTGGTAAGGAGTTTGAAATCAAAATCTATAAAAAATGGCCGGTGAAATCCGAAAGGTGCTCTTTGGAATGTGGGCCCCTTTGCCCACCTAGGCTGCAAAAAAGTGTCACACATGTGGTATCTCCGTACTCAGGAGAAGTTGGGGAATGTGTTTTGGGGTGTCATTTTACATATACCCATGCTGGGTGAGAGAAATATCTTGGCAAAAGACAACTTTTCCCATTTTTTTATACAAAGTTGGCATTTGACCAAGATATTTCTCTCACCCAGCATGGGTATATGTAAAATGACACCACAAAACACATTCCCCAA
The DNA here is from genome assembly GCF_905171765.1 of Bufo bufo. Classification (NCBI taxonomy): domain Eukaryota; kingdom Metazoa; phylum Chordata; class Amphibia; order Anura; family Bufonidae; genus Bufo; species Bufo bufo. Next base: position 87,750,523 of record NC_053398.1, on the reverse strand, counting down.
CTTCTCCTGAGTACGGCGATACCACATGTGTGAATCTTTTTTGCAGCCTAGATGCGCAAAGGGGCCCACATTCCTTTTAGGGGGGCATTTTTAGACATTTGGATCCCAGACTTCTTCTCACGCTTTAGGGCCCCTAAAAAGCCAGGGCAGTATAAATACCCCACATGTGACCCCATTTTGGAAAGAAGACACCCCAAGGTATTCAATGAGGGGCATGGCGAGTTCATGGAATTTTTTTTTTTTTGCCACAAGTTAGCGGAAATTGATTTATTTGGGTTTTTTCTCACAAAGTCTCTCTTTTCGCTAACTTGGGACAAAAATTTCAATCTTTCATGGACTCAATATGCCCCTCAGTGAATACCTTGGGGTGTCTTCTTTCCAAAATGGGGTCATTTGTGGGGTGTTTGTACTGCCCTGGCATTTGAGGGTCTCCGCAATCATTACATGTATGGCCAGCATTAGGCGTTTCTGCTATTCTCCTTATATTGAGCATACGGGTAATGAGATTTTTTTTTTCCGTTCAGCCTCTGGGCTTAAATAAAAAATGACCGGCACAGATTTCTTCATTCACTTCGATCAATGTGCATGAAAAAATCTCTGCCAAAAATAAAAAAGGAGGGGAAAGGCGTCTGCCAGGACATAGGAGCTCCGCCCAACATCCATACCCACTTAGCTCGTATGCCCTGGCAAACCAGATTTCTCCATTCACATCAATCGATGTGAATGAATAAATCATTGCCGGGATTTTTTTTTTTTATATATACAAAGTGTTTGCCAAAGTATATGAACACCGCCACCTCCTCAGCTCATATGCCTCGGCAAACGTATCTTTTACTGCAGAGGAGAAATCTCGTCTTGCAGCGCCGCATACACCGACTTGTGTGTAATCTGACAGCAGCGCAATGCTTCTGTCAGAATGCACATCAGTGCTGCAGCTAGTCGATCGGTTGGTCCACCTGGAAGGTAAAAAAAACAAAACAAAAAAGAAAAAACCAGGCCGCAACGCAATAAATTTATTAACTTTATAATAACTTTTGAACAGAACATATAAACTTTTTTTAACTTTTTTAACTGAACGTTAACTTTTTTACTTACCGGTAATTTATTTTTATTTTTTTACCTTTATAGAACAAACCTCTCCTTCCCCATGGGACAATGTGCAAAGCGCCCAAAGATGTGGCGAAGTACGTTATGCACTTTATCCCAGGTGAAAGGAGAGGTTTGCAGCAGCTGTGAGTAAAAGGGCCCTAATAGCCCTGTGTGCCTGTTCTGTGAGATGCAATCCCTATGCTAAGTGTACCTGTGTGTGGTTCTTCCGGAAACACTCTCCAAAGCATAGGGCAGGGTGGTCAGGACAGTAAGGACAGAAATAGCCTTATTCCACTCCTGCTACAGACACAACATCTTTTTCGGGGTGACGGTTGGGTTGAGGTACCAGGAACGACACTGGGGAAATGTCGCTCGTGTAGACGGCTAACTACACTGGTGGATGGGGCCACGGAACCTCCTGGATACAGGAGGTTCTCGATGATCTCTTCCTGAAATTTGAGGAAGGATTCTGTTCTCCCAGCCTTACTGTAGAGAACAAAACTATTATAGGCAGCCAATTGAATCAAATATACAGACACCTTCTTATACCAGCGTCTGGTGCGTCGGGAAACTAAATAGGGAGCTAACATCTGGTCATTGAAGTCCACCCCTCCCATGTGAAGGTTATAGTCGTGGACTGAGAGGGGCTTTTCAATGACACGGGTTGCCCTTTCAATTTGTATTGTCGTGTCTGCGTGAATGGAGGAGAGCATGTAAACGTCACGCTTGTCTCTCCATTTCACCGCGAGCAGTTCTTCGTTACACAAGGCAGCCCTCTCCCCCCTTGCAATACGGGTGGTAACGAGCCGTTGGGGGAAGCCCACGCGACTAGTTCACGCGGTGCCACAGGCGCTAATCTGTTCTAGAAACAAATGCCTGAAGAGAGGCACACTTGTGTAAAAATTGTCCACATAAAGATGGTACCCCTTGCCAAATAAGGGTGACACCAAGTCCCAGACTATCTTCCCACTGCTCCCCAGGTAGTCAGGGCAATCGACCGGCTCCAGGGTCTGATCTTTTCCCTCATAGATCCAAAATTTGTGGGTATAGCCTGTGGCCCTTTCACAGAGCTTATACAATTTGACCCCATACCGGGGACGCTTGCTTGGGATGTATTGTTTGAAGCCAAGGCGCCCGGTAAAATGTATTAGGGACTCGTCTACGCAGATGTTTTGCTCGGGGGTATACAAATCTGCAAATTTCTGGTTGAAGTGGTCTATGAGGGGCCGAATTTTGTGGAGCCGGTCAAAAGCTGGGTGGCATCTGGGACGAGAGGTGCTGTTGTCGCTAAAGTGCAGGAAACGCAGGATGGTCTCAAAACGTGCCCTGGACATAGCAGCAGAGAACATGGGCATGTGATGAATCGGGTTCGTGGACCAATATGACCGCAATTCATGCTTTTTAGTTAGACCCATGTTGACGAGAAGGCCCAGAAAAATTTTAAGTTCGGAAACTTGGACTGGTTTCCACCGGAAAGGCTGGGCATAATAGCTTCCCGGGTTGGCGGATATAAATTGTGTGGCATACCGGTTTGTCTCTGCCACGACTAAGTCCAAGAGCTCCGCAGTCAAGAACAGCTCAAAAAATCCCAGGGCCGAACCGATCTGAGCTGTCTCAACCCGAACTCCAGACTGGGCGGTGAAAGGGGGAACTACAGGTGCGGCTGAAGTTGGTGACCGCCAATCGGGGTTTGCCAGCACCTCAGGGACTCTAGGGGCTCTACGGGCCTGTCTTTGCGGTGGCTGCGACAGGGTAACTATTGCACGTGCCACCGTACCAGCTTCAACTGCCCTTCTGGTGCTCGCCACTTCACCATGTTGTACGGCAGTGCTGGTACTAGGTCCAGGGAGGGCTGCGCTGCTGGTGTATGCCTCACCACGTGATCCGACAGCGCCATCCCCACTCTGCTGCCCTTGAAACGGATCCTGCACAACCTATGGTCTAGCGAAACCCATATTCTGACCCACTAGATTCGTCAGATGAGGGTTCCCATTCCTCATCCGACTGGGTCAGAATCCTGTAGGCCTCTTCAGAAGAATACCCCCTGTTTGACATTTGGACTACTAAATTTAGGGGTATTCCCTGAGACTACCCAAGAAAAAAAGCAAGCCTGTCTTACAAAGGGGAGGCTAGCGAAGTACCGGAGGCCGCTGCGGTTGATAAAAAATATCAAAACAGATTTTTTTTATCGCCGCAGTGCGTGTAAAGTGATTGTACAGTGATCAAAAAATATTATATTTTTTGTCACTGCGGTGGGGCGGGCGTGGGTGAACGCACGTGTGGGCGACCGATCAGGCCTGATCGGGCAAACACTGCGTTTTGGGTGGAGGGCGAGCTAAGGTGACACTAATACAATTATAGATCTGACTGTGATCAGTTTTGATCACTTACAGATACTATAAAAGTACAAATGCTGATTAGCGATACGCTAATCAGCGAATCAGTGACTACGGTGCGGTGGGCTGGGCGCTAACCGATCGCTAACTACCTAACCAAGGGGCCTAAACTATCCTAAAACCTAACAGCCAATACTAGTGGGAAAAAAAAGTGACAGTTTACACTGATCACTTTTTGTCTTTCACTAAGTGATTGACAGGGGCGATCAAAGGGGTGATCAAAGGGTTAATTGGGGTGCAGGGGGTGATCTGGGGCTAAAGTGTAGTGTTGGTGGGTACTCACTGTGAAGCCTGCTCCTCTACTGGATCCAACCGACGAAAAGGACCAGCAGAGGAGCAGACAAGCCATATAACAGATCATATTTACTAATATGATCTGTTATATGGCTTGTGATTCGTTTTTTTTGAAAATCGCCAGCCTGCCAGCCAATGATCGTTGGTGACGAACTTGTCCTCTAACTTTTGCCGGCCCGTGATGCGCATGCGCGGGCCGGCTTTGAGCGAAATCTTGCGTCTCGCGAGATGACGCGTATATGCATGACTCTGCGCAGCGCTGCCACCTCCGGAACGCGATCCTGCGTTAGGCGGTCCGGAGGTGGTTAACAGGACCCTGAGACAAGGGAGCACAATCCACTGCAGTAACCTTAACAGGACTGGCAAGCTACAATAATGGGAGGGGTACTTTTTCAGCAAACTATAAATCCAGAAAATGATCTGCTGCCCCAGAATCAACAAAGACTTTACCCACCAGTGAATTTTCGGAATAAGAAGTTGAAGCAGGCAACAAAACTTCCCTGGAATGAATAGGAAATACCTGACTGCCTTGGTATTCTCCCCGACCACCGAATTTACTAACCAATAAGTTTGATACCTGTAGTATGTAAACTATTTAGATATTCAAAGACAGGGATGCTCAACCTGCGACCCTCCAGCTGTTGCAAAACTACAATTCCCCGCACGACCCAATAGCTGTAGGCTGTTCAGGCATAATGGGAGTTGTAGTTTTGCAACAGCTGGAGAGCCACAGGTTAGGCATCCCTGATCTAAGAGATGAGCTGCAAAAGTATATAATGGTGAATAAACTAATAACTAGGGATGAACAAACCCGTGGATGTTTGGGTTTGACGGGTTAGGCCGAACTTTGTTTCAAAGTTCTGTTTAGGTTCCGAACTTGACCCTGAACACCGAACTCTATTGAAGTCAATGGGGACCTGAACTTTGGGGATGAAAAATGGCTGTAAATAAGTCATAGAAAGGGCTAGAGGGCTGCAAATTGAACCAAAATGGGTTTAAGAGCAGTAAAATTGCCTTGAAAACAAATGTGGATAGGGAAATGACTTAAAATAACAAAATACATAAAAAAAAAAAAATAATCTTCAACCAGGATGCGGAAGTCCAAGTAGAGTAGGTAGGCTGTGGACGTGGCGGTGTAGGTGGAAGAGGCGGAGGAAGAAGCCAACACTGTTTCTGTGGGTTTTTTATTTATTTTTTATTTTATTTGTCTGTTAATTCTGTGTGTGACCTATAGCCATTTTTGGAGTATGGGCAGTATACTTCTCTACTTTGCCAATATAACACATAATAATCTTGAGCCAGGAGATGGGGGTCTGAGTAGAGGAGGAGGTGGTGGACCTGGCGGTGTAGGGGCAGAGGCAGGGGAGGAAGCCGACACTGTTTCGGTTTTGTTTTTTAAATGTGTCTGTCAATTCTGTGTGTGAACTTCAGTCATTTTTGGGGAGTGCGGCCGGTATATTTCACTACTCTGCCAATATAAGGCACAATAATCTTGAGCCAGGAGGTGGAGGTCCGAGTGGAGGAGGAGGCAGACATGGTGGTGTAGGCGGAAGAGACAGACAAGACAGATGTGGCATGTAGGTGGAGGAGGTAGCCAATTTTTATATTTTTTTATTTTTGTAATTTTTTAAATTTTTTAATTTTTTTTTTTCTTATTTTTGTTTCGTTTGTGGAGGCCCTAAAACATTGGGAAAGAGAACGCGCAAACTGCACTGGAGTATAACAATGGCCTGGTGCAGCAGGTATACCTCTCTAATTTGCCCTAGGTACGGACAAGTCCTGTGGGATCCATGCCTAGTTCATTTTAATGAACGGGAGCTTGTCCATGTTGACTGTGAAAGGTGGATGCGCCTGTCCATGATTACCCCCCAACTGTGCTAAACAAACATTTGGACAATGCACTTGCCGCAGGGCAGGCCAGCACCTAGAAGGCGTAAATGGCAAGCACAGGCCATGTGCCCAATTTGGAGACCCAGAAGTTGAATAGGGCAGACCCATCAGTCAGTACGTGCACACGTACTGTTCCACCATGTTGCTGAAATGCTGCCTCCTGCTAAGACGGTCCATATCAGCTGGTGGTGCTGGATGTTGTGGTGTGCAGACAAAGCTTTTCCTCATTTTGGCCATTCTAACCTCTCTTCTGAGGTGCTGGCTGTGCCCAAGCTGCTTCCACTGAGCCCCCACTGTCAGGTGTGACCGCCATCAGTAGCGCGTCTACCAGTGTGCGCTTGTACTCGCGCATCTGCCGATCATACTCCAGTGACAGAAGTAAGGACGGCACGTTGTCCTTGTAGCGGGGATCCAGCAAGGTGGCCACGCAGTAATCAACACTGTAAGAATGAGGGCAACTTGGCGGTCATTGCACAGGCACTGCAGCATGTAGTCGCTTATATGTGCCAGGCTGCCCAGAGGCAACCACAAGCTGTCCTCAGTGGGAGGTGTATCAACTGTGTCCTCTGTATCCCCCCAGCCACACACCCGTGATCCCTGTGAGGTGATTTGGGTGCCACCTTGCTGGACAGTTGTGTACCTGGTCACTGTTGGTGCAGGAACCCAACCTCTGAGCCACCAGCGTCATCGGCACTGGCCATGTTGGTGGAGTACTCAAAACAGCTCAACACGGCACACACGTCCCACATGGAGGCCCACTCGCTGGTGGTGAAGTGGTGCTGTTCCGCAGAACGACTCACCTGTACATGCGGCTGAAACTCCACTATCGCCTGCTGGTACTCACACAGTCTCTCAAGCATATGCAATGTGGAGTTCCACCTTGTGGGAATGTCGCATATGAGGCGATGAGTGGGAAAGCAGAAATTACACTGCAGGGCAGACAGGCGAGTCAGCAGGGTGAGAACGCTGAAAGCGCGCACAAACGATCCATGCTTTCTGCAGCAGCTTTGACATATCGGGGTACTTCTTCAGACACCTCTGCATCACCAAATTCAGCCCATGCACCAGGCAAGGGATGTGCGTCAATCCGACTAGGCCCAGAGCTGCCATAAGATTTTGTCCGTTGTCGCACACCACCAGGCTGGGCTTGAGGCTCAGCAACGCCAACCACTAATCAGTCTGTTCTTCAATGACCGCCCACAGCTCCGGTGCAGTGTGGGTTTTTTCCCCCAAACAGATGAGTTTCAGAACAGCCTGTTGTCGTTTCCCCCTGGCTTTGCTGAAGCTAGTAGTGCAGGTTTTGCGCAGACGTGATGAGGAGGTGGTGGAGGAGGAAGAGGAGTAGGAAGAGGAGTAGGAAGAGGAGTAGGAGGAGGCAACTGGAGGCACCAAGAAGCGTCCAGTAATCCTCGGTGGCGGTAGGACATGGGCCAAACCGCTTTCCGCCTCCGACCCAGCCGTCACTATATTTACACAGTGGGCAGTTAGGGAGATATAATGTCCCTGCCCGTGCTTGCTGGTTCATGTATCGCTGGTCCTATGGACCTTGCTACCGATGGCGTTGCGCAGCTAACACTGGGCCGGCCCACCTGGAAAATTAGTGGCGACTGCGAACCACGTACAATGGGACAGCTGCCGTCATGACATTTTTAAAACTGTCTCCACCAGACGGAATGGCAACATTTCAAAGGCCAGGAATTTTGAAATGCTGGCATTCAGGGCCAGAGCTGGCGGGTGGGTAGGGGCGGTACTTCCTCTTTCTCTCCAGGGTTTGGGGGATGGACAGCTGAACGCTTCCATGGGACAGTGTTGACATGCTGGGTGACGGTGGTGGTGTTGCTTCCACATCCTCTGTTAGCGGGGTGGCAGGTGCTACTGTCACTCCAGAGGGGGAGGATGAAGCCGAGACCACAGCCAGAGGCGTACATAGAAATCACTGGGCCCCATAGCAAAAATCTGAATTGGGCCCCTTAACCCCGCCCACTACCCACCATGGCCCCTCCCACTTCCTGACCTGGCTCCTCCCGTGCCACACCCCCATTAAATAAATTTATACATGACCTACAGAAACTGTTAGGGTCCATTCACACGTCCGCAAAATGGATCCGCATCCGTTCCGCAATTTTGCGGAACGGGTGCAGACCTATTCATTTTCAATGGGGCCGGAATGTGCTGTCCGCATCCACATTTGCGGATCCGCACTTCCGCATCCGTGCTTCCGTTTCCGCCAAAAAATAGAACATGTCCTATTCTTGTCCGCAATTGCGGACAAGAACAGGCATATTCTATTAGTGCCGGCAATGTACGGTCCACAAAATGCGGAACGCACATTGTCGTTTTCCGTGTTTTGCGGATCCGTGGCTCCGTGTATCCGCAAAACACATTGCGGACGTGTGAATGGAGCCTAGGGGTTTCCTGGGGGTGACCTGTCACATGGGATATCTGCTGCAGCCTGCAGGTCTCCTTATTTGGGGTGCCCTGTTAAAGGGAATCTGTCACTAGCAATTTACCCAAATTTTTTTTTCATGAATCCATGTTTAACAGAGTACCTTTTTTCCATCTGTCTGATTCTTTTGATTGTCAGTCCTATCATTTCTTCAAAAAATCGATTTTTATGATATGTAAATGACGCTGTAAGGAGCCCAGAGGGGCGTTATTCTTTCTCCACGGTGCCCAGGAACGCCCCTCTGAAGTGCCGTGCCCGGCAAAATTTGAAAACTAATAACGCCTCCAAGACAAGTTCATCTAAATCGCCTCCCAGAGGCGCGGCTAAGTGCTCAACACCCCCCCTCCTCAGCGCCGCGCTCTGCTGCAAACACCCTGATCCTCCTTTCGCCGGCATCCCAAATCCCGCGCAAAACGTATTGGAGGCGTTATTAGTTTTCAAATTTAGCCGGGCACGGCACTTCAGAGGGGCGTTCCTGGGCACCGTGGAGAAAGAATAACGCCCCTCTGGGCTCCTTACAGTGTCATTTACATATCATAAGAATCGATTTTTGGAAGAAATGACAGGACTGACAATCAAAAGAACAAGACAGATGGAAAAAAGGTACTCTGTTAAACATGGATTCATGAAAAAAAAAAAAAAGGGTAAATTGCTAGTCGGCCGGGCCAGGCACTGCTGCAGGGAGTGGGACGAACGAACGGTACTTCACTTGACTGATTCTGAGACGAGTGACTTACTTCAAGACTCAAGTTCAGGCCAGCCAGGGACACAACCGGTGCACTGCTCAGTGCTCACTCACAGTACTACTCACCACTGCTTCAGAGTTCAGAATCTTCCTCCGGACTCCCTCTCTCTCCTCAGCTCAGGGCAGGCACTGACTCGTCTCTGGTGAAGGGCCGGCCCGACGGCGAAGTTCGAGCCGATTCTCCCGCCCGCCCCCTTGCGCCACTGGCCAATCAGCAGCTGCCTCAACAGAGTTGCCTTGTGCTGATTGGCCAGCGGCACGAGCGCCACATGCAGGCTGGTGTTTGATCCTGATTCCGGCAGACGGTAAGGAGGAGGTCAGGTCAGGGGAGGGGGGGGGTGGGGTGCGGCGAGGCAAAGATGAGTTGATGTTGGGGCTGGGCCCTGGGGAGAAAAAAGCAATTAGCCGGCTGCAGCAGGTCACGAGTGGGCGGGGCCAAATAGTGTGGGCGGGGCCTTCTCTGCGCTACGGGCCCCCCAGTGCCGCGGGCCCCATAGCAGTGGCGTGGTCTGCCTCTATGGACCACAGCAGAAGAGGGAGCAAGAGGAGCCTGAGATCTTTTGTGTTTTTTCAGGTGTGTACTCCACTGCAGCTCGTGCTTTGCATTTATATGCCTGGTCATTCATGCAGAGGGTGCTCAGGTTTAGAACATTTATGCTTCGCTTCAGGCTCTGATTAAACAGTGTGCAAACCACTCGCGTCTTGTCGTCAGCACATTGTCTGAAGAACCAATGGGACAGTGTGGAGATGCTCGGTGACGGGGGTGGTTGTGCTGGTGTTGCTGTGACATCCTCTCTTTGCGGGGTGGCAGGTGCCCCTGTCACTCCAGAGGGGGAGGAAGAGGCTGAGACAGCAGCAGAAGAGGGAGCAGGAGCAGCCTCTGATCTTTCGTGGTTCTTCAGGTGTCTACTCCACTTCAGCTCGTGCTTTGCAGTTAGATGCCGGGTCATGCAGGTGGTGCTCAGGTTTAGAACATTTATGCCTGACTGCACAGCATGCAAACCACCCGTGTCCTGTCGTCAGCACACTGCCTGAAGAACTGCCACGCCAGAGAATCACTTTGCGCTGGTTTTGGTGTCCTATGTCTCTTGGCACGTTGGGCAGTAGCAGTACTGTCTGGGGGCCGGCCACTTTGCTTTTGCACCTTGCTCCCTCTTTTGCTGTTTGACCCCTTTTGCTGGCGCTACGTGACCCCTACCTCTTCCTCCGAACTGCACACGTCACTTTGATGACCCGGATGCCATGTGAGGTCTAAGACCTCGTCATCCTTCACATCATCTTCCACCCACTCCTCACCCCTGCCCTCCTGGCCGGTCTGCACACTGCAGAAAGCCACAGCAGTTAACACCTGTGTTTTGTCATCATCGGCAGAGACGTGCTGCGGTGGTCCTCCCACGTCCTCATCCTCAAACATAAGTGGTTGGGCATCAGTTCACTCAATCTCTCCCACTTCTGGGGCAGGGCTAGGTGGATGGCCCACGGAAACACCACCAGCAGTGAAAGACAATGTGAAGAAACTGGAGGCACTGTTAGGCTACTTTCACACTAGCGTTCGGAGCGGATCCGTCTGATGTTTCATCAGACGGATCCGCTCCGATAATGTAGACGTTTGCATCCGTTCAGAACGGATCCGTCTGCATTATAACTTAGAAAATTTTCTAAGTCAGAAAGTAGCCTGAGCGGATCCGTTCAGACTTTACATTGAAAGTCAATGGGGAACGGATCCGCTTGAAGATTGAGCCATATGGTGTCATCTTCAAGCGGATCCGTCCCCATTGACTTCCATTATAAGTCTGGACGGATCCGCTCGCCTCCGCACGGCCAGGCGGACACCCGAACGCTGCAAGCAGCGTTCAGGTGTCCGCTCACTGAGCGGAGCGGAGGCTGAGCGCTGGCAGGCGGATGCATTCTCAGTGGATCCGCCTCCACTGAGAATGCATTATGGCCAGACGGATGCGTTCGGGGCCGCTCGTGAGCCCCTTCAAACGGAGCGCACGAGCGGACACCCGAACGCTAGTGTGAAAGTAGCCTACGCCATCCAATCTACTACCACCTCTACTTCTTCTGGCCTCACCATTCGTAGAGTGGTATTCGGGCCTACAAAATGACGCAGAACCTCCTGTCGTCTGCGTGCACCAGAAGAAGGTGTTTCATTTGGGTGCGTAGCTGGCACAGATTGACAACATCCTCTTCCTACAGCAGGACCTCCACCACCACCAACATCAGCAGTACCACATCCACGCCACGTCCCCTAGTTGATGCTCCTCTAATTTTTTGGTCACCCTTACGGTCACCCACCAAATTGGCTGACAGATGAACAATTGTATTTCTGTTTCAAGGGTGCAAATAAAGTGTTTTGCACCCCAAAAAATGGCTATAAGTCACCGACTCAATTAACAGACTGATTTACTCTGCTATTACAGTAAGGCCCCCTGCACATGAACGTGTGCTTCCCTTTGCCGTATTGCGGACCGCATTTGTGGATCCGCAATACACGGGTGCCGTTCCGTGGGCATTCGGCATCACGGATGCGGATCCTTTCACTTGAATAGGTCCACAAATCCGGAGATGAGGAATGGTGCGGAACGGAAGCACGGAGTGCTTACGTGGGGTTTCGTCCCGTACTTCCGTTCCGCAAAAAGATAGAACGTGTCCTATCTTTTTGCGGAATGGCCAAATCGCGGACACATTTAAGTGAATGGGTCCACGATCCGCTGCGGCTGCCCCACGGACTGTGTTCGTGCATTGCGGCCCGCAGCACGACCACAGGGTGAACAGGTTCGTGTGCAAGGGGCCTAAGAAGAATGCAACGGTGGACTTTGGAACCCCCACAAATGGCTTTGTGCCACCGACACAATTAGAAGACTTATTTACTCTTATATTACAGTAAGACGAATGCAACAGTGGACTTTGGAACCCCCAAAAATGGCTTTGTGTCATTGACACAAATAAGAGACTGATTGACTCTTCTATTACAGTAAGACGGATGAAAATGTGGTGTAATTAACAAAAAACAGCTTTGTGTCACTGACACAATTAACCCGTAGAGGACCCGTGCCGTACATGTACGGCGCAGATGTCTGTGACTTAAGGACCAGTGCAGTACATGTATGGCAGGGGTCTGGCAGTCACTGATAGCCTGACCCCTGCTGCATGCGCCGACATCGGTGAAATCACTGATGCCGGCTCGTTAACCCTTGATGTGCCACGGTCAGAGCTGACCGTGGCACATGCGATGTCCTTGCGGGTATTGGAGCTGTCATTGGGTCCCCGTCCTGCTGTGACAGGGACCCGATGGCATGGAAGACAGCCCAATGCCTTCCTTAGGCATCGTGCCTGTGAGATCCAGCCCCCTGGATCTCACAGGCAAGTAGGCTGTAAGCGTATTACAGTGGTAATACACTTACAGCCAATGCATCACAATACAGAAGTATTGTGATGCATTGTAAAGGGGATCAGACCCCCAAAAGTTGAAGTCCCAGAGTGGGACAAAAAATAAAGTGTAAAGAAAAGTAAAACAAAATAGTTTTACAAAAAAATTAAAAGTTTAAAGAAAAAAAAGAAAAAGCGTCCTTTTCCCAAAATAAAGTAAAAATATATATTTTCTAAATAGGGAAAAATTAAATAAAAACGGTGATAAAAAACATTTTTTTGTCACCTTATATCACTAAAAGCACAACACCAAGCGATCAAAAAGGCGTATGCCCCCCAAAATAGTCCCAATCTAACCGTCACCTCATCCTGCAAAAAATGATACCCTAACTAAGACAATCGCTCAAAAAATAAAAAAACTATGGCTCTCAGACTATGGAGACACTAAAACAGGATTTTATTTGTTTAAAAAATGCTGTTATTGTGTAAAACTTAAGTATACATATTAGGTATCGCAGCATCAGTAACAACCTGCTCTATAAAAATACCACATGACCTAACCCATCAGGTGAATACCGTAAAAAATAAAAATAAAAACTGTGTCAAAAAAGCCATTTTTTGTCACCTTACATCACAAAAAGTGTAATAGCAAGCGATCAAAAAGTCATATGCACCCCAAAATAGTGCCAATCAAACCGTCATCTCATCACGCAAAAATTATACCCTACCTAAGACAATCGCCCAAAAACTGAAAAAGCCACATATTGAGCCACTCAACCAATTCCGGTGCGTCCTTGTCACGTATGTAGTAGGGGAGAACACCAAAAGACAAAAAGAAGGAAGGGAAAAGACACTAGGCCTCACCGCTAGGGTCACCACCTATAAAACCCTGCTCCTGGCCCTAACTCCTATCCGTATGGGCACCTCTCGATGGTAGAGATGCCCATACACAGGAACCTAGAAAACCCTGGTGGCCCTCAGATGCCCTAATGGTAATGACAGGGCAGAGACAACCCGCTCCTTCCCTGGTGAAGGAACCAGCGTCTTGCTGAGGCCTAGTAAACAACAAAGGTGGGGGGGATACAAAATACAACAAGCGGAACACTTAACTTCTGAGGCTGATGGATGATAGATGAACAGGACTTCAACTAGAACCACACTCCAGCTCTTCCAAAAACAAAATGAAGCTATCCAGAGCAAGGAGTGATGGGTAAAGTCAGACTAGATAGGGGGAGGTAAAGGTCACATGATCCACACCTGAACAGGAGGTGTGGACATACAAGCAACACACAGACAAAGTGAAACCAAAACCAAAAGAGGCTGTCAAATCACTAATGTGCAGATAATCTTTCAGACCTTCTAAAACCTGACACCGGTGTGACAGTACCCCCACTTCTACGGGTGACCACCGGGCACCCAGGACTGACCTTATCAGGATGAGCTCTGTTGAACAACAAAAATGAAGACCACTCTTCCTGATTCTTTGAAACAACACATCTCAAGTAAGTCTCCAGATTCTGATTAGTGCGCTCCGTCTGTCCGTTCAACTGAGGATGAAAAGCCGAAGAGAAGGACAATTGTACACCCAGACGAGTACAGAACGCTCTCCAGAATCTGGAAACAAACTGAGTCCCTCTATCGGACACCACATCAGAGGGAATGCCATGTAGTTTCACGATGTTGTCGATAAACACCTGCGCAAGAGTTTTAGCATTGGGTAGACTAGGTAATGCAATAAAGTGTGCCATTTTACTAAAACGATCGACAACCACCAGAATCATGGTCTTTCCCGAAGAATTCGGTAAATCCGTGATAAAATCCATGGACAAATGGGTCCAAGGTCTGGACGGGATGGGCAATGGAAGCAGAGATCCGGAAGGACGAGTATGTGTCACCTTAGCACTTGCACAGGTACCACAGGCTGACACATAGTCCTCAATACACTTACACAACCCTGGCCACCAGAATCTGCGAGAGATGAGATCGACAGTCGATCTACTCCCAGGGTGCCCAGCAAGCACCGTACAGTAATGTTCCTCGAACACCTTGTGACGTAATTCGGAGGGAACAAACAACTTCCCCTGAGGACAAGAGTCCGGAGCATCCTCCTGTGCCTTCAACACCCTGGCCTCAAGATCAGGATAAAGAGCGGATATAACCACCCCTTCAGATAAAATGGGACTAGGGTCATTAGACTCACCCCCCCCCCCCCCCAGGAAAGCTACATGACAAAGCATCCGCCTTGACGTTCTTAACCCCAGGGCGGTAAGTGACAATGAAGTTAAATCTGGTGAAAAACAATGACCATCTTGCCTGACTTGGGTTCAGTTGCTTAGCCGACTCCAAGTAGGCCAGATTCTTGTGATCCGTAATTACCGTAATAGGATGAATTGCTCCTTCCAACCAATGCCGCCATTTAACGAACGCCAACTTAATGGCCAGCAATTCCCTATTCCCCACATCATAATTCTTTTCAGCAGTCGAGAGTTTTTTAGAGAAAAATGCACATGGGCGCCATTTACTGGGTGAAGGACCCTGCGACAATATTGCTCCTACTTCTACCTCAGACGCGTCAACCTCAACAATAAATGGCTGAGACACATCCGGTTTCACCAGAATAGGGGCCGAAGCAAAACATTCTTTCACAGCAGAAAAGGCCTGTAATGCGGCATCAGACCAGATAGAAATATCAGCACCCTTCCTAGTCATGTCTGTTAAAGGTTTAACCACCAATTAATAGTTCAAGATAAATTTACGGTAGTAGTTGGTAAACCCCAAGTCCAACACGGCACGGACCTTCTCAGGATCCATACGAAAATCTGAAGATGAGAGCAGGTAACCCAGAAATTGCACTTCCTGTACAGCAAATACACACTTTTCCATCTTAGCATACAACTTATTCTCTCTTAGGATCTGTAACACCTGTCTCACATGATCCTGATGAGTCTCCATATTAGGCGAATAAATTAGTATGTCATCAAGGTATACAACGACAAACCTCCCCACCAGATGATAAAAGATGTCATTGACAAAGTGTTGAAAAACCGCAGGAGCATTGGTTAACCCAAAGGGGATGACCAGGTTTTCAAAATGACCATCAGGGGTATTAAATGCGGTCTTCCACTCATCCCCCTCCTTGATCCTTACCAGATTATATGCCCCCCTCAGATCCAATTTAGAGAACACCTTGGCACCGACAATATGACTAAACAAATCTGGAATCAAAGGAAGGGGATAAGGATCACGGACGGTAATACGATTGAGCTCACGGAAGTCCAGACATGGTCTCAGGGTACCATCCATTTTCTTTACAAAGAAAAATCCAGCAGCCACTGGGGACTTGGATGGTCTAATATGTCCCTTTGCCAAACTCTCGGTGATATACTCTCGCATAGCCTTTCTTTTGGGTTCCGAAAGATTATACAACCAAGATTTGGGCAATTTAGCTCCGGGAATAAGATTGACAGGACAGTCATACTCCCGGTGCGGAGGCAACTCCTGATTACCACTCTCAGAAAACACATCAGAAAATTCTGAAATGAACGAGGGTACAGTTTTAGTGGTAACCATAGAGAACGATGCATTAAGACAGTTGTCCATGCAAAAATCACTCCAATCGAGAATCTGTCTCGTTTGCCAATCGATGTTAGGGTTATGTTTGCTTAACCATGATAAGCCCAACACCAACGGAGCAGGCAGACCCTCCAACACATAACAGGAGATAGATTTGTGATGCAAATCACCCACTCTTAAATGAAGGTCATTCACTACCTGCGACAGGCATTTTTGGGCGAGAGGTGCTGAGTCAATTGCAAAGACAGAAATACTATTCTCTAATGCAGGCATGGCCAACCTGTGGCTCTCCAGCTGTTGTAAAACTACAATTCCCACCATGCCCTGCTGTAGGCTGATAGCTGTTGGCAGTCCGGGCATGCTGGGAGTTGTAGTTTTGCAACATCTGGAGAGCCTCAGGTTGGCCATCCCTGCTCAAATGCATTAGTAGTCAACCCGTGATTGCGTACAAACTGTGCATCAATCAAGTTAACTCCTGCCCCACTGTCGATAAATGCTTTGATTTTCACCGTTTTGGACTCTAGCGCCACCTCGGCAGACAGGAGAAAACGGGTACTACCAGTAAAAGACAAAAGTAGGTTTTCTTGCTCCCCACCCACACTACCAATAGTAATTTGGGGATTAAACATTTTTTTCTTTTTGTTTACACCTTGATGCTGCAAGTACGGACAAATATTCACAAAATGTCCCTTCTTGCCACAACAAAAGCAGACTCCTTTCACATGACCCAAGCTTTTGCCAGTAGTTCCAGGAGCAGCTCCTCCTAACTGCATAGGCTCATCACAAGGCACAACCACCCTTGTCTCTCCACCATAAGTGTCAAAGGAAGCAGTACTCTTATTGGACAGTATGTCCTGAAGGTGAGGACCCCTAGATCTCTCCCTCAGGCGTCTATCAAGACGTACAGCAAGGGACATAGCTGCTTCCAATGACTCAGGATTTTCATGAAAAGCCAATGCGTCCTGCAGTCTCTCAGAGAGACCCTGGCAAAATTGGCTACGGAGAGCAGAATCGTTCCACTCCATATCCGTAGCCCATCTCCTAAATTCAGAGCAATAGGTCTCCGCAGAACATTCTCCCTGCCGCAAACCCCGTAACTTGGTCTCGGCCTGAGAGATCCGATCCGGGTCATCATAGATACGACCCAAGGCTCTAAAGAATTCATCTACGGACCGGAGGGACGGTGATCCGGTCGGCAGAGAAAACGTCCTCTTTAAGCAATAAAATAATCATACCTACACGTTGACACTCATCACCAGAAGAGTATGGATGCAGCCTAAAGTATAATTTACATGACTCCCTGAACCGGATGAAATTGTCACTACCCCTTGAAAACCTGTCCGGGAGAGCTACATTCGGTTCAAGGCAGCCCTGGAACCCACCACCGGAACCAGCAGCCTGTGGACTCTGAATCTGCAAAACCATCGCACGGAGGTCTGCTACCTCCAAAGTCAGATTCTGCAGCTGTTCGACCAGTGCAGTCATAGCATCCATATCTGCACAGATCAGAACAAAAAAATGGCAGTATAGGCTCTGGATAATGTCACGGATGTAGTAGGGGAGAACACCAAAAGACAACAAGAAGGAAGGGAAAAGACTAGGCCTCACCGCTAGGGTCACCACCTATAAAACCCTGCTCCTGGCCTTAACTCCTATCCGTATGGGCACCTCTCGATGGTAGAGATGCCCATACACAGGAACCTAGAAAACTCTGGTGGCCCTCGGATGCCCTAATGGTAATGACAGGGCAGAGACAACCCGCTCCTTCCCTGGTGAAGGAACCAGCGTCTCGCTGAGGCCTAGTAAACAACAAAGGTGGGGGGAATACAAAATACAACAATCGGAACAATTAACTTCTGAAGCTGATGGATGAACAGGACTTCAACTAGAACCACACTCCATCTCTTCCAAAAACCAAATGAAGCTATCCAGAGCAAGGAGTGATGGGTAAAGTCAGACTAAATAGGTGGAGGTAAAGATCACATGATCCACACCTGAACAGGAGGTGTGGACATACAAGCAACACACAGACAAAGTGAAACCAAAACCAAAAGATGCTGTCAGATCACTAATGTGCAGATAATCTTTCAGACCTTCTAAAACCTGTCACCGGTGTGACAGTCCTTTGACGTAATCGCACGCACCTTCTCCAACTTCCCACTTAGGCTACGGCCTGGTGCACCTGCTCGACGCCTACCACCACTGAGGAATGGCCTGCTTCTTCCTCTGTCTGTCATTTTCTAAATTACCCTGTGACAAAGTCCCTATAGATATATCACACCAGATGCAATTAGTTGTTTCAAAAGCGTTTGTTCCTCTGTATAGCTGCAGTATCGCAGCAGAACCGCACACAACTGCTGCACAATACAAATACACTATATAGAAAGTATATTATAGGTATCTCACACCCCTGCCTCAATCAGTTTTCTTGGGGGGAAACTGGTATATCACACCAGGTACAAGTAAAGGCTTCTATGTTAGGTCAGATTATAGCAGGCTCTTCTATGCAGCCAAACATCCGAGTTCCAACAGGAGGTTAGAGTTTCGTGCACATATCCTCCACAAATCAAATCTTTTAAAAGGTTTTTGTTATACTCACAAAGGAGATGTATAAACGAGCATTAAGCAAAAACATCCACGCTCATGCATCCGCCCGACTCAGGTTTCGCCTAATTAGCTTCATCAGGGGCGATCATTCCACCCACATCAGGGGGTTGTCCTCATTTCTACATCACAAATATTATAAAACATTACAAATATTATAAAACATTACAAATATTATAAAACATATTGTATCTTATAAAATATAGATAAAAACATCTTCCTCTTCATAAAACATTCCATCCGCACTATAATAATACAAATACATGGCATAAGATCTTACAACTTGCCCAGACACTGGATCTTCATTCATAAACTCATCACATGTCCACTCCTGGCCAATAATACAATTTCTCCTCCCCTCCTCCACTACTTTCATTCAATATTTTCTTACTCCCGGTTTGGTCACATGGTGTCTGCATCCAATGGGATTATTCTCACTTACTGCGCTATGTAAACCCACTGCTACATTGATGGCTCCTCTCCACTACTCAACTAAACAATGTTTTAAGTCAAACTCAATATTTAGCCCGTGTGGCGGCAAGGTGTTCATTCTAAAGATTCAATTAACTTCATCATGACGATTAATGCCAGCCAGCCATCTAATCGTCGTGAAGTTGAGTGGATCTTTAGAATGAACACCTTACAGCCACACGAGCTAAATATTGAGTTTGACTTAAAACCTTGCTTAGTTGAGTAGCGGAAAGGAGCCATCAATGTAGCAGTGGAATTACATAGCGCAGTAAGTGAGAATAATCCCATTGGATGCAGACACCATGTGACCAAACCGGGAGTACGAAAATATTGAATGAAAGTAGTGTGTGTGTGGGGGGGGGGGGGGGGGGGTTGGTAGAAATTGTATTATTGGCCAGGAGTGGACATGTGATGAGTTTATGAATGGAGATCCAGCGTCTGGGCAAGTTGTAAGATTTAATGCCATGTATTTGTATTATTATAGCACGGATGGAATGTTTTATGAAGAGGAAGATGTTCTTATCTATATTTTATAAGATACAATATGTTTTATAATTTTTATAATGTTTTATAATATTTGTGATGTAGAAATGAGAACAAGATTTAAGAGGAGGGGTTTTGTTGCGTCTAACCCCCTCCGATATAAAGCACGCTCTAATGTGGGTGGAATTATCGCCCCTGACAAAGCTAATTAGGCGAAACCTGAGTCGGGCGGACGCATGAGCGTGGATGTTTTTGCTTAATGCTCATTTATACATCTCCTTTGTGAGTATAACAAAACCTTTCAAAAGATTTGTTTTGTGGCGGAACTTAACTATGTGCACGAAACTCTAACCTCCACAGAAGGATCGGTTGTGATGAAACTATCCCTTTTGGAACTTTGATGTTTGGCTGCATAGAAGAGTCTGCTGTAATCTGACCTAACATAGAAGCCTTTACTTGTACCTGGCAGCGCGATCACCTTTAAGAAATAAGTACTATGTAATGTGAATTGAACCCACCTCACGGGGATCAGCAGCGCCGATAATACACCATTTCAGCGTAAAAGAGAACTTTTGTTCTTTCTTTGTTCTTTTTTTTTGTTTTGTGATTTTCATTTTTAATTTTTGTTCTTTATTAGTTTTCATTGGTATATCACACCAGTTGCAATTAGTTGTTCCAATAGCGTTTGTCCCTCTGTATAGCTGCGGTATCGCTGCAGAACCGCACACAACTGCTGCACAATACAAATGCACTATATAGAAATTATATTATAGGTATATCACACCCCTGCCTCAATCAGTTTTTTTGGGGGGCAACTGGTATATCACACCAGTTGCAATTAGTTGTTCTAATAGCGATTGTCCCTCTGTATAGCTGCGGTATGTCAGCAGAACCGCACACAAATGCTGCACAATACAAATTGATTATATAGAAATTATATTATAGGTATAGCAAACTCCTGCTTCAATCAGTTTTTTGGGGGGGCAACTGGTATATCACACCAGCTGCAATTAGTTGTTCCAATAGCGTTTGGCCCTCTGTATAGCTGCGGTATCACAGCAGAACTGCACACAACTGCTGCACAATACAAATGCACAATATAGAAAGTATATTATAGGTATATCACACCCCTGCTTAAATCAGTTTTTTGGGGGGACAACTGGTATATCACACAAGTTGCAATTAGTTCCAATAGCGTTTGTCCCTCTGTATAGCTGCAGTATCGCAGCAGAACCGCACACAACTGCTGCACAATACAAATGCACTATATAGAAAGTTCATTATAGGTATATCACTCCCCTGCCTCAATCAGTTTTTTTGGGGGGCAACTGGTATATCACACCAGTTGCAATTAGTTATTCCAATAGCGTTTGTCCCTCTGTATAGCTGCAGTATCGCAGCAGAACGGCACACAACTGCTGCACAATACAATTGCACTATAATACACTTTCTATGTCAGAAAGTATATTATAAGTATATCACACCTAAGTCACACCTATCGTTAGCACACCTATACCAGTCCTTAAAAGGACTTTTGCAGCCCTATTAGCTAGCGTTTGGTGTCCCTAACAGTCTATCCCTGCTCCGCACAGCAACCTATCCCTACACTGAGAAAAGACTGAATGTAAAATGGCGGCCAGATCGGGTTTATTTATAGGGTAGGGGGTGTGTCCATGTGCTAAAACGTCTCAATTGGCTGTCCTGTCCCACCTGATGGATGTGTCATGGGTCAAAGTTCTGCACAATGCAAAAGAATATGGCGCCATCCTGGGATGCGGAACAAGACGGATCCGTCATGACCCACAATGCAAGTCAATGGGGACAGATCAGTTTTCATAACGGATGCAGATGCTTGTATTATCAGTAACGGAAGCGTTTTTACTGAACCCTGCTGGATCCAGCAAAAACGCTAGTGTGAAAGTAGCCTAAGGCAAAGGTCAGCTTAAATAATTTTTTTGCCCATATATCTGGCTTTTGATAGCCTACACATGTTAGACATTATACTTTGCTATCATATAAAAGGCACACAGTGTTGCCAACATCTCACTTTGTATCTAATTGGCTTCAGTGGTCACATGGTAATCACTTCAGCAAATCAGTGGCAGGTTGACCCAGACATACATAATACTAAAGGTAACTGTTGTGGCATGACTACTCAGCCTGCCTCTTAACTCCCTGCATGGACTAGTTTAATAACATGTAAACTGCATTTAGGCTACTTTTTATTAATAGCGTTTTTGCTGTATCTGGCAGGGTTTAGCAAAAACGCTTCCGTTACTGATATACAACCATCTGCATCCGTTACGAATGGATCCGGTTGTATTATCTTTAACATACCCAAGACATATCCGTCATGAACTCCATTGAAATTCAATGGGGGGTGGATCAGTTTTCTATTGTGTCAGAGAAAATTGATCCATCCCCATTGACTTGCATTGTGGGTCATGACGGATCCGTCTTGCTCCGCATCCCAGGACGGAAAGCAAACCACAGCATGTTGCTGTTTGCTCTCTTGGATGAGAACTAGGGTTGAGCGACCTGGACCCGAACATTTTAGTAAAAGTTCGGGTTCTGTGTTCGGCGATTTCTCGGGTCTTTTGGAAAGGCTGCAGAGCAGCCAATCAACAAGCGTTTAACTCTGTGCCCTTAGAAGCCATCACAGCCATGCCTACTAATGGCATGGCTGTGATTGGACAGTGCAGCATGTGACCCAAGCTCTATATAAGCTTGGGTCACGTAGCGCTGCACGTCACTCTGCTGTTACAAGTGTAGGGAGAGGATGCTGCTGGACTGTTTTTTTTTAGGGAGAGAATAGGAGAGAATCTAACTCAGCGATCTACATATAATTAGTTGTGTAGGTGCAGGGCACAATCTTTTTAGCCTGCCCTGAGCCCATTGACCGAATAAAAACCCTCTTTTATCCGTCTGTTAGTTAGGTGGGTGGCGGCGGCGGCCATTTTATGCAAGCTCAGTGCACCAGCACTGCATCTGAGCTTTTGTGACATTCTAATCCAAGCTTGAAAAACTGCACTAATAATCTGGTTGTAAAAAATTACCCTTTTTTGGCAATATACAACATCTGGTGCATTTGCAAGATTAGTCAGTGTGCAATTTTAGCTAGAAATACAGCCATAATTTTCTGTTTTTTTTAAAACACCCTTTTTGTGCAAAATACACTATTTTACATCCCTAGCTGCATCTGGACGTGTGAAATTCCAGGGTTATATACTGCTGTCATATTCAGTTATTAAACAAACACCCGTTAGGGCAAAAAAAGTTTATTTGGCAGTCTTTGCTGCAGATGTCATTGTGAGATACACACTTTATATATTTGGGTTATATACAGCTTTCATATTCTGTTAGTAAAAAAAACACTTTTTTGGCAATATACAACATCTGGATTAGTCAGTGTGCAATTTAAGCTAGAAATACAGCCATAATTTTCTGGGTTTTTAAAAACACACTTTTTGGCCAAAATACACAATTTTACAGCCCTTGCAGCATCAGCACGTGTGAAATTCCAGGGTTATATACTGCTGTCATATTCAGTTATTAAACAAACACCCGTTAGGGCAAAAAATGTTTATTTGGCAGTCTTGGTGTTGGTCAGTGCGTGTGAGATACACCCTGTATATACAGGGCTTATATTCTTCTATTAATAAAACACCTTTTTTTTGGCAAAATACACAATTGTTGCGCCCTTGCAGCATCAAGACGTTTGAAATTCCAGGGTTATATACTGCTGTCATATTCAGTTATTAACCAAACACCCGTTTGGGCAAATTTTTTTTATTTTGCAGCCTTTGCTGCAGATGTCATTGTGAGATACACCCTTTATATATTTGGGTTATATTCAGATATTTGAAATACAGCCATTTTGGGCACAAATCTTTAATTGCGGCCTAGTGTGGGTCAGGGCGTGTGAGATACACCCTTTAAATACAGGGGTTCTATTCAGGTATTTGAAATACAGCCATTTAGTGCACAAATCTTTAATTGGGCCTAGTGTCGGTCAGGGTGTGTGAGATACATTCCAAAGGGTTATATACTGCTGTCATATTCAGTTATTAAACAAACACCCGTTTGGGCAAAAAATAATTATTTGGCAGCCTTTGCTGCAGATGTCATTGTGAGATACACCCTTTATATACAGGGGTTCTATTCAGGTATTTGAAATACAGCCATTTTGGGCAAACAAATTGAATTGAGGCCTAGTCTGGATCAGGGCGTGTGAGATACAACCTTTATATACAGGGGTTCTATTCAGGTATTTGAAATACAGCCATTTTGGGCAAACAAATTGAATTGAGGCCTAGTCTGGATCAGGGCGTATGAGATACACCCTGTACATACTGTCGTTCTATTCTACTATTAATTAAACACCCATTTAAGGCAAGATCCTAAATTCGAGAAATATGAGAAGAGCGTCAAATAAGGGACGTGGCCCAGGTCGTGGTGCTGCTGTTGGAGCTCCTGTTGCAGGGAGAGGACGTGGTAGATCTGTGCCAGCTACACGCACAAGTGAAACCCCTTCCTCAGGTGCGAGTAGGCGACAGAACCTGCAGCGGTATTTGGTCGGGCCTAATGCGGCTCTGCGAATGGTGAGGCCTGAACAAGTACAGGCGATAGTAGATTGGGTTGCTGACAGTGCTTCCAGTTCCTTCACATTGTCTCCTACCCAGTCTCCTGCTGAAAGATCAGAGTTGGCACCTGCAGCCCATGTCCATCAGTCTTTCACCTCACCCCCTTGCAAATCAGCCAAGCAGTCTGAGCCCCAAGTCATGCAGCAGTCTCTTCTGCTTTTTGATGACTCTGTTAGCAGGGTTTCCCAGGGCCATCCACCTAGCCCTGCCCCAGAAGTAGAGATTAAGTGCACCGATGCCCAACCACTTATCTTTCCCAGATGAGTACATGGGAGGACCATTGCAGCACGTCTCGGATGATGACGAAACACAGGTGCCAACTGCTGGGGCTTTCAAAAATGTGCAGACCGACAAGGAGGGCAGGAGTGAAGACTGGGTGGAAGATGATGTGGAGGACGATGAGGTCCTCGACCCCACATGGGATCAAGGTAATGCAAGTGACCTATGTAGTTCGGAGGAAGAGGCGGTGGTCGCACAGAGTCACCAGCACAGCAGAAGAGGGAGCAGGGTGCAAAAGCGGAGCGGCCGTCCTCTAGACAGTAAGCCTGCTACTGCCCACCGCAGCAAGGGACCGAGCACACCAAAGCCAGCTTCAAGGAGTTCCCTGGCGTGGCAGTTCTTCAGACAATGTGCTGACGACAAGACACGAGTAGTTTGCACGCTGTGCAATCAGTTTGAAGCTAGGCATAAACGTTCTCAACCTGAGCACAACCTGCATGACCAGGCATTTAAGTGCTAAGCACGAGATGCAGTGGAGTAGACACCTCAAAAACCAGGAAAGGTCTCTGGCTCCTCCTGCTTCCTCTTCTGCTGCAGTCTCGGCCTCTTCATCCACCTCTGGAGTGACAGTGCCACCTGCCACCCCGCAAACAGAGGATCTTCCAGCAACACCACCACCTAGGTCACCAAGCATCTCCACAATGTCCCACGGAAACGTTCAGCTCTCTATCTCCCAAACACTGGAGAGGAAGAGAAAGTACCCCCCTACCCACCCGCAATCCCTAGCCCTGAATGCCAGCCCCCTACCCACCCGCGATCCCTAGCCCTGAATGCCAGCATTTCTAAATTACTGGCCTTTGAAATGCTGTCATTCCGTCTGGTGGAGACGGATAGTTTTAAAGGCCTTATGGCGGTGGCTGTCCCCCAGCTGCCACTACTTTTCCAGGTGAGCCATACCTTCCCTGCACAACCAAGTGGCGGACAAAATCAGGTGTGCACTGAGCAACGCCATCTGTGGCGAGGTACACCTCACTACGGATACGTGGACCAGTAAGCACGGTCAGGGACATTATATCTCCATAACAGCACACTGGGTAAATGCATTGGCAGCTGGGCCTGAGGTGGATAGCAGTTTGGCGCATGTCCTTCCACCACCGAGGATTGCAGGGTGCTTCAGTTTGCCTCCTGTTGCTTCCTCCTCCTACTCCGCTTCCTCATCCTCTACCGGCTCCTCTTCCGGTCAGCGTAACACCTTCACCACCAACTTCAGCACAGCCAGGGGTAAACGACAGCAGGCAGTTTTAAAACTTATCTGTTTGGGGGACAAACCCCACACCTCGCAGGAGCTGTGGACGGGCCTTGAACAACAGACCGATGAGTGGTTGGTGCCAGTGAGCCTCAAGCCCATCCTGGTGGTGTGCGATAATGGGCGAAATCTCGTAGCAGCTCTGGGACTAGCCAGTTTGACGCACATCCCTTGCCTGGCGCATGTGCTGAATTTGGTGGTGCAGAGATTCCTTAAAAATTACCCCGATATGTCAGAGCTTCTCACCCTGCTGCTGCTCGCCTGTCAGCGCTGCAGCGTAACTTCGGCCTTCCCGCTCATGCCGACGTGCCCACAAGGTGGAACTCCACCTTGCACATGCTGGCCAGACTGTGCGAGCAGCAGCAGGCGATAGTGGAGTTTCAGCTGCAGCACGCATGGGTGAATCGCTCGGCAGATCAGCACCACTTCACCACCAATGACTGGGCCTTGTTGCAAGACCTGTGTTCCTTGTTGCGCTGTTTCGAGTACTCCACCAACATGGCCAGTGCCGATAACGCCGTTCTCAGCGTAACTATCCCACTTCTATGCCTCCTTGAAAAAAATGGCGATGATGGAAGAGGATGTGGCACAGGAGGAGGAGGAGGAAGAAGGATCATTTCGTAGGGTTTCCGGCCAGTCATTCACAAGTGTCTCCGAGGGTGGTTCATGCACCCACAAACGCCAGGTACAGAAATTGTCCAGCCAGGGCACAGTTCTGGAGGATGAGGAGGTGGAGGATGAGGAGGAGATGAAGGTGGAGGAACCATGTTCACAGCAGGGTGGCACCCATACCAGCTCATGGCCATCACTGGTGCATGGCTGGGGGATACAGAGGACACAGACGATACACCTCCCACAGAGGACAGCTTTTCGTTGCCTCTGGGCAGCCTGGCACACATGAGCGATTACATGCTGCAGTGTTTCCGCAACGACCGCCGAGTTGCCCACATTCTAACTTGTGCTGATTAATGGGTGGCCACACTGCTGGATCCCCGTTACAAGGACAACGTACGTCCTTAATTCCGTCACTGGAGCGTGATCGTAAGATGCGCGAGTACAAGCGCGCGCTGGTAGACGCGCTGCTGGTGGCATTCCCACCTGACAGCGGGGGCACGCTGGAAGCACAAGGATGAGGAAGAGGTCGTCAACGCAGCTGGGGCACCGCCAGCACTTCAGAAGGCAGGGTTAGCATGGCGAAAATGTGGAAAAGCTTTGTCAGCACGCCACAATAACCAGCACCACCAGCTGATATGGAACTTCTTAGCAGTAGGCAGCATTTCACCAACATGGTGGAGTAGTATGTGTGCACACGCCTACACGTACTGAATGACGGGTCTGTCTCCTTCAACTTCTGGGTCTCCAAATTGGGCACATGGCCTGAGGTTGCCCTTTATGCCTTGGAGGTGCTGGCCTGCCCTGCAGCCAGTGTATTATCTGAACGTGTTTTTAGCATGGCAGGGGGCGTCATCACAGACAAGCGCAGCCGCCTGTCCACAGCCAATGTGGACAAGCTCACGTTCATTAAAATGATCCAGGCATGGATCCCACAGGACTTGTCCGTACCTTGTGCAGAATAGACATGTATACCGGCACTAACTAGCCATTGTTATACTGCAGCGCAATTGCTCATTCTTGTATTTTGGATATTTCACACTCTTTTGGAGTGTACCCTAATTTAAAAAAATTTAATTAAAACCAAAAACCTGTGTTGGCTACCTCGTCCTCCTCCACCGCTGCTTCCACCTACACCACTACGTCCACCGCCTCCTCAAACTCCTACTCCATATGGAACTCCACCTCATAAATCAAAATTTTTTTTTTGTACGTATTTTATTTTATGTCATTTCACTACTTTGTCAGTTACATTTTCGGGTGAAATTCACAAATTTTTAGATGTGATGTACCACTGCTATACCTAGTAGACCGGAAAAATTTTTAAAAAAATTTGCTAGTTACATTTTTGGGTGAAATTCACCAATTTTTGGGTGTGATGTATCACTGCTATACCTAGTAGACGGGTTAAAAAATAAATAAATTGTCAGTTACATTTTCTGGTAAAATTCACCAATTTTTGGGTGTGAAGTACCACTGCAATACCTAGTAGACGGGTTAAAAAATAAAAATAAAATTGTCAGTTACATTTTCTGGTGAAATTCACCAATTTTTGGGTGTGATGTACCACTGCTATACCTAGTAGACTGGAAAAAAAAATAAAAAAATTGTCAGTTACAGTTTCTGGTGAAATTCACCAATTTTTGGGTGTGAAGTACCACTGCTATACCTAGTAGATCGGTAATAAAAAAATTGTCAGTTACATTTTCTGGTGACATTCACTAATTTTTGTGTGTAAACTACCACTGCTATACCTAGTAGACAGGTTAAAAAAAAATACATTGTCAGTTACATTTTCTGGTGAAATTCACCAATTTTTTGGTGTGATGTACCACTGCTATACCTAGTAGACAGGAAAAAAAAATAATAATTGATGCGCACCACCTCCTTTGATTCAATGCTTAAACTTTAACAAGTTGTACCACATTTGTGCTTCAATACCTTGTCCCACATTTCCGCTTTACTCTTTTGGCCCACATTTGCGCTTCTGTAATTTGTCCCACATTTGCTCCTCAATAACTTTTCCCATATTTCCGCTTTACTCTTTTGGCCCACATTTGGGCTTCTGTAATTTGTCCCATATTTGCGCTTTAACAGCTTTTCCCACATTTCTGCTCGATCCCAATTTTTTTTAATAAATTTATCTCCCTTAAATTTGGTCTCTTTTTCTCACGCTCCCTCTCCGGCGTGGAACCATGATTCGCCGATAACCGTGATCAACATGGTAGGCTCAGAAGAGAACATCGAAAGTTGATAGAGAAGATATCCAAATGGATGGTGGATGTCACTGGGGCACCTCTACATAGGTGACAGGAACATAAATTTTAAAAAATCGTCAATTACATTGTCAGGTGACATTTTTCAAATTTTGCCGGATAGAAACCCCTGCTCTGCATAGTTGACAGGAAATAAAATTTAATAAATTCTTCATTAATTAATGCGCGCCACATCCTTTCATTCAATGCTTAAACTTTAAAAAGTTGTCCCACTTTTACGCTTTAATAATTTGTCCCATAATTCTGCTCAATAATTGTAAATTTTAAATAATTAATCCTCCCTTCGATTTGGTCTCTCTTTCTCACGCTCCCTCTCTGGCCTGGAACCCTGATTCTCCGCCACCCGTGATCACCATGGTAGGCTCAGAAAAGAACATCGAAAGTTGATAGAGAAGATATTAAATTGGATCGTGAACATCATGGGGATGTGCTACATGGTGGGTCAGTAAGTGTGCACACTCCTACACAAACTGACTGACAGGGGTCAGCCCCTGCAACTTCTGGGTCTCCAAATTGGGCACATGACCTGAGCTTGACCTTTACACCTTGGAGGTGCTGGCCTGCCCTGCAGCCAGTGTATTATCTGAACGTGTGTTTAGCACGACTGGAGGGGGTTATCACAGATTATATTTCCCAATGTTTTGGGGTGTACCCTAATTTAAAAAAATTAAAATAATTTTAAAACCAAAAACCAGTGTAGGCTACCTCCTCCTCCTCCACCGCCGCTTCCACCTACACCGCCACATCCACCGCCTCCTCAACCTCCTACTCCATATGGACCTCGTCCTCCTAGATCAAGATTATTTATTTTTACGTATTTTATGTTATTTTAAGTCATTTCCCTATCCACATTTGTTTGCAGAGCACTTGCCATGCTCTTAACCACATTTTGATGCCATTTGCAGCCCTCTAGCCCTTTCCATGACATTTGGGACCAAAAGGCATTCCGTTCTGTTCAGTTCAGTTTTGTCCCTATTGACAATGAATGGGGACAAAACTGAAGCGTTTTTTTTTCGGGTATTGAGACCCTATGACGGATCTCAATACCAGAAAATATTAACGCTAGTGTGAAAGTAGCCTTAGTGTAGCAGATTTATCAAAACTGTCTAAAAGAATTGACATTTGGGCAACAGCACAGTTTTTTAGACAGTTTTGATAAATGAGACCCATGTATAATGTATAATCTATGGTAACAGTAAATCCATTACTGTATACTATACATCTCCAGTATGTGCTCCCTGTAATCTATGGTAACAGGATGTACATTATACATCTCCAGTATCTTCTTCTAATCCAGTCTTCGTCTAGGCCTAGGCTAAGGTGCAAGAAGGTACATTGAACTACCTCCTCAAAAAGGTCCCAGGTGTCAGACCCCCACCGATCAGATACTGATGACCTATCAGCACAACAACTGTGTGGCAGAATCTTGCAGGCATGGGATTTCATGCCCGAGCAGTTGCACACAAGCCTTATATCACCAAGCACAATGCCGAACATCGGATGGAGTGGTGTAAAACATGGCAACACTGGATTCCGGAGCAGTCCAAACATGTTCTGGGGAGTGACAAACCATCCTATCTAGCAGAGCAATAAATGAGAGATCTCTGGATCCATGTGAGGTACAGGGCTGGTTCTAGCTTTGTTAGAAAGAGATTGTCATGTCCTATATGATGTCTGATAACCCCTTTAAGTGTATATGTGCAGCAAGCCCTGGAGGAGCCGCTGTAGATTGGAGTGGTGGTGGCACTGATGAAGTGTTGTGTCACTGTGTACTTCCTCAGGCTGTTGCACTTAGATCTCTATTAGGGTGAATAAGGGATCAAAAGATCCAAGGTTGTAGCCCCCTAAGGTGGCTAATAATTAAGTAAAAAAAATATATGAATAATTTAAATGACCGCCCTTTCCCAATTTTTCCATATAAAATATATTCACAATAAAAAAATAAACATATCAGGTATTGCCGTGTCCAAAAATGTCTGAACTATTAAAATATATTTTAAAAATTCCTGTGCGATGTACGTCGTAATGGGAGAAAAAATAAAAAAACACACAATTCACAATTTTTCTGTCACCTTTCCATAGAAAGAAAGTGAATAAAAGTGATCATAAAGTTGTACGTACCACAAAAATAGTTTGTCCTGCAAAAAACAAGCCCTAAGGGTACTTTCACACTAGCGTTTTTCTTTTCCGGCGCTGAGTTCCGTCCTAGGGGCTCAAATCCGGAAAAGAACTGATCAGTTTTATCCTAATGCATTCTGAATGGAGAGTCAGTCCTTCAGGATGCATCAGGATGTCTTCAGTTCAGTCTTTTTGACTGATCAGGCTTTTCAGAAAAACGTAGCATGCAGTATTTTTTACCTCCGGCCAAAAATCCTGAACACTTGTGAACACAATCCTGAACGCCTGATCAGGCTTTTTTCCCATTGACTTGCATTAACGCCGGATCCGGCCCCGTGTGTTCAGTCAAAACGGATCCGGCTTTTGCATGTTAAACCCGAAAAATGTGAAAAAAAAAGTTAAAGTCCATAAATGGCAGATCCGTTTTTTCCAATGCATTTTTTCATTGTGATCAAAATCCTGATCAGGATTCAAATGTAATCCGTTTTCACACGTTTTTCCGGATCCGGCGGGCAGTTCCGGTGTCGGAATTGAACGCCGGATTAAAACAACGCTAGTGTGAAAGTAGCCTAATACAGCTCTGTGGATGGAACTATAAAAAAGTTACAGCTGTCAGAAAATGGCGATGCAAATACAATTTTAATGTTTTAAAAGGTTTTAATTTTTTTTAAAGTAGTAAAAAAACAAAAAAAAAACAAAATGGATACAACTTTGCTATCGTCGTATTCGTATTGAGGCGGAGAATAAGGATGTCATGTAAATTTTAGCCCTCAGTGAACACTGTGATGTCAAAACCCTAAAAACCTTGGCGGAATTGTGTGGTTTTTTTTTTCAATTTAAACCCACAAATATTTTTTTTCCCCGTTTTCCAAAAACAGACACGGTAAACTAAATGGTGCCATTAAAAAATACAACTTATCCCACCAGAAATAAGCCCTCATGACTATATAAACGGAAATGTAAAAAGTTATGGCTATCGGAACATGGAGGGGAAAAATTTAAAACCAAAAATGGAACTACGGTAGTACTTAAGGGGTTAAACACAACAAACTCTTTTTTACTACATGCAACGTAGAAATTCCTGTGCGGTGTACGCCGTAATGGGAAAAAAATAAAAAAACACACAATTCACCATTTTTTTGTCACCTTTCCATACAAAGAAAGTGAATAAAAGTGATCAAAAAGTTGTACGTACCACAAAAATAGTTTGTCCTGCAAAAAACAAGCCCTAATACAGCTCTGTGGATGGAACTATAAAAAAGTTACAGCTGTCAGAAAATGGCGATGCAAATACAATTTTAATGTTTTAAAAGGTTTGAATTTTTTTTAAAGTAGTAAAAAAAACAAAACAAAAAAAAACCCGGATACAACTTTGCTATTGCCGTATTCGTATTGAGCCGGAGAATAAGGATGTCATGTAAATTTTAGCACACAGTGAACATTGTGATGTCAAAACCCTAAAAACCTTGGCGGAATTGTGTGTGTTTTTTTTTTCTATTTAACCCCACAAATCATTTTTTTCCCCGTTTTCCAAAAAAAAACTGACACAGTAAACTAAATGGTGCCATTAAAAAATACAACTTATCCCACCATAAATAAGCCCTCATGACTATATTAACGGAAATTTAAAAAGTTATGGCTATTGGAACATGGAGTGGAAAAATGCAAAACCAAAAATGGAACTAGTACTTAAAGAGGACCTTTCACCAGAGGAAAGCCTGTAAACTAACTATACAGAGGTGTAGAGTGGCGCCCAGGGATCCCGCTGCACTTACTGTTATCCCCGGGCGCAGCTCCGTTCGCCCGGTACAGCATCCGGTATGTAAGGAGTTAGGCTCCACCCATTTGATCCTGCCGGCGTCTTCTTCTCCTATGCTGTAGCGCTGGCCAATGGCAGCGCTCAGCTCATAGCCTACAGCATAGGAGAAGAAGACGCCGGCAGGATCAAATGGGTGGAGCCTAACTCCTTACATACCGGATGCTGTACCGGGCGAACGGAGCTGCGCCCGGGGATAACAGTAAGTGCAGCGGGATCCCTGGGCGCCACTCTACACCTCTGTATAGTTAGTTTACAGGCTTTCCTCTGGTGAAAGGTCCTCTTTAAGGGGTTAAACACAACAAACTCTTTTTTACTACATGCAACGTAGAACTTCAAATACATTTATTAGCAGCAACAGTGCAATTCTCTCTGGCACCAGTAAGAATGTGGAGGCAAGTTGGATGCCTGTAGTTTAGCACTATGTAGTTCTGGCCTAGTGGTAGTCTGGTGATGGGTGTCTTAGCCATAGTCCCTCACCTCACAGCAGTATCTGTAAATGCTGGATATAGCTGTTCACTCTGCTGTCTGTCTTCTCAAGCATTCACTTGCGTCAAAGTGTTGATTGTTCTCTCTGGAGAATCTTGCTAGGAGCAGGCGCTCAGCAATGTGCTTCCTTTCCACACACTGGTAACACAGGAACTCACCCCTCCTGGCAGAAAGCAGAACCAGTCCACCCCTACCAAGAGCAGAGGAACAGGGTGGGAGTCAGACACTTATGGCCTATACTCTTGATATGTTCTAAATGTCTCAGATGGTAATACCCCTTTAAAGGGGTTGTGTCACCTCACACATTGGTGGCATATCACTAGGCTATGCCACCAATGTCAAATAGGTGCACCTATCTGTAGAACGGAGCCCTCAAAGTGAACTTGGCATGCTCTTCATTCACCTCTATGGGACTGCTAGAAATAGCAGCGCCAGCGTTAGGTTATTTTCGGCTATCTCCGGCAGTTCCTCTGCTCTTGGTAGGGGTGGACTAGATCTGCTTTCTGCCAGGAGGGGTCCACTTTCTGATGAAAGGGCATAGCCCCAAAACGTGTTATTTGGACCATATTGCATTTATGTCTCCACTCCACCATTGTGGTTGTTTTAATCTCAATAAAGGGTGTACAATTTTTGGAGAAAGCGCTGGATAAAGGTCTTCCTTTTTCCGTCGGATCCCTGCTCTTCAAATGTGTTATGTCACTTACATATGTGTTATTCAAGTGTGTTATTGCTGCCCTTTGATTTCCTGTGTCATGCTCCACCTTGCCAGGTCGTGTATTAGGCATATATTTTAGTTTTGCTTGGAGTGTTCCTTTAAAGATTGCATTATATTATTGCATATGTAACAATTTCCCAAGAAAACGTTATGTTACAAACAAAGACATCTGTTAGACGCTGTGAAGAAGCTTTGTATACCCTTACATGGTGACTTCCACATCAGGAACTGGGCATAGAGATACAGTAGAATGCATCATGGACTCATAAACATCTCTGGTGGGGCACACACCTTGATTCATATAGGATTTAATTACCAAAATTAGTATATATGGCAAAGAAGCAGGAGGATTTTCTGTCTCAGCCTGGTAGATGAAGAGCCATGTCAGAGCAAAACAGCAGCACCCTTTTCATGATCAAATTGTGATGTGAGATGCAGGGTGTAGAGGATACATAGCAGATCTGGGTGGTTACACAATCTAGAACAGGAAACCCTTGCAGTCCTTCAGCTGAACAGTGGTGAGTTTACAGGTCTGACGCCTCAGGTCTCTGTGGCTGTTACTTTACCGCCTTTATTGTGTGGGTGGCTGCTTGGCCACATTTGACCGCTCAGTCAGCACAGAAGTCTCTCAGGAGCAATACTGGTACAGTTATATACAGTTATGTTAGCTGGGGGCACTTGTCCACTAGCTGGTGGCACTTTTCCATTTTGTCTAGGGTCATTCTCACAGGAAATACTGCCTTTTCCGCACAATAGTTCAACTGGCATTTTGTGATATCATCCACCTACCTCTACAGCTAAAGTCTCTCTCCCTCCCAGCAACCATGGACACAATTGTGTGGATGAGAACCCATCTCAACCTAGTTGTGCTTCTCTCTAACTAAGGCCTCATGCACACGACCGTTGTGTGCATCCGTGTCCGTTGTTCCGTTTTCCGTGATTTTCTGCAGACCCATTGACTTTCAATGGGTCCGTTGAAAACTCGGAAAATGCACCGTTGTTCATCCGCGTCTGTGATCCGTGTTTCCTGTCCTTCAAAAAAATATGACCTGTCCTATTTTTTTGACGGACAACGGTTTGACGGAAAACACGGATGCACATAAGATTGTCATCAGCGTCCGTGATCCGTGTCCGTGGCTTCGTGAAAACTCAGATCCGACAGTATATTCATATACTACGAACTGTGTACATTGCTGCCTGGCTGCACCCGATCTCTTACAGGGGGCTGTGATCAGCACAATTAACCCCTCAGGTGCCGCACCTGAGGGGTTAATTGTGCATATCATAGCCCCCTGTAAGAGATCAGGTGCTGCCAGGCAGGAGGGGGCAGACCCCCCTCCCTCCCCAGTTTTAAATTCATTGGTGGCCAGTGCGGCCCCCCTCCCTCCCTCCCCTGTATTTAATTCATTGGTGGCCAGTGCGGCCCCCCCTCCCTCCCTCCCCTGTATTTAATTCATTGGTGGCCAGTGCGGCCCCCCCTCCCTCCCCTGTATTTAATTCATTGGTGCCCAGTGCGGTCCCTCCTCCCTCCCTCCCATGTATTTAATTCATTGGTGGCCAGTGCGGCCCCCCCCTCCCTCCCCTGTATTTAATTCATTGGTGGCCAGTGCGGCCTCCCTCCCTCCCCAGTATTTAATTAATTGGTGGCCAGTGCGGCCTCCCCTCTCCCCCCATCCTAATTAAAATCCCCCCCCATCATTGGTAGAAGCGGAGAGTTCCGATCGGAGTCGCAGTTTAATCACTGGGACTCCAATCGGTAACCATGGCAACCAGGGCGCTACTGCAGTCCTGGCTGCCATGGTTACTTAGCAATTTTAGAAGCATTATACTTACCTGCGATGTCTGTGACCGGCCGGGCGCTCCTCCTACTGGTAAGTGACAGGTCTGTGCTATAAGCAATGCGCCTCACAGACCTTTCACTTACCAGTAGGAGGAGCGCCCGGCCGGTCACAGACAGCGCAGGTAAGTATAATGCTTCTAAAATTGCTAAGTAACCATGGCAGCCAGGACTGCAGTAGCATCCTGGTTGCCATGGTTACCGATCGGAGTCCCAGCAATTAAACTGGGACTCCGATCGGAACTCTCCGCTGCCACCAATCAATGATGGGGGGGGGGATCTTAATTAGGAGGGGGGAGAGGGGAGGCCGCACTGGCCACCAATGAATAAAATACTGGGGAGGGAGGGAGGGGGATTCGCACTGGCCACCAATGAATGTAATACAGGGGAGGGAGGGGGGGGGGCTGCACTGGCCACCAATGAATGTAATACAGGGGAGGGAAGGAGGGGGGGCCGCACTGGCCACCAATGAATTTAAAACTGGGGAGGGAGGGGGGTCTGCCCCCTCCTGCCTGGCAGCACCTGATCTCTTACAGGGGGCTATGATACGCACAATTAACCCCTCAGGTGCGGCACCTGAGGGGTTAATTGTGCTAATCACAGCCCCCTGTAAGAGATCAGGTGCTGCCAGGCAGCAGGGGGCAGTCATGTACACAGTTCTTTGTATATTCTAACTTGAAACGTCCCCATCACTATGGGAACGCCTCTGTGTTAGAATATACTGTCGGATCTGAGTTTTCACGATATAACTCAAATCCGATGGTATATTTTAACATAGAGGCGTTCCCATGGTGATGGGGACGCTTATAGTTAAAATATACTATCGGATTGAAGAAAACTCCGATCCAATGGTATAATAGGGACTCCTGACTTTACATTGAAAGTCAATGGGGGACGGATCCGTTTGCAATTGCACCATATTGTGTCAATGTCAAACGTATCCCTCCCCATTGACTTGCATTGTAAGTCAGGACGGATCCGTTTGGCTCCGCACGGCCAGGCGGATACCAAAACTACTTTTTTTTTTACTTTCCTTCATGCCCGTGGATCCTCCAAAAATCAAGGAAGACCCACGGAAGAAAAAACGGACACGGATTACGGAACTACGGACCCCGTTTTTGCGGACCGCAAAAAAAACGGTCGTGTGCATGAGGCCTAAGGCCTCACCTCACACCTCCCCACTGCCCAGCACGGTCCAGTAACACTTCTATCCCATCTGCCCCGACCCATGTTCTTTGTCAGATATACTGTATATATCAGGTCCTATTACTCCCCAAGAACACCACTGTGCCAGCATATCCTTTCACTGTAGTTTCCCTTGAGACAGTACCCGTGAGTGCAAAACCCTCCTGCCAAATGAAACAAACAAACAAGTAGTTCCAAACAAACATCCTGAAAAATGTAGTCAGTAGACCCATGCCAACCATCTGTCACCCAAGTCGATCTTCTTCAGGGGCAGAAATGTCACAGCAAATGACAACCATATAAAGGGCAACAAAGTAAAATGCAAACGCAGAACAACCTCTACATAATAAACAGAAAAGGTGTATCCCCCTGGAAAAGGCGCATCCCCTCTGGTCCCACTCCTACAGGCATAGCGCCGCAGCTGCACATGGGTCCGATAGGTCAAAGACCTAAGCAGAGCACAAACCACAGTAGATCAAGCTCCGATCTGCTGAGTAGATACCATGAACTGGTCACGCCTCTGTGGCACCTTGCTTGGAAAACTCGGGACAATATACTATTTTAGGCTGTGTTCACATTTGCATTGTGGTTTCCATTATAATTAGAAATCATAACGCAGCGCTGGATCCGTCACCTGATGGATCCTATAGACTTACAATGGGGTCCATTAGGTTGGTAGTTTTGACTACATAGAAATATTTCTCCAGGAAATCTGCAGCAAACAAGCATTCAGCTCAGATGTGAACACACCAACTCCATTTATCATCTTAAATGAACACTGCCCCTTTGCCCTCCATATCAGCACCAGCACTGAGGCATCGGTGAGGCCCTCAGGGGACCACTGGACTATTGTGAAGTGAAGCCGCAGGGATTTCTATTTTAGTCCTGATGCAGCTTCTCTTAGAGGCAATCTGCCATCAGACACCTTGCCACATTCTGTAATTATGCCCAGTTATGTGCCCCCTCACAGTAATATGTCCAGTTACATGCCCAGCTATGCCCCCTCACTGTAATATGCCCAGTTATGTGCCTCCTCACAGTAATATGTCCAGTTACATGCCCCCTGACAGTAATATGCCCAGGACTGTGCCCCCTCACAGTAATATGCCCAGCTATGCCCCCTCACTGTAATATGCCCAGTTATGTGCCCCCTCACAGTAATATGTCCAGTTACATGCCCCCTGACAGTAATATGCCCAGGACTGTGCCCCCTCACAGTAATATGCCCAGCTATGCCCCCTCACTGTAATATGCCCAGTTATGTGCCCCCTCACAGTAATATGTCCAGTTACATGCCCCCTGACAGTAATATGCCCAGCTATGCCCCCTCACTGTAATATGCCCAGGACTGTGCCCCCTGACAGGAATATGCCCAGTTAGGTGCCCTCTCACAGTAATATGCCCAGATAGGTGCCCTTTTACAGGAATATGCCCAGTTATGTGCCCGTTCAGAAATATGCCCAGGATTGTGCCCCCTCACAGAAAGTAAAAAAATAAAAATAAAACTCCACATACTCACCTCGTTCCCCAGCAGCAGGATCCACATTGGCTGCCCTGGTCTGTGTAGGAGGAGCAGAAGATAACTTCCGGCCCCGCCCCCTGCACAGACCCGAGGTGTGGAGCACCAGCAGGGGGGAGGAATGATGAAGCAGGGATCCAATGGCTCTCTGCTTCATCATTACAGGCACCTGTCTCTGCTGAAGCAGGGACAGCTGCCTGAGAGCGAGAAATACCTCCACGTACCGGGACCGTGGGGCAGCCACTGAAATCCGGGACGGTCCCTCCGGATCTGGGACGGTTGGGAGGTATGCTTTTATTGTTAAGCAAATGAGTCCCTGGGTGCACCGAGAGCGTTGCCGTTCGACCTCATTGCACCCAGAGGCTCCGCTCACTTGCCTTGATGTCTGTGCCCACACCGCTTTGACTGACAGTACCAGGCATTGAAGACATACTAATGCCTGGCCCTGAAGTCTCGCAGCAGAGTGTTTGACGCATGCGCAGTACAGGTCTGCAGATCTCTGGCCCTGTACTGCTCATGCACTGAACGTGCTGCTGTGAGACTTCATGTCTTCACTGTCAGTTAAATGCATCAATGCAAGTGAGCCGAGCCTCTGGGTGCAACAAGGTGCAATGGACACGCCCTTGTTGCACCCAGGGACTAATTTGCTTAAAAATAAAAGGCTGGGATTTCAGACCTCCCAAGTGTCACTCTTTTGGAGGGACAGTCCCTATTTCTGACCCAAGTCCCTCTTTTGGACCTGAGGTATAGAATTATTACATTGACAATATAGATCCAGAAAGTGTTTGTCTGGCTCCTATCTGTATATTAGAGCCCGCCTTGCATATTATTTCATTATTTGATGCAATTTAGACTCTAGAAACTTCTATCTTCAGATAATCTGTGCGTTATTTCTTGTGCACTAAGGCTGGGTTCAGACCTGAGCGTCTTTGATATGCGCGTTTAACGCGCGTTTTTGACGCGCGTTTTTTGCAATAGTCAACGCGCGTTTGTGTGATTGACTGCAATGTCCTATGGCCACAAACGCGCGTCAAAACGCCCCAAAGAAGCTCAAGTACTTGTTTGAGCGTAGGGCGTTTTACAGCGCGTTTTTCAGCGCTGTAAAACGCTCAAGTGAGAACCAGGGCCATAGGGAAGCATTGGTTTTCATGTGTTGAGCGTTTTACAGCGCGTTTGAACGCGCTGTAAAACGCTCAAGTGTGAACCCAGCCTAAGAAAACGAGTGAGATGTGTAAATACGCAGGAAAAATGGAGGTGTCACAATGAACCAAAGTGTCCCCTGTGACCATCCAACAAGTCAGAAGCTATGGGGTTTCTCCACATTGGGGGCACATGTCTCCCACGGCTGATAGACTTATAGCAAGGTGTCTGAAGGCAGATTTACTACCAGTCATTGCACTAAGCAGGCCGTGCAGGGCTCCGGGAAAGCTGGGTGAGGCCCTGTGAGAGGTAATGTCCTCCTGGGGCACACTGGGCTCCTCACATGCCAGGACACCATGTTGTTTTGTTGGGGTTAAACGCAATATGTTGATTATCTGCTGCAGTTTCCTGGCCAGATGCTCGGGGAGGAAGTGTAAGTCACATTCTAGCACAGGAGGGGGGCTGGGCGCTGAAAAGTGACACGGAGGGGCTGAGTCCTGTCACAAGCTCCGGGCTGAGGTAGGTACAATGCTGCTCTGCCTGCTCTCTGCAGGCGGGGATGCTGGGGGCACCCTTAGCTGTATGCCAGTCGTGTCTGTGGGCAGCTTCTGGCCATCTACATCCCACTACTGGTACTTTCTATACATGTATGTCCGTTTCCATGTACATTCAGGTTGCTGCTGACAGGCAGACGTAGCAGAGCTGAGCTTGTCATTTGGCTGCCCCCTATTTGTATGGTCACAGATATTGTGTCAGCTTGTTCAGAACCACAGCTAACACACTGCAAATAAGTTGTGCCGAATAACAGATTCAGCTCTGCTACATGTGTACATCTACATAGTTCATAGTGAGGAACTTTCCAATGTATCATCTAGTTGTAAGGGTGCGGGGCAGGATCAACCCTGCCATGATGGGCTCAGTGCCTGGTGTGAGTGACATGATGAAACGCGTCCGTTCTCTGTGGTGAAGGCTGGTCTTGGGGTGTGTTTCTTGTGGGGGGCAGACTGCATATGGGGGGCGTCACTAGATTCTTGCGTTGTCTATAGAGCTATATATATATTCCATTGCTATCAGAATGGATGTGCTCAGCCACTAATCATAAAGTCTGTGAGCGCAGTTATTCGTGGCCCCTGGTGGCCCTGAGGGTGGCTTTATTACCAGGACAGTGTAGGATTCATCTCCTTGAGCTCTGGTGCTTCATATAACCACTGGAGATGGCATTTAAATGCATTGACCATTAGGGGGCGCTCACTGCATACAGATGTTATAGCCGGCAGTGGGATCTATAGACATTCTTATGCAGTGAGTGACACCTAGTGGTGGCTGCAGGGAGCCAGAATTGTGTCATTTGAAGGCTAAATACATACTTGCAAACTTTTTGTCTCTAATATATATATAAAAATAATAGATTAAGGGCTCATGCACATGTCCGTTGTGCGACCGTTACGTGCATTGGGGACCGCAATTTGTGGTCCCGAATGCACGGGCAACATCTGTGCGGAGGCACGGACAGAAACACCAGGGAAGCCCTCTGTAGTGCTTCAGTGGGCTTCCAGTCCGTGCTTCCGTTCCGCACTGCATCTCCAGGGGTGCACACGGCCGGTGCCCATGTATTGCGGACCCGCTGTATGCAACGGCAGTGTGCATTAGCCCTAAAGCACCAGGTGCCCTGACTGCCTTGACCTATGTTTCGCTCTGAAGCGCTGTGGCTTGGGGATGAGAGTCCGCAGGTGGCAGTGCCCCCACAGACACTTACATGGCTGACAGTTTGGTGTGATACGTTTATAGCTTATAGGGCTTGTTTCATACTGAACTGGTGCAGTCAACTGACTGTCACTGGGAGAGATGTCGGGGTCAGCTGACATCAGTTGCAGGGGAAATGTAGTATGATAGTGGCTGGGTGATGCCCAGCCGCGGGATTCGCATGTGGATTATCGCTAATTTCCTGTTATCTCAGATATTTGCTAATTTAATTAAATTTTTTCTTTTCATCTTGAAAAAAATGACAAGGCATAAACTCAGTTATGTCCGATTAAAGGGGATGTCCATGGTTTAGTATTGATAGGCCATCCATATCAGATTGGTGGGGGTCGGATCCCCCCGCACCTCCTCTGATCAGCGCTGCCATTCACTTCAATGCGAGCAGCGCTGTGGTTACCAGCTCTGCCCTCTATACAATGGATGGAGCGACTTTGAAACAGCTGATCGTGGGGTACGGGATGTTGGACCCCCGCCAATCTGATATTCTGATGATAGGCCATCAATATTGAAATCCTGAAATATCCCTTTAAAGGGGTTTTCCCATGATTAATGTAAAAAATGAAAATCATATAGTACATGACAATCTCTTTCTA
Source organism: Bufo bufo (assembly GCF_905171765.1). Lineage (NCBI taxonomy): Eukaryota > Metazoa > Chordata > Amphibia > Anura > Bufonidae > Bufo > Bufo bufo. The sequence continues at coordinate 87,708,931 of NC_053398.1, read as the reverse complement.
AAAAGCTAGAACCAGCCCTGTTCCTCTCATGGATCCAGAGATCTCCCCATTTATAGTTCTGCTAGATTTCTATCAAGCTGACAGCTCAGGGGGCGTGTCCTTTTTGCTGCAGCTCAGGGGGCGTGCCCATGCTCTCCCTATTACAGCTCAGGAGGCAGTTGAAGGATGAAACTGAGCATGTGCGGCCATCTCAGTGAGCCGGACAAAGAAATAAGAAAAATAACAAACAGCATACTTTTTATTAATTTTCAAGTTACAAAACATACATTATGGAAGCAGATGACAATACTTCACATTGATAATAGTTACAGACACAGACTTCCTTGCCTGGCTCCATCTAGTTGGATTAAGACTGCTTCTGTTAGATGGAGATACACAAACGTTTTTTGGTGTTCTGTATACGGTCCGTATACGGAACCATTCATTTAAATGGTTCCACAAAAACAACTGAATGTGTTCCGTATGCATTCCGTTTTCGTATTTCCGTTTTTCCTCTCCGTTCAAAGATAGAACATGTCCTATTATTACCTGCAAATCACGTTCCGTTGCTCCATTCAATTCAATAGGTCCGCAAATAAAACAGGAAAACATACGGAATGTACTCCGTATGTCTTCTGTATCCGTTCCGTTTTTGTGGAACCATCTATTAAAAATTTTATGCCCAACCCAATGTTTTCTATGTAATTACTGTATACTGAAAAATGGAAACACAACAGAAACAAAAAACGGAAAAATGGATCCGTTAAAAACGGCCCGTAAAACACAGAAAAAGCTATCCGGTCGTGTGAAAGAGGCCTAACTTGTATAGAAAACCGGAGGTCTTAGCCTACTGAAAAGTTTGTATCAGTGCCGTAGTAATCATTGCAAAGAGTTAAACACATATTAACAAATAACCAAAGAAACAAGAACTTGAGGGGGGACTCTTTAATTATATGCAATTACAAAAGTATTCAGATCCAGGATCAGGTGTGAAAATTGTAGATTCTTTTTCGTGGGACAACCCCTTTAAGACCTAGTGCTTTCTTCGGTTCTCTAAGACCTGGTGCTTTCTTCGGTTCTCTAAGACCTGGTGCTTTCTTCGGTTCTCTAAGACCTGGTGCTTTCTTCGGTTCTCTAAGACCTGGTGCTTTCTTCGGTTCTCTAAGACCTGGTGCTTTCTTCGGTTCTCTAAGACCTGGTGCTTTCTTCGGTTCTCTAAGACCTGGTGCTTTCTTCGGTTCTCTAAGACCTGGTGCTTTCTTCGGTTCTCTAAGACCTGGTGCTTTCTTCGGTTCTCTAAGACCTGGTGCTTTCTTCGGTTCTCTAAGACCTGGTGCTTTCTTCGGTTCTCTAAGACCTGGTGCTTTCTTCGGTTCTCTAAGACCTGGTGCTTTCTTCGGTTCTCTAAGACCTGGTGCTTTCTTTGGTTCTCTAAGACCTGGAGCTTTCTTCGGTTCTCTAAGACCTGGTGCTTTCTTCGGTTCTTTCAGGGGAGCTTGTGCTGATCTTTACAGAACACTGGACGTTTATATTTTGCATTTTGTTTTTGTTACCAAAGCAAAAAGTTATTTCTTGACTTATGTTTTGCATGTGGATGAAATGCTGTAAACTTACATTAGACGACTTGCATTTTGATCTTCTTAGTGGAACGCCCTAAAACAACCCAAAAGGTATAGGTAAACCCACTGGCCTCCTGCCTCCTGGGAAAACCCGTAAATGTGCACAACCTAACAATAAGTCACGCTTATATCCTCTGGCTCTATGTTGTGTCTTTTGTTAGTTTTCCAGGACCTTTACTATTGATGACCTAGCATTAGGATTTGTCTTCAATATCCGATCGGCGGACGTCCTAAGGAGAGGTCTTCACCGAGTAACTTCTGGAAAATCCCTTTAATGACCAGTAGAAGTCCATGGAGTTGTAGGATAAACCTCGGTTTATTAAAGCTCAGTAATATTCATATTTAGTATGACATGATGGTACTAGAATAAAGTACTGGCAGCCTTTGAAACATTCCTACTATTTCCGAGCAGTCAGAGGGATTTCTTACTCTGTACACATGCCAGTTTCTGTGCCCGTTCCCATGGCTTGTTTCCATCTCTCCACTGTAATGGCTGTGAGCAGGTGAAAGTCTACAGAGATGTGTTCCTAAATCAGCAGTGGGCAGCAGACAGCGTCATTAGTACCGCAATACAAGAACTGCAGGTGGGACTTCTGTAAGGCTACTTTCACACTGGCGTTTTTGGCTTTCCGGTTGTCAGATCCGTTCAGGGCTCTCTCAAGCGGTCCAAAACGGATCAGTTTTGCCCTAATGCATTCTGAATAATAAAGGATCCGCTCAGAATGCATCAGTTTGCCTCCGTTCAGTCTCCATTTCGCTTTGGAGGCGGACACCAAGACGCTGCCTGCATCGTTTTTCTGTCCACCTGACGAAGCGGAGCCAAACGTCCTGGCACCCAATGTAAGTCAATGGGGACGGATCCGTTTTCTATGACACAATCTGGCACAATAAAAAACGGATCCGTCCTCCATTGACTTTCATGGTGATCATGGCTATAGAAGACATAATACAACCGGATCCATTCATGACGGATGCATGCAGTTGTATTATATTGTAACGGAAGCGTTTTTGCTGATCCACAAAAAACGCTAGTGTGAAAGTAGTCTAACCCTTTACCGCATAGGGACACCTATATGAGTCAGACAGGAGGTTGTTTCAGTCCTAAGAAATATACAACGATCAGCTATAACATTAAAACCTCTGTCACGTGAGGTGAATGACATTGATTCTCTCATTGTAATGGCTCCTGTCAAGGTGTGAGATACATTAGGAAGCCAGTTCTTGAAGTTGATGTGCTGGAAGCAGTAAAAATGGGCAATGGGTAAGGATCCTAGTGACCCTGACTGGGGCCAGGGTCATCTTAAAAACGGCGGGTCTTGTGATGTGTTCCCGTTATGTAGTGTTTAGTATCTACCAATAATGGTCCAAGGAGGTGGACACCGGTCGACTGCCAACAGAGATATGGGTGCCCAAGACTCCTTGATGCACCTGCTTAGTGAAGGCTAGCCGTCTGCTCTTATGCCACCATTAATGCTAGCTATGGTAGAAAGGTTTTAGAGCCCTTCGAGTGCCTAGGCTGACCCTGCCCACTGCCAAAAGCACCTGTAATTGCCACGTGGGACCATGGAGCAATGGAAGAAGGTGGCCAGGTCTGATGAATCACATTTTATTTTCCATCATGTGGATGGCAAGGTGCATGTCACTTACCTGAGGAGGAGATGGCACCAGGATGTACTATGAGAAGAAGGCAAGCAAATCATTTAATAAGAAGCAAATCACAAAAAGTGCAATGCAGTCCATGATGTACATGCTATAAAACCCCCATATCTGCAACAGCCCATACTATAAAGGAAAGGGGGGTTGTATATCATTTAAAGATACCTTTCTTTTTATTGTAGGTGTCGGTGTTCAGGAGAAATTAGCACTTTTATTTTTATGCAGATTAGCTATTGGAGCACCAGGAGGCGGGATTATGTGGTTTGAGCACCGCTCCACGACACCCCTGGTACTCAATACAGACCCTCCTTCTTTATACAAAAAGCTCTCCTCCCCTCAGATTGACAACTAGCGCTGAGTTCTGGCGTCTGCACACTCGCTCACTAGTTACCAAGCCCAGCGCCGCTCCACTGCTAATTATTCACTCCTCTCATTGCCGATGGTGCACTGTAATCTTGCGCATGTGCCCTGGATTGACAGGTCAGCGCCCGTGAGTGAAGTGCGCAGACGGCTGGCACATGCGAGCTTTGTTCGCTGAGGCTGCTGCCAGGCCACCGCGCGGGTGCTGACCAGTGGATCCATCGCACCATCAGCGATGAAAGGAGTGAATAATTAGCAGTAGGGTGGCGAGCTACGAGATAAGGGGCGCGGCTGGGCACAAACGGCCAAAGGGACAGCCCCTTGGGAACGTTAGGAAGGTAATTAGCATATAACTAAAACCGATTTTTATCAAAAATGAAAGGACAGATGGGGGTAAAACTAGTATATTTTTAATTAGATAATGGAGACTGATAGGATGATATGAACAGCTCTATATCGAAAATCTTGCTGACAGAATCCCTTTAATAATATATGTGACGTGAGTGTAACAGGGTTTACACCTTTAGGTGTAAAATAGACCAGGGCGTTGCCTGGCGTGGAATGCGACATTTGCACAAGGCGCACATACGGTAGTAAGGCCCCTTTCACACGAGCGAGTTTTCCGCGCGGGTGCAATGCGTGACGTGAATGCATTGCACCCGCACTGAATCCTGACCCATTCATTTCAATGGGTTTGTGTACATGAGTGGTGTTTTTCATGCATCACTTGTGCATTGCGTGAAAATCGCAGCATGTTCTATATTCTGCGTTTTTCGCGCAGTGAATGGGGCTGCGTGAAAATCGCATCGCATCCGCAAGCAAGTTTTTCACTGATGGTTGCTAAGAGATGTTGTTTGTAAACCTTTACTTTTTTATCACGTGCGTGAAAAACGCATCAAAACGCATTGCACCCGCGCGGAAAAAACTGAACAACTGAACGCAATCGCAGACAAAACTGACTGAACTTGCTTGCAAAATGGTGCGAGTTTCACTGAACGCATCCGGAGGACAATCTGTCACGCTCGTGTAAAAGAGGCCAAATAAGCCATAATCCAGGTCTAATCTCACTTTTAGCTCTTAAATACAGACCCCTGTAAAATGTGGCGAGGATCAGGAAATGTCGCTGTTGCCATGACTTGCGACTTTTGTATGCCTTAAAACTGATGTATCTGATTTCATAAATGACCCCCCAAGTTTTTTTAAATTATGATTAGTGAAAAAATCACTTTTTCTGCACTTGCAATATAAGAAAAATATGATTCTAAGGTATATGATATGTATTAAAGGGAGTCTGTGACCACGATCTTGGACTTTTATCTGCAGTAATTTGTTTTCCTTAACCCCCCCCATTCTACCGCTGTTAGAGCTGAAAGCTGCGCTGAAATACATTGTCAGGACCACTGTGTGTACCCACAGGAGTCCTCTCCATTATATTAGCGCAGCAGTCCAGTGTATTTCATTCCAACTTTAACCTCCATGTGCATTCCGTATTTTGCAGAATGGAACAGCCGGCCCCTAATAGAATAGTACTATCCTTATCCGTAACGCGGACAATAATAGGACATGTTCTATTTTTTTGCGGAATGGATATGCGCACATATGAAAACGTAATGCACACAGAGTAACTTCCTTTTTTTTGCGGACTGTTGAAATCAATGTTTCTGCATACGGCTGCAAAAAAAATGGAATGGACACGGTCACCATGCCCGTGCTACGGACCACAAGTAGCAGTCAGCAATGAGTGGGCGCTGGCCATGTGAATCCCATATTGCGATGCAGACCCATTGACTTCAATTGGTCATCGATCCGTAAGATATGTCAAAAGATAGGACACAACTTATCTTTTGTGGTGTGGAGGCACAGACCCGAAACCCCTCAGAAGCGTTTCTGTGGGCTTTCAGGTCTGTGCCTCCACTACACAATACATAGGACATGTCCTATCTTTTGCCGTATCTTGCAGATTGCAGACCCATTCAACTTGATGTGCAGTACAGACACGGAGCCCATACATTTGTCTATATGAGCCCTAAGTGCTCAGGATTGCAGTGACCAAAACAATGAGGCACATCGCTGTTGTCTCTGCCACCTATGGACAACGTATTAGGACACTGAAGACATAAGGAGGACAAGGCAGAGATCAGTTAAATGGTCACATACACTACTTACAAAAAGTTACTATTAAAGTAATACAGACGTCATCCGTATTTTTTGTGGATCCGTTTTTTGCGGACTGCAAAATACATACGTCGTGTGCATAAGGCCTTGGCGTTTGTAAAAAAATAAAAATAATTATAATAAAAAAATATATATATACTGTATATATAAATTATTGGTAATTAGATAGTTTTAGTTAGTTCGCCAGAAGAGTATTGGCAGTGAGCTAGAAATAGTTTAGGCGTTCAAAAAAAAAAGAAGAAAAAAAGAAAAAAGAAAAATATACAAAAATAATATATACTAGCTGAAGGACCAGGCTTCGCACGGGTATATTTCATCTTTTTCATTTAATGTTTGTGTGTGTTCTTTAAAGATATCGACAGTATTCGCTATAACAGTGACATCTACAGTATCCCGCCGCCTTAACAGTGACCTCCACAGCTTCCCACCCCTTAACACTGCCCCCCCACAGTGCCGTGTCTCCTTAAAATGGAACCTTCACAGCAGCCCACTTAACTTTGACATTCACAGCAGCCTGCCCCTTTAACAGTGAGTTCTTCAGCACCCCACCCCCTTAACTGTGACCTCCACCATTCCTTGCCCCCTTAACAGAGACCAGTGCCCGCCCCTTTAACATTGACCTCCACAGCGGCCTGCCCTTTATTAGTTACCTCCACAGTACCCCATCTCCTTAACAGTGATTTACACAATAATCCGCCTCCTTAACAGTGACCTCCACAGAGCTCTGTTCCATTAAAATGTGACCTCCACAACACCCTGCCCCCATAACAGTGACCTCTACAGCACCCTGCCCCTTAATACTGCCTCCATAGTGGACCGTCCCCTTAACTGTGACTCCCACCGTTCCTTGTCCCCTTAACAGTGACTTCCACAGCGACCCGCCCCTTTAACAGTGACTTCCACAGCGGTCGCCCTTTTATTAGTGACTTCCACAGTACCCCGTCTACTTAACAGTGATTTCCACAACACCCTGCCCATTAACAGTGGCCTCTACAGCAATCTGCCCCTTAACACTGACCTCCATAGCAGACCGTCTCCTTTATTGTGACCTCCACTGTAGCTTGCCCCTACCGTGGCCAGAGGTCCGGTTTAAGCAGGACAGTCCGGCTTTCAGACTCCCTGTCCTCGTCCGGCGCAGGGCCTGGACGGACACAGGGATGTCCTTTTGAACAGCTCACTCTCATACAGCAGCACTGTGCTATCTGAGCGTGAGCTGCAGGGAGAAAGTCACCCTCCCTCCCACCCCTGCAGCTGACAGAAGTTGAATTTTCCCTTCATTTGTTTAATCCCCGTCGGCTGCGGAGTGGAAGGACGTGGCCTAACAGGATGGGGGGCGTGGGTTAGCGGGCCTGGGGGTGGGGTTTTTAAGTCCGTCTTTTGAGGGTGGCCTGAATCACCACCCTACCTGCCCCCTTAACTGTGACATCCACAGCACTCCTCTCCCTTAACAGTGTCATCTACGGCGTCCTGCCCCTTTAAAGGAAATCTGTCACCAGGATAATCGCTATTTAAGTAATGCCATGGCCTAATAGCACTTAGTACCTTATTTCTAGATGTGCCTTTGTTTCAGCAATAGAGATTTTCTATCTTCTGAAAATCCAGTTTATTGGCATGCAAATGAGCCAGTAAGGTGTCCAGAGGGGCATCACTCTTGCAGGAAGGAGCCCAGGCATGCCCCCTGCTAGTGCCCAAGCCTGCCCTCATGCTGGGAGCAGGGAAAAGAGGGGCAGAGTTATGGCTTGAATGTGATGTAGGAGGGGTGGGTGGACACATTGTGCCAGGAGGCGTGCTATTGCGGACAAGAATAGGACATGTTCTATTTTTTTCGGGAGCCGCTGACCGGAAGTACAGATGCGGACAGCACAATGTGTGCTGTCCTCATTCTTTCTGTCCCCTTTGAGAATGAATGGGTCTGCACCCGCTCCGCAGAATTGCGGAATGGTTGCGGACCCATTCTACGGACGTGTGAATGGACCCTAAAACCTTCCCGGACACCTGATGTACCTGTGTGCCAAATTTCAAATTTACACTCAGCTTTATATATTAGATCAAATTACTGGTAATTAGCCATAGTTATTGTATTTTTCGCCCCATAAGACGCACCCCCCCCCCCGCCAAGTGGGGGAAAAATGGGGCGAATACTAATGAAGCGCTTACTAGTGAAGGCTCTGTACTCACCGCTTCCTGGTCCTCGGCTCGGCTATCGGCTGTGCAGGGCTGCGCACAGTGTGAGGGCACTTTTATTTGCACTGGGGGATGATGGTTGACATATAGCGGTTGATATATGGGGCTGATGGCTGACATATGGGGGCTGATGGCTGACATATAGGGGCTGCTGGCTGACATATGGGGGCTCATGGCTGACATATGGGGGTTGATGGCTGACATATAGGGGCTGATGGCTGACATATGGGGGTTGATGGCTGACATATAGGGGCTGATGGCTGACATATAGGGGCTGCTGGCTGACATATAGGGCTGATATATGGGGCTGATGGCTGACATATAGGGGCTGCTGGCTGACATATAGGGGCTGCTGGCTGACATATGGGGGCTCATGGCTGACATATAGGGGCTGCTGGCTGACATATGGGGGCTCATGGCTGACATATAGGGGCTGCTGGCTGACATATGGGGGTTGATGGCTGACATATAGGGGCTGATGGCTGACATATAGGGGCTGCTGGCTGACATATAGGGCTGATATATGGGGCTGATGGCTGACATATAGGGGCTGCTGGCTGACATATGGGGGCTCATGGCTGACATATGGGGCTGATGGCTGACATATGGGCGCTGATGGCTGACATATGGGCGCTGATGGCTGACATATGGGGGCTGATAGATGGCTGAAATATGGGGGCTGATAGATGGATGAAGGTTGGGGGGTTGAACTGAGGCATTGGGGGTCTGATCTGAGGTCTGATTGACATTGGGGGTTTTATCTGAGGTCTGATTAACTTTGGGGGTCTGATTGCTGGTCTGACCTGAGGTGTAATGGAAAATATTCTTTTCTTATCGTTCTCCTCTAAAACCTAGGTGCGTCTGCTTATCGCCTGCTAACACTAGTGATGACGAGCCACAGCAAAGTCGCAGATGAAATTCTTTGCTTGGCACTAGCGCCATTGACCCCGAATGGATGCCCACAGAGTCATATACCCCGTTTGTTCCAGAATTTAATTCTGTCACAGGCATCCGTTATGATGTTATGGGGTTTAGGGGGTGGAATTTAAAAAAATCTTCTTATCAGAAGAACTGCTAAATGGTTGATGGTTGACATATAGCGGTTGATATATGGGGCTGATGGCTGACATATGGGGGCTGATGGCTGACATATAGGGGCTGCTGGCTGACATATGGGGGCTCATGGCTGACATATGGGGGTTGATGGCTGACATATAGGGGCTGATGGCTGACATATGGGGGTTGATGGCTGACATATAGGGGCTGATGGCTGACATATAGGGGCTGCTGGCTGACATATAGGGCTGATATATGGGGCTGATGGCTGACATATAGGGGCTGCTGGCTGACATATGGGGGCTCATGGCTGACATATAGGGGCTGCTGGCTGACATATGGGGGCTCATGGCTGACATATGGGGCTGCTGGCTGACATATGGGGGTTGATGGCTGACATATAGGGGCTGATGGCTGACATATAGGGGCTGCTGGCTGACATATAGGGCTGATATATGGGGCTGATGGCTGACATATAGGGGCTGCTGGCTGACATATGGGGGCTCATGGCTGACATATGGGGCTGATGGCTGACATATAGGGGCTTCTGGCTGACATATGGGCGCTGATGGCTGACATATGGGGGCTGATAGATGGCTGAAATATGGGGGCTGATAGATGGATGAAGGTTGGGGGGTTGAACTGAGGCATTGGGGGTCTGATCTGAGGTCTGATTGACATTGGGGGTCTTATCTGAGGTCTGATTAACTTTGGGGGTCTGATTGCTGGTCTGACCTGAGGTGTAATGGAAAATATTTGTGCCTTTGCAGCCCCCCGATGGAGAGGGAGAGAGCTCCCAGACAGCCCCCCGCCAGATCCCATCCTTACCCTTCCCCGTCTGCGCAGTTCTGAGCCGACGGGGAAGGTTCCCATGGCAACAGGACGCCTCTCAGGCGTCCTGCTGTCCATGGTGCTGAACAGATCTGTGCTGAAAGCATAGATCTGTTCAGTGTAAGTAAAATACAGTACAGAACAATATATATTGTACTGTACTGTATTATACAGACATCAGACCCACTGGATCTTCAAGAACCAAGTGGGTCTGGGTAAAAAAAAAAGTGAAAAAAAGTGAAAAAAATGTAAAAATCAAAAAACACATTTATCACTGATTAAAAATAAAAAAAATAACATTCCCTACACATGTTTGGTATCGCCGCGTCCATAACGACCTGATCTATAAAACGGTCATGTTACTTTACCCGAACGGTGAACGCCATAAAAATAGAAAATAAAAAACTATGATGAAATTGAAATTTTGCTCACCTTACTTCCCAAAAAAAGGTAATAAAAGTGATCAAAAAAGTCGCATGTACGCCAAAATTGTAACAATCAAATCGTCATCTCATCCCGCAAAAAATGAGACCCTACTTAAGATAATCACCCAAAAACTGAAAAAAATATGGCTCTTAGACTATGGAGACACTAAAACATAATTTTTTTTGTTTCAAAAATGAAATCATTGTGTAAAACTTACATAAATAAAAAAAAAGTATACATATTAGGTATTGCCGCGTCCGTATCGACCGACTCTATAAAAATATCACATGACCTAACCCCTCAGGTGACCACCGTAAAAAAAAAAAAAAAAAAACTGTGTAAAAAAAGCAATTTTTTGTCATCTTACGTCACAAAAAGTGTAATAGCAAGCGATCAAAAAGTCATATGCACCCCAAAATAGTGCCAATCAAACCGTCATCTCCTCCCGCAAAAAATGAGACCCTACTTAAGATAATCGCCCAAAAACTGAAAAAACTATGACTCTTAGACTATGGAGACACTAAAACTTTTTTTTGTTTTAAAAATGAAATCATTGGGTAAAACTTACATAAATTAAAAAAATGTAATACATATTAGGTATCGCCGCGTCCGTGACAACCTGCTCTATGAAATTACCACATGATATAACCTGTCAGATGAATGTTGTAAATAACAAAAAAAAAAACGGTGCCAAAAAAGCTAATTCTTGTTACCTTGCCGCACAAAAAGTGTAATATAGAGCAACCAAAAATCATATGTACCCTAAACTAGTACCAACAATACTGCCACCCTATCCCGTAGTTTCTAAAATGGGGTCACTTTTCTGGAGTTTCTACTCTAGGGGTGCATCAGGGGGGCTTCAAATGGGACATGGTGTCAAAAAAACAGTCCAGCAAAACCTGCCTTCCAAAAACCGTATGGCATTCCTTTCCTTCTGCGCCCTGCCGTGTGCCCGTACAGCGGTTTACGACCACATATGGGGTGTTTCTGTAAACTACAGAATCAGGGCCATAAATAATGAGTTTTGTTTGGCTGTTAACCCTTGCTTTGTAACTAGAAAAAAAATATTAAAATGGAAAATCTGCCAAAAATGTGAAATTTTGAAATTGTGTCTCTATTTTCCATTAAATCTTGTGCAATACCTAAAGGGTTAACAAAGTTTGTAAAATCAGTTTTAAATACCTTGAGGGGTGTAGTTTCTTAGATGGGGTCACTTTTATGGAGTTTCTACTCTAGGGGTGCATCAGGGGGGCTTCAAATGGGACATGGTGTCAAAAAAACAGTCGGCGCACCTTTCACTCTACGCCCCGCTGTGTGGCCGTACAGTAGTTTACAGCCACATATGGGGTGTTTCTGTGAACAGCAGAGTCAGGGCAATAAAGATACAGTTTTGTTTGGCTGTTAACCCTTGCTTTGTTAGTGAAAAAAATGGGTTAAAATTGAAAATTAGGCAAAAAAATGAAATTCTCAAATTTCATCTCCATTTGCCAATAACTCTTGTGCAACACCTAAAGGGTTAACGACGTATGTAAAATCAGTTTTGAATACCTTGAGGGGTGTAGTTTCTTAGATGGGGTCACTTTTAGGGAGTTTCTCCTCTAGGGGTGCATCAGGGGGCTTCAAATGGGACATGGTGTAAATAAACCAGTCCATAAAAATCAGCCTTCCAAAAACCAAACGGCGCACCTTTCACTCTACGCCCCGCTGTGAGGCCGTACAGTAGTTTACGGCCACATATTGGGTATTTCTGTAAACAGCAGAGTCAGGGCAATAAAGATACAGTCTTGTTTGGCTGTTAACCCTTGCTTTGTTAGTGGAAAAAATGGGTTAAAATGAAAAATTAGACAAAAAAATCAAATTCTCAAATTTCCTCCCCATTTGCCAATAACTCTTGTGCAACACCTAAAGGGTTAACAATGTATGCAAAATCAGTTTTGAATACCTTGAGGGGTGTAGTTTCTTAGATGGGGTCATTTTTGGGTGGTTTCTATTATGTAAGCCTCGCAAAGTGACTTCAAACCTGAACTGGTCCCTAAAAATTGAGTTTTTGTAAATTTCGGAAAAATTTCAAGATTTGCTTCTAAACTTCTAAGCCTTATAACATCCCCAAAAAATAAAATATCATTCCCAAAACAATTCAAGCATGAAGTAGACATATGGGGAATGTAAAGTCATCACAATTTTTTGGGGTATTACTATGTATTACAGAAGTAGAGAAACTGAAACTTTGAAATTTGCAAATTTTTCCAAATTTTTGGTAAATTAGGTATTTTTTTGTGCAAAAAAAATAATTTTTTTGACTTCATTTTACCAGTGTCATGAAGTACAATATGTGACGAAAAAACAATCTCAGAATGGCCTTGATAAGTCAAAGCGTTTTAAAGTTATTAGCACTTAAAGTGACACTGGTCAGATTTCCAAAAAATGGCCTGGTCCTTAAGGTGAAAATGAGCCCGGTCCTTAAGGGGTTAAAGGGGTTGAGTTGAATATAAACTCCGTCAGCAACTGTAAATGTAAAAAAACAAAGTCGTGCTAAAAATGACAGTAAATACAGTAAATAAAAAGTCACAAAATAGCCATATAAGAGGGGTTTGCACAGGAGGAGGCGGTTTGTGAAGAAGTGTGTGTGTGGGGGGGCCCGTACAAAAATTTGCTGTGGGGCCCAGTCAGTTCTAGTTACGCCTCTGATTTGAGACAATCCTGCGATTTCTTCATTTCGCTGACAACACACAGTGCTCCCACGTGACGACCCCATCCATGACAGGCTTTATAAAATTAGGCTCTTATAAAGCAGTGTTTCCGCATTTACCATACTTCCGTAGATTATTAATTTAATCAATTTCATATTTTTTACTTCTTTTATGCACTTTTGGCCATTTTTTTATTTATTGTGCAATCCACTGTTTTTTAACACTCCATATTTAATTATATTATTAGCCAATTCTAATTTAGAAAATTAGACAAACTCCAAAATGTAAAAATAAATTCTCATTATACCCTTGGATGAATATCGTAAAATAATAAAATTCTCACTACACCCCCTAGTTTCCAAAGTGGGGTCACATTTTGGGGTACCTCAGGGTAGCTTCAAATGCGATACAGCGCCTGAAAATTATAAAATTATTCCAGTGAAATCTGCCCTCCAAAAAACATTTCGTGCTCCATCTGTTCTAAGCTCTGCCGTGCGCCCATATAGCAGTCGACAACCACATGTGGGGTGTTGCTGTATTCTGGAAAAAATGGGTGACAAATTTTATGGTGACTTTCTCCTGTTACTCCTTGTGACAATGAAAAACTTGGGCCTAAAGTGAAATTTTTCAGTAAAATATGTCATTTTTCCTTTTTACAGCCACGAGTTTCTAAATTCTATGAAAGGCATATTGGGCCAAAGTGCTCACTACACCCCTTGAAAACTTTTTTGGGGGGGTGCAGTTTCCAAAATGGGGTCACTGTTTGGGGGTTTCCACTGAGGGATACTTCAGGGTACCTTCAAATGCGACACAGCGTCTGAAAACTATTCCAGTGAAATCTGCCCTCCAAAAGCCATATTGTGCTCCATCTGTTCTAAGCTCTGCCGTGCGCCCATATAGCAGTTGACAACCACATATGGGGTGTTACTGTAAACTGCAGAATCAGGGTAATAGATATTGAATTTAGTTTGGCTGTTAACCCTTGCTGTGTTACAGGAAAAAAAATTATTAAAATGGAAAATCTGTGAAAAAAGTGAAATTTTGAAATTTCATCTCCATTTTCCTTTAATTCTTGTGGAGCACCTAAAGGGTTAACAAAGTTTGTAACATCAGTTTTGAATAACTTGAGGGGTGTAGTTTCTAAAATGTGGCCACTTTTGGGTGGTTTCTACTATGTAAGGCCCACAAAGTGACTTAATAACTAAACTGGTCCTTTAAAAATGGGTTTTAGAAATTTTCTTAAAAAATGTAATAATTGCATCTAAAATGAAAAAGCCTTCTAATGTCCTAGAAAAATAAAATGACATTTTCAAAATGATGCCAACATAAAGCAGACATATGGGAAATGTAAAGTAATAACTATTTTGTTAGGTATCACTATCTGCCTTAAAAGCAGAGAGAGTAAAATTTTTACAATTCTACATTTTTCAAAATTTTCTGTCAATTTTTGATTTTTTTTAATAAATAAAGGTGAAACATATTGACTCAAATTTACCACCGTCATGAAGTACAATGTGTCACGAGGAAACAATCTCAGAATGGCTTGGATAAGTAAAAGTGTTCCAAAGTTATTACCACATAAAGTGACACATGTCAGATTTGCAAAAATCTGTCTGGTCACAAAGGTGCAAAATGGCCCAGTCATTAAGGGGTTAACCCAGTCTAAAAGTTATGGCGATGCTAAGAAAAAAATAGTTTTTTTCAACAGTTTTTATTATTTAAAAGTAGAAAAACATAGTAAAACAATATACATTTCTTATTGCTATAATTGTGCTGACCTGCAGAACAAGGATAATAAGAATAATGTCAATAAAACAAACAAAAAAAAGATGGAAAAATTGTATTTTTTTTTATTTCAATCTGCAAAGATTTTATTTCCCATTTTCAATACGTGCAGGGGTGTAGCTATAGGGGGTGCAGAGGTAGCAGTCGCTACCGGGCCCAGCAACCTTAGGGGGCCCAAAGACTTGTGGGGCCACATAAGAAGACACTAGTATTATAGAAAGTGCATGCAGGTTACACCTCTGTCTAGAGTGAAAGAGTTAGGTCAAGAATTTGGCATGGGGGGGAGGGGCATTTCAATTTTTGCCTCAGGCAGCAGGAAGGCTATGTGCTCCCCTGCCCCTAGTTACAAAGCACTAAGGGACGGGAGCCCAAGTTGAACTCTTGCACCAGGGCCCATGAGCCTTTAGCTACGCCCCTGAATACGTGATATGGTAAATCGAATGGTGCCATTGAAAGCCCAAAAGTAAGACAATTTAGGGCTCTTTCACACTTGCTTTCTTTTCTTCCGGCATAGAGTTCCGTCGTCGGGGCTCTATGCCGGAAGAATCCTGATCAGTTTTATCCTAATGCATTCTGAATGGAGAGAAATCCGTTCAGGATGCATCAGGATGCCTTCAGTTCCGGAACGGAACGTTTTTTGGCCGGAGAAAATACCGCAGCATGCTGCGCTTTTTGCTCCGGCCAAAAATCCTGAACACTTGCCGCAAGGCCGGATCCGGAATTAATGCCCATTGAAAGGCATTGATCCGGATCCGGCCTTAAGCTAAACGTCGTTTCAGAGTATTGCCGGATCTGACGTTTAGCTTTTTCTGAATGGTTACCATGGCTGCCGGGACGCTAAAGTCCTGGCAGCCATGGTAAAGTGTAGTGGGGAGCGGGGGAGCAGTGTACTTACCTTCCGTGCGCCTCCCCGGGGGCGCTCCAGAGTGACGTCAGGGCGCCTCACGCGCATGGATGACGTGATCGCATGGACACGTCATCCATGCGCATGGGGCGCTCTGACGTCATTCTGGAGCGCCCCGGGAGCCGCACGGACTGTAAGTATACCGCTCCTACTATGGCAACCAGGACTTTAATAGCGTCCTGGCTGCCATAGTAACACTGAACGCATTTTGAAGACGGATCCGTCTTCAAATGCTTTCAGTTCACTCGCGTTTTTACGGATCCGGCGTGTAATTCCGGCAAATGGAGTACACGCCGGATCCGGACAACGCAAGTGTGAAAGAGGCCTTACTTGCTTTGCAGAAAAGCTTTCCATGGTCTACAGCTTGCTTATGTGCTGGGTCACTGACACTTAGGCTACTTTCACACTAGAGTTTTGGTTTCCGTTTGTGAGATCCGTTCAGGGCTCTCAAAAGAAGTCCAAAATGGATCAGTTTTGCCCCAATGCATTTTTAATGGAAAAGACTCTGCTCAGAATGCATCAGTTTGCCTCCGATCAGTCCCCATTCTGCTCTGGAGGCGGACACCAGAACGCTGCCTGCAGCGGTTTTTGTCCTTGATGTGGTGCGAGACGTCCTGGCACACAATGTAAGTCAATAGGGACGGATCCATTTTCTCTGACACAATAGAAAACGAATTCGTCCCCTATTGACTTTCAATGGTGTTCAAGACGGATCCGTCATGGCTATAGCAGACATAATACAACCGGATCCGTTCATGACGGATGCATGCGGTTGTATTATTGTAACGGAAGCGTTTTTGCAGATCCATGTCGGATCTGCAAAAAACGCTAATGTGAAAGTAGCCTAAGCTATCGTCAGTCAGTGATTAAATATCTCAGTATCTTGTGGTCTATTGACCTATATAATCCACACTTCTGTGGTCTTTACCTGGTTGGGTTGACACCACTATGGTGAGTTCACACATGATCTCTGCTATGTGGCCCAGTTTTTTGTAGACTTTTACAAAGTGTGGAATCAGTGTATCTGCAAATATATCAGTACAACTGACTGGGAAATCCAGTGTTAGCTCAACCATTGAGTAAATCCACATGGGTATATTTTGTAATTCATGCAATTTCCCATCTAATCCCGCCCTAGACCACACATGTCGAAATATATTTTTTAGTTAAGTTCCCCCTAACACATTAAAAAGTACCTGTCTTCTGGCATGTGAAAATTCCTTTATTCCCCGTAAAATAACTATGAATTCTGACATTCCTCTGTTATCCCTCCTAGAAATCTATGAATAAATTGGCAACCGAGTGTTATCATTGTCATTGTCAAACAGGTGTGTCTCTATATAGTTTAGTATTGTCAGCACTGACTGGACAGTGTGAGAATGTGTAGAGACATGCCCCCAGATGCTAATATCTACTTTTCAATGTATTCTTAGGGTAAGGTCACATGAATGGCTGTGCTGAGGTTGGCATGCGGCTGCTTGGTGCCAGAGTACCACGCCGCGATATGAGCCACAGCAGCATCATATTAACTAATTAGAAAGGCATTGTTTTTTCAGTCTTCTTTGTTAATGGCTGCATGGTTTTTCGGGTTACACTCTGTGTGCCCATACCCTTAAATTTCTAGCAGGAATATCGAAAGGAAAAAAGCAGTCTGGTTTGAAGTTGTTTGGGAGCAGCACATATACAAGCAGACAATAGCGCGAGTGTCTGAGCATTCACGTGTTTGATTTCAAGCAGGTGCAGATTGGCCACCTTACAGAGAAATTTCCCGGTGGGCTGATCCCCACGGGGCCGCCTGAGCCCTCCTCACAGCCGGCCAGTGGAATTTTTTGGGGATGTATTTTGTGCTGCTAATAGTATTTTGTGATGGACTATGGCATTTGGCTCTGTTGGGGTGGTATACATGTGCCACAATATGGTATTGCTGGCTCTGCCTTCCATCAATTTGGACCTAACTACAAAAAACGGGGCCACTTTTAGTATTTTTTCCAGGGCCACTTTAAGTTCCCAGTCCGCCCCTGATTTCAAGTGTGTGTTTGTATTAAGTGTGTGACTTTAGATTAGGTGACTTGATATTCAGGGACTTTAGGAGGGGACTACAGTAAGTCAGTTGCTTATTAGTGTTGGGCAAGCACCAAAGTGCTCGTGTGCTCGAGTAGAACACTTTGCGATGCTCGGGTGTTCTACCGAGCACCCGAGCACAATGGAAGTCAATGGGAGAACCCCAGGCACCCCCTGCTCTGAAGAGGGGAGGGTGTCGGGACTCTATTTTGGCTTAGGAGTCCCTGCTCTGACTCCATATATAGCTATATCCATACAGTGCCTTGCAAAAGTATTCACTTTTTTTGTGTTTTGGTGCCTCACAACCTGGAATTAACATGGATTGTTTGAGTATTTGCATCATTTTATTTACAGAACATGTCCACAACTTTGAAGATGTTTTTTTTATTTTTATTGTGAAGCAAACAACAAATAGGACAAAATAACAGAAAAAGTCAACATGCATAACTATTCACCCCCCTAAAGTCAATACTTTGTAGAGCCACCTTTTGTGGCAATCAGCTCCAAGTCACTTTGGATAAGTCTCTATGAGCTTGCCACATCTTACCACTGGGATGTTTGCCCATTCCTCCTTGCAAAACTGCTCCAGCTCCTTCAAGTTGGATGATTTGTGCTTGTGAACAGCAATCTTTAAGTCTGACCACAGATTTTCTATTGGATTGAGATCTGGGCTTTGACTAGGCCATTCCAACACATTTGCATATTTCCCCTTAAACCACTCAAGTGTTGCTTTAGCAGTGTGTTTGGGGTCATTGTCCTGCTGGAAGGTGAACCTCTGTCCTAGCCTAAAATCCTGCACAGAGTGGTACAGGTTTGCTCAAGAATATCCCTGTATTTAGCACCATCCATCTTTCCCTCAACTCTGACCAGTTTCCCAGTCCCGGATGGTGTTCTTTGGGTGATGTGATGTATTGGGTTTGCGCCAAACATAGCGTTTTCTTTGATGGCCGAAAAGTTCAATTTTAGTCTCATCAGACCAGAGCACCTTCCTCCATACATTTTTTGAGTCTCCCACATGCCTTTTCGCAAACTCACAATGTGCCTTTTTGTTTTTAGCTGAAAGTAATGCCGTGCTTCTGGCCACTCTATGGAGCGTACGGCTTATTGCCATCCTATGTACAGATACTCCAGTCTCTGCTGTGGAACTCTGCAGATCCTCCAGGGTTACCTTAGGTCTCTGTGCTGCCTCTCTGATTAATTCCCTCCTTGCCTGGTCCATGAGTTTTGGTGGGACGGCAGTCTCTTGGTTTGCTCTTGTGCCATGTTTTTTCCATTTGGTTATGATAGATTTGATGGTGCTACTGGGGATCATCAAAAGATTCGGATAATTTTTTTTATAACCTAACCCTAACTTGTACTTCTCCACAACATTGTCCCTTACTTGTTTGGAGAGTTCCTTGGTCTTCATGGCAGTGTTTGGTTAGTGATGCCTCTTGCTTAGGTGTTGCAGCCTCTGGGGCCTTTCAAAAAAGGTGTATATATGTAATGACAGATCATGTGACACTTAGATTTCACACAGGTGGACATCATTTCACAAATTATGTGACTTCTGAAGGCAATTGGTTGCACCAGAGCTTTTTATGGGCTTCCTAACAAAGGGGGTGAATACATACGCACATTTCTATTTCTAAACAATAGTTTTATTTATATATTTTTCTCATTTCACTTCACCAACTTAGACTATTGTGTTCTGATCCATCACATAGAATTTAGATTAACAAAACATTGAACTTAAGGCTGTAATGTAACAAAACACAAATAAAGTTAAGGGGGGTGAATACTTTCACAAGGCACTGTATATGGAGTCAGTGCTTGGGGACACCCCAGTGTATTTAAATCTACTTTCTGAAAGGTTTCTGCCAGGATTTGAACTCCCAACATTGTACATTAGAGGGAAGGACCTTATCCACTCAGCTATACAGCTGAATGCTAAACTGTGTTAGAAAAACCTCATAGTAGTTTCTGATGTAGTGAGTATTCCTATTCAGCAGAAAACTTATTTTATATTTTTGTGCCATATAACATAAAGCTGTATAGTGTAGTGATTAACATCCTTGCCTCTAATGTACCAGCTTGGTAGTTCAAATCCTGGCAGAAACATTTAAGAAATAGAGATTAAATTTATATATTTTATATTTATATTTGTAAAAAGTAATTGTAAAAAATGTATGGCACAAAATAAATGTGTAATTACAAAAAATAAAAAAAGGCACACACACATATATATACAAACCGGATTCCCAAAAAGTTGGGACACTAAACAAATTGTGAATAAAAACTGAATGCAATGATGTGGAGATGGCAAATGTCAATATTTTATTTGTAATAGAACGTAGATGACAGATCAAATGTTTAATCCGAGTAAATGTATCATTTTAAAGGAAAAATATGTTGATTCCAATTTTCACGGTGTCAACAAATCCCCAAAAAGTTGGGACAAGTAGCAATAAGAGGCTGGAAAAAGTAAATTTGAGCATAACGAAGAGCTGGAAGACCAATTAACACTAATTAGGTCAATTGGCCACATGATTGGGTATAAAAAGAGCTTCTCAGAGTGGCAGTGTCTCTCAGAAGCCAAGATGGGTAGAGGATCACCAATTCCCACAATGTTGCGCAGAAAGATAGTGGAGCAATATCAGAAAGGTGTTACCCAGCGAAAAATTGCAAAGACTTTGCATCTATCATCATCAACTGTGCATAACATCATCCAAAAATTCAGAGAATCTGGAACATTCTCTGTGCGTAAGGGTCAAGGCCGTAAAACCATACTGGAAGCCCGTGATCTCCGGGCCCTTAAACGACACTGCACCACAAACAGGAATGCTACTGTAAAGGAAATCACAGAATGGGCTCAGGAATACTTCCAGAAACCATTGTCAGTGAACACAATCCACCGTGCCATCCACCGTTGCCAGCTGAAACTCTACAGTGCAAAGAAGAAGCTATTTCTAAGCAAGATCCACAAGCTCAGGCGTTTTCACTGGGCCAGGGATCATTTAAAATGGAGTGTGGCAAAATGGAAGACTGTTCTGTGGTCAGACGAGTCACGATTCAAAGTTCTTTTTGGAAATCTGGGACGCCATGTCATCCGGACCAAAGAGGACAAGGACAACCCAAGTTGTTATCAACGCTCAGTTCAGAAGCCTGCATCTCTGATGGTATGGGGTTGCATGAGTGCGTGTGGCATGGGCAGCTTGCATGTCTGGAAAGGCACCATCAATGCAGAAAAATATATTCAGGTTCTAGAACAACATATGCTCCCATCCAGACGTCATCTCTTTCAGGGAAGACCCTGCATTTTTCAACAAGATAATGCCAGACCACATTCTGCATCAATCACAACATCATGGCTGCGTAGGAGAAGGATCCGGGTACTGAAATGGCCAGTCTGCAGTCCAGATCTTTCACCTATAGAGAACATTTGGCGCATCATAAAGAGGAAGGTGCAACAAAGAAGGCCCAAGACGATTGAACAGTTAGAGGCCTGTATTAGACAAGAATGGGAGAGCATTCCTATTTCTAAACTTGAGAAACTGGTCTCCTCGGTCCCCAGACGTCTGTTGAGTGTTGTAAGAAGAAGGGGAGATGCCACACAGTGGTGAAAATGGCCTTGTCCCAACTTTTTTGGGATTTGTTGACACCATGAAATTCTGATTCAACATATTTTTCCCTTTAAAATGGTACATTTTCTCAGTTTAAACTTTTGTTCCGTGATTTATGTTCTATTCTGAATAAAATATTAGAAGTTGGCACCTCCACATCATTGCATTCAGTTTTTATTCACGATTTGTATAGTGTCCCAACTTTTTTGGAATCCGGTTTGTATATATACAGTCCTGATCAAAAGTTTAAGACCACTTGAAAAATTGCAAAAAATCATAGGTTACATTGTTGGATCTTAACAAGGTTCCAAGTAGAGCTTCAACATGCAACAAGAAGAAATGAGAGTGAGACAAAACATTTTTTGAGCATTCAATTAATTGAAAATAACGATTAAACTGAAACAGGCTGTTTTTTCAGCTGATCCAAATTTTACGACCATTTGCCTTTAAAAGGCCAAATCTGTGCAAAGATGTGGATTCATTGTCATCTTCTGTCAGGTAGTCACACGTTGTGATGGCAAAGGCAAAAAAACTCTCCCTTTTTGAACGTGGTCGGGTTGTTGAACTGCATAAGCAGGGTCTCTCACAGTGCGCCATTGCTGCTGAGGTGGGACGCAGTAAGACAGTCATTTGGAATTTCTTAAATGATCCTAAGGGTTATGGAACAAAAAAGTCAAGGGGAAGACCCAAAAAAATTTCATCAGCACTGAGCCGGAGGAGCCAATTGGATGTCCGTCAAGACACTGGACGATCCTGGACCCAAATTAAGGCCCTTACTGGTGCTGACTGCAGCCCCATAACCATCAGACGGCATCTGAGACTGAAGACCTTCAAAAACAAAAAACGTCTTCAAAGACCTCGTCTCCTTGAACGCCACAGAACTGCTCGTTTGGACTTTGCAAGAGAGCACCAAACATGGGACATTCAAAGGTAGAATAAAGTTTTACATTCTCTGATGAGAATTTTTTTTACCTTGATGGTCCTGATGGTTTCCAACATTACTGGCATGACAAGCAGATCCCACCTGAGATGTTTTCTACGCGCCACAGTGGAGGGGGCGCCATAATGGTCTGGGGTGCTTTTTCCTTCAGTGGAACAATGGAGCTTCAGGAAGTGCAGGGGCGTCAAACGGCCGCTGGCTATGTCCAGATGTTGCAGAGAGCATTCCTCATGACTTTAGGGCCCTCGTCTGTGTGGTAACGACTGGGCTTTTCAACAGGACAACGCTACAGTACACAATGCCCGCAGGACAAGGGACTTCTTCCAGGAGAATAGCATCACTCTTTTGGCCCATCCTGCGTGTTCCCTGATCTAAATCCAATTGAGAACCTTTGGGGATGGATGGCAAGGGAAGTTTACAAAAATGAACAACAGTTCTAGACAGTAGATGGCCTTCGTGCGGCCGTCTTCACCACTTGGAGAAATGTTCCCACTCACCTCATGGAAACGCTTGCATCAAGCATGCCGAAACAAATTTTTGAAGTGATAAACAATAACGGCGGAGCTACTCATTGCTAAGTTCATGTTTGGAAGTTGGATTTCTGTTTTGGGGGGGTTTAGTTTTTTTTTGGAGGTGTGGTCCTAAACTTTTGATCAGCTGAAAAACTGCCTGTTTCAGTTTATTCATTGTTTTCATTAAATTGAATGCTCAAAAAATGTTTTGTCTCACTCCCATATCTTCTTGTTGCATGTTGAAGCTCTACTTGGAACCTTGTTAAGATCCAGCCATGCTAAATATGATTTTTTGTCATTTTTTAAGTGGTCTTAAACTTTTGATCAGGACTGTATATATATATATATATATATATATATATATATATATACACAGTACAGACCAAAAGTTTGAACACACCTTCTCATTCAAAGAGTTTTGTTTATTTTCATCACTATGAAGGCATCAAAACTATGAATTAAAACATGTGGAATTATATACATAACAAACAAGTGTGAAACAACTGAAAATATGTCATATTCTAGGTTCTTCAAAGTAGCCACCTTTTGCTTTGATTACTGCTTTGCACACTCTTGGCATTCTCTTGATGAGCTTCAAGAGGTAGTCCCCTGAAATGGTCTTCCAACAGTCTTGAAGGAGTTCCCAGAGATGCTTAGCACTTGTTGGCCCTTTTGCCTTCACTCTGCGGTCCAGCTCACCCCAAACCATCTCGATTGGGTTCAGGTCCGGTGACTGTGGAGGCCAGGTCATCTGGCGCAGCACCCTATCACTCTCCTTCATGGTCAAATAGCCCTTACTTTCAAAGTTTTCCCAATTGTTTGGCTGACTGACTGACCTTCATTTCTTAAAGTAATGATGGCCACTCGTTTTTCTTTACTTAGCTGCTTTTTTCTTGCCATAATACAAATTCTAACAGTCTATTGAGTAGGACTATCAGCTGTGTATCCACCTGACTTCTCCTCAACGCCACTGATGGTCCCAACCCCATTTATAAGGCAAGAAATCCCACTTATTAAACCTGACAGGGCACACCTGTGAAGTGAAAACCATTTCAGGGGACTACCTCTTGAAGCTCATCAAGAGAATGCCAAGAGTGTGCAAAGCAGTAATCAAAGCAAAAGGTGGCTACTTTGAAGAACCTAGAATATGACATATTTTCAGTTGTTTCACACTTGTTTGTTATGTATATAATTCCACATGTGTTAATTCATAGTTTTGATGCCTTCAATGTGAATCTACAATTTTAATAGTCATGAAAATAAAGAAAACACTTTGAATGAGAAGGTGTGTCCAAACTTTTGGTCTGTACTGTATATATATATATATATATATATATATATAATCATACTTCTGATATATATGAATGCATAATATGTGGGAAACTACTACTGATGTTTTTAGCCATAATATATTTACATATATTATATTATATATTCTAAATATATAATAATATATTATGGCTAAAAACTTATATATATATATAAAGATATGTTTCTGCCGGGATTTGAACTCCCGACCTTGTACATTAGAGACAAGGATGTTAACCACTATACTATACAGTTATATGTTAACCTCCACAGAACTATAAAATAAGTCTTCTGCTGAATTGGAATACTCACTACATCAAAAACTACTATGAGGTTTTTCTAACACAGTTTAGTATTTAGCTTTATAGCTGAGTGGGTAAGGGCCTTGTCTCTAATGTACAAAGAGTTGAGAGTTCAAATCCCAGCAGAAAGTTTAAGAAATAGATACTAAATTACATTTAAATACACTGACTCGAGCATCGGGCTTGAGCACACGCAGTGTTCAGCCAAACTCTGCGATGGTTGAGCCAAACTAGTGTTTGGCCGAGCATGCTCGCCCAACACTATTGCTTATCACTGTATTGTTTTTTTTTCTCTTTTCTTGCGTAATCCCCATTAAGTATGTTTTCCATTATTGACAGCGCACATCTTGTCTAATGTATGCAGTCCTGGAACAGCCATTTAAAGGTTCATATCTTTGTTCAAAATGTGAGCAAATTGCCCCTTTGGAATCGCACATCATGTATCTAACTGGGCGAGTTTCAACACTGAGAAGCATTGGCAATTTGGAACAGAGTTTGCTGCTCACTGAGCAAACACTCTATGGGGTAGATTTTGGGGAGGGTGGTAGCATGGAGGATCAGGAAAGTGAGGTAGCTAGCTTGGTAACAGCTAGAAAGCAGGGTAGAGAGAATAGTGCCAGGGAGGCTAGCCCTGATTTTGACACACCCCAACAGGTTTGCAAGGATGGCAGATGAGAGGGATGTAAGTTCAGTTAAAGCACTGCTGCAGCCGGATACTTTCTCTGCCAGTCAGGGGAATGTCGGCTCCAGTAAGCAGGGGACCAGGAGAGCAGAGCAGGCCAGACAGGTGCTGGTAGGGGTACAGATAGGGCGATCTATCACAAAGACCGGGATCTTCGAACATTGTGTTGTCTTCCTGGCGCTCGAGTTCGACACATTGCGGATCGGGTTGACAGATTACTGGGAGGGGCTGGAGAAGATCCAGCAGTCATGGTCCATATCGGAACCAATGACAAAGTTAGAGGTAGGTGGAGTTAGAGGTAGGTGATTTTAGAGATTTAGGTCAAAAGCTTACGGCAAGGACCTCAAATGTAGTGTTTTCCGAAATACTACCTGTACGAGCCACACAAGAAAGGCAGCAGGAGATTAGGGAGGTTAACAAGTGGCTCAAGAACTGTACATCTGGAGAACTGGGCCGACTTCTCTGTCGGCTACAGGCTCTATCGTAGGGATGGGCTGCACCTCAATGGCGAAGGTGTGTTTAAACTGGGGACTGGGGGCAGGGTAATTACATTATAGGAGGGACGGCAATACTGGACTTAGTACTAACCAATAGACCTGACATTACAACAGATCTGCAGGTTGGGGGACACCTGGGAAATAGCGGCATAAAATAATAACCTTCCAATTGTCATTCAAAAGAGCGTTTCTTCAGGGAGGCACAAAAATACCAAACTTCAAATATTTGACCATCTAAGAGATGCCATTGGCCTCACAAGCTGGGATAATGTTCTCAATAATAAAAACGAAGCCACAAAATGGGTTATATTTGGTGTGATCACCCTTTTCCTTCAGCTTGCTCAAACCCTTCTGTCTCTTCACGTAATCCCAGACAGACTTGATGTTGAGAAAAGAGCTCTGTGGAGGCCATATCACTTTCAGGACTCCTTTTTCTTTATGCTGAATATAGTCCTTCATGGCATCATCTGTATGTGTGGGGCTGTCATCCTGCTGCAAAATAAATACATTTTTTTAAAATCATTCTTACTTTTTGGCATTTTTAACGACTCCTGCCTATAACTTGAACTTTACTGTATATAATCCTGCAGAACCTGCACATTAGAGTTGAGAAAATCTATTAGAGCAGCAAGGGGCTAGCCCTGCTTTTTCAAGACTCTCCCCTCTCCTCCTTGATTGGCCAGACATCTTGCCTGCACCTGTCTATCTTGTGCCTGTTCCATAGCTCCAAGTAGGGGTGCAAGTTCAGATGTAAATGCTGACTATGCATTTGCCACTCACTTCTGGGTGCCCGAAGTGTAGCAGTGCATGCACATTCAGGGTTCTGCAATATGCGGTGTGACACAGTGAGGGGTTGTGTCTGGCAAGGCAGGTATTATACTCCCAGCATGTGCGGATAGGCTGGTTTCAAGCCAGGTGAGGTCAAATACCGGACCAGAGTTTAAGTGCCGGTCCGGGTTCTGGCAGCACCTGGCTGTCCTTAAAGGGGTTGTCCCATCTTGCTTTTTCAATCTTACCAGCAGTAGATGTCCTGTTAACTTCCTGGTTTGGCTCAGGCAGTTGAGTGAAGGCCGGCCACGCCTCCTCATGACTCTCCCTGAGAGTTCAGTCATTGCGTGCTCGTTCATGTGGATGAGTCATCCTTCTGGCAGCCTGCAGAGTATGTAAAGCCCATCCCCCTGCTTATGGGGGCGGGGGGGGGGGGGGGGGCGGGCGGCATCTGTGAATGGCACTTATGGGGTGGGGGCATCTGTGGATGGCACTTATGGGATGGGGGGGCATCTGTGGATGGCACTTATGGGGGGGGGGCATCTGTGGATTGCCACCTGGACTCCTTCTGGGCACCAGAGAGCACGGAGTTCTCGGTTGCTATGACGCCGTGCGCTCCCTTCCTGCTGCCGGAAAACAGTAATACACTGCTATGATCTAAGAGTGTATCACTGCATTCCGGCGGCAGGAGGGAGCGCACGGCGTCATCGCAACCGAGGACGCCGTGTGCTCCGGCGCCCAGAAGGAGTCGGCACGGGACTAATAGGGGAGTATATCAATCCCTAAACTCTGCCACTGTGGTCTTCCAGGGCCCTCCTTCCTCCTCTAGCATCTGCAGGACAGCAGCGTGGCAGGCAGACCGTTTCTCTCCCCGGCACTATCTCCAGCATGCAGGGTCTGACACGGCTGTTTTACAAGTGATCTCTTTGGGCATGCGTGCACGTTCTCGAGCGGCCGGCTGGGGAGAAGGTAGGACATTGTGCGCAGGCGCGGCACATACAAGCCCCGCAAGTATGTGGCCGTAACCAGAGGATACAGGTCTACAACACAGGCGCAGATGAAGGGATTTTTCAGGAGAACGGTGCAAGTTAGGAAATAGAAGTTATTTAGAAGATTATTCAAGGACACTTGGGGAAACTGATTAACAGCAATTAATGAAATGGGAATACCCCTTTAAATAGGCAGTTGGGCTCTGCAGAGATGTCTCTGTTTTTGGGATCTAAGGCTTTGTGCTGTGCTGAAGGGCTTGGAGCCACATGCGGTAGAAACAGGCCCCCTAAAGCCTGCTGTGGACTACTGGAGGCAGAACTGCCAGCAAGGTGACTTGTGTTATATGAACTTTCCATTGTGTGTGAATTAACACCAAGACTGCAAAGTTACCTACTGTTTTGTGCAATTGCCTCAAGTGTGAATAAACACTGACATTTTGAGTTAAGAACTTTTGCCTTTTTGTGCTGCGCCCGCTTACCCTATCTACCAGAGTGAAACCCCAGAATGGGTATAGGCCGGATTACAGATGCAGACCTATTCACTTGAACGGGTCAGCAATCTGGAAGGTGCGGTGCGGAACGGAGGCATTCCATAGTGCTTCCGTGGGTTTTCTGTCTGTGCTTCTGCACGGACATGCGATCCACATCCGACGGTCTGCACCCCAAAAAAGTAGTGCATACCCCATGTCAAAAGTAATTAAAAAACACAACACATTGGCACTTGCGTTTTTCCAAGTACTGCAAAGAAGCAATGCATATCTATGGGACAAAAACACTAGAAAATGAGTTAAAAACATACCCAAAGCATGATGCGATTTCCAAAACCACTACTGACTAAAAAAAAAGCACCACCATTGTAAAAAAGGCTACTCCAAAAAAATGTATGCTGCATTTACTATTTCCCATAGACTTCCATGTAACGTCTGGAGCTGGAGTATTTTGCCTAAAAACACAGCAAAAAATGCCAGCAACAAAAATGCCTAATAAAACTCTAACAAAGACTGTGACACCAAACATATGGGAGCTTTACGATCCAGACTCCATTATGAAGGTGTTAACTTGTTGGTCAGTGCAGTAACCTCTTTTATTACAGCCATACTAACTAATATTTGATAGATTTACAGTACATTGTACTTCAGTCATATGAGCTACAGACTTTCGGGTTCCAAAACAGGAAGCAATAAATTAAGAGCTTGCAGTTCACATGAATCGACTGAACAGCAATTCAGCAAGTGTGTAGTAAATTCATTTTTTATTATTGCTGAGTCAACTGATCTTATGTGCAGTCACATTAGCTTAGTGCCACACTGGCTCCGTTCTAAGGTGGAGCAAGACAATACAAGGGGTTGTAGCATGCCTCAGAGGGTAGAGGACAGAGGAAGCCACACAGCGCTTGGGAAGCATTGGGCCCTGCCAGCATTCATTATTGAAAAAGCAATAAATCATGCTGCAGAGTTGCAAACCCTGCCTAGTCCTTGGTGCTGAAGTGCTACTGTGGTGTTATGCCTTAGGCCCCATTCACCCGACCATATGGCCGCAGTGCCCATGTTGCGGACCGCAAATACGGGTCCATAATTCATGGGTACCGCCTGTGTGAACTCCGTGCCGTGGTGGGGACCCATTGACCTGACGGACATGTCCTATCTTTTACAGGGTGGAGACATGGATCAGAAGCCAACGAAAACATTCGGGAGCCCTTCCGTGGGCTTTCAGTTCCGCACTTCAAAATATAGGACATCTTTTGCCATATCATTGAAGTCAGTGAGGAGTTCACATGGCCGGTGCCCATATTTTGTGGACCGCTATTTGCGATTCTCCACACAGGCACGGTGGCCATACGGTCGTGTGAATGGGGCCTTATTCACACATTAGAGTTCGGTCAGTGATTTCCATCAGTGATTTGGAGCCAAAACCAGGTGCGGCTCTAAACACAGAACAGGGGCAGATCTTTCTCTTCTGTCTGTGGAGGCTCCACTCCTGGTTTTGACTGACAATCACTAATAGAAATCACTGACCACACCACTGATGTGTGAATAAGGCTTTAGAGAATTCCTGTTAATCCTTGGTTATGTATAAGTACATGTTCCTGTACAGAGGGCAGTTGGCAGCTACAGTATGTCACCTCTGCCTGTGAGTCTACATACCAAGATCGTACCAAGCCTATGGTGCCCTTGTGTTTATTACATACTGTGAGTTGTTCTACACTAAGACTGTAACTGTCAAGCTAAGTGCCAATGTTTGTAGTCATTGGTTCACAGTTTTTTGTTCCTTAGAACTGCACGTTGTTGACCTCCAATACTATACCATCCTTGAGTGGAGTACTTTGACAGGGTCAGGGGTCACACACAATGACCTTTCTTATCCCTTTTTGTCAGGAAAGCTAATTTGAATATTTTTCTCAAAAACTCAAAGCTATGCATAATTAAAATCTGCAGTGAAAATCCGTGAGATAAATTGATATACTGTGGAATTAAAATCTGCACCGCATGTCAATTTCCATGCAGATTTCTTCAATCTTCACAGTATTTGCAAAGTGTGAACACATCTGAACCTATGGCATTTCACATGAAGCCTTGCTTGTCAAAGTGTAACGTCACATGAAATGGCAGAAGGCTGGAGGTCAAGCAAGATTATCGTTGGTCTATGGGGGCCTTCCAACTCGTTACTATGAAGCTATTGAAAACAATCTAAGGTTTTATAAAAAAAATATAAGGGGGTAGTAAATTTATAGCAGGACATGATACAGAGGAGTCTTTTTATCTAAGGTGTGATACGAACTAAGAGGGAGAAGAAGAGTGAGAAAAGCAACCCAACATATCAGCACTGTGAAACAAGCCCATACCTTTCCTCTGCTTAAGGATATAATACAAAGGTGTTAGTGGGAATGTTTATAATGTGAAAATTAAGGTGTAAAACCTCTTTAAAGCAGATTCCTCTTAAAAATGAAAACTAAGAAGAGAGGTCCTCTTATTCTTTGTGCTGCTTTATTTCTTTGTCAGACAGTTCTGCTGCCAAGCCCTTCATCCTCTTATAGTCAGATCAAGAAAGTAGTATGATATAGCAGTCTGTAAGAAGGTCAGTTTTTAGTTTCTGACGCCAGCTGATATTAGACAAATATTCCTAGAAACCAAGAGGAGCATTGCCTAGCTTACAGTAGTCATCACTCATATTAAGTGGTCTCCATAATACAAATAGTACCCACTAGGACTGGGCAATTTTGCCAAAATCCTCTGGTATTCACTCTTTAACCCCTATACAGGAATTTGGATTTTGCAGCAGGAGAAGCACCAGACCACTACCTCTTGGAGTCGTCTCTGTTTTGTTGACAGCTGACCTACAGCAGTCAAGAGCACTGAGGGTTCAGGCTAAGGCTGCAACGATTCATCAATGTAATCGATGCAAAAAAGAACTCAATGCAGTTTCCTTGCATTGAGAATTCGTTTAAATCACGTGACCATGGAGCGTGAGTGAAGAGAAGCCTCTCAGTCGGTGGCCTCCCGTCCGCACCGCGCTGCCAGGGCCTTACGTGCTGTGTGTGACGTCAGGTCCAGCCCAGTGCATGCTGGGAAGTGGGAAGAATATGCTGTCCGTCTCCTGCGGACTCCATGTCAGCGCACTGCTAGGAAAGGTAAGTATAAGTTAGCAGGGGGGCCAATCTGCCGGGGGGGAAACCTGTGATTTGAAGGGGCTGATGGCGCTGAGGGACATGCATGGAAATGTCATGGAGGGGATGATGGCGCTGGGTAGTGGGGGGCAGGACATGGATGGCATAGAATGGCGCTGGGGACATGGCATGGAGGGGCTGATCTGATGGCACTGGGGGAGTGGGGGACATGGTGGATGGCATGGAGGCACTGGGGAGGAGGACATAGAAATTGAATTCATGGAGGGGCAGATGGCACGGGGGAGTGGGGGACATGGCATGGAGGGTCTGATCTGATGGCACTGGGGGAGTGGGGGACATGGCATGGAGGGGCTGATCTGAAGGTAGTGAGGGACATCACATGGCAATTAATGGCATGGAGTCACTGGGGGAGTGGGGGACATGGCAATGGATGGCATGGAGGGGCTGATAGCACTGTGGGAATGCTGATGGCACTGGTGGATAGTAGAGCTGATGGCACTGGGAGGAATAGAGCTGATGGCATTGGGGGGAACTGGTGCACTTGGGCTGATCTCACAGGGGGGAACGAAGGGTGTTTTGGACTGATGGCAGGGGGTTTGATGAGTTTTATAATGGAAAACAGTCTATCAATTCTTTTTTTCTTATTAGAGTACTCGATTAATCGTAAAAATAATCGGTAGAATACTCGATTGCTAAAATAATTGTTTGCTGCAGCCCTAGTTCAGGCAAAAACATATTCAGGGGCAGGCCAAGATCAGGGAATGCATACTATGTGCAATTCAATAAACATTCCAAGGTCAAGGAGGGCTGCTCAGGGGCACTACGGAGATCAGGCAGAGGTCTGAAAGGACAGCGAAAGGTCAAATCTGCAAAACAGATAGAAGTCATTACATGCGTAGACAAATGTAAATAAACACCTTAAGCATGACACTAAATTACTAGAACCTATTGCTCAGACACTTTAACACTGGGAGGCTAGCCATTGGCTGGAGATTAGGGTGAGTGTGTACTGGCCCTTTAAGAGCTAGAGGGAGTGGGTGCACCCTATGGCCAGAGTTAGAGAGTCTGAGCCAGCAATAAGGCCACAACCTGTGTGGAGGGACAGAGCTAGCCTAGCACCCATACCTGACGGGGAGGAGACGAGAGGAGCCAATGAGATGCCTCCCTGATACTATTGCATGATGTGTATCTGCCGTATCTGCCTGTATTTCTCAGCAGGGGAGATGCAGCGGTGGCCGTGCAGGCATCAGAAGCAACGCGGGGGCCAGGGGACGAGGTACGTAAAATTTGTGTGAAGGGCCCTGGCATTTGGGGGGGCATTATAGGGGATGAATAACCCCTTTAAACCAGACTAAATCCACAACTCCATGTGCTGAAATGCAGTCCCAAACTTGCAAGGAACCTCCACCAAGCTTCACTGTTGCCGGCAGACACTCACTATTATACCAATCTCCATCCTTCAGTGAATAAACTACCTTCTGTTACAGCCAAATATTGCAGATTTTGACTCATCAGTCCAGAACACCTGCTGACATTTTTCTGCACTCCAGTTTCTATGTTTTCATGCATAGTTCAGTCGCTTGTTTTCTTGTCATGGGTATGGATATTTGGGGACAATTCTTCCTTAAAGACTACTTTTGGCAAGACTTCTCTGAACAGTAGATGGGTGTACCTGGGTCCGAATGGTTTCTGCCAGTTGATGGCACTGCTGGACATCCTCCAAATTTGAAGGAAAGTAAGCATGTGTTTTTTCATTTGCTACACTAAGTTTCCTTGGCTGACCACTGTGTCTACGGTCCTCAACATTTCTTTGAGCTTCTTCAAAATAGATTGAATAGCACGCCTGGAAACCCAGGTTGAGATCTTGCTGATTGATTTATTTATTATACTCACTTATACTATTTATTATGCTCCGTTATATGGCTGTTGCAGTATTACGGCCTTGTGTCTTGTTGCTGTGGTCAGTCTTGCCATGGTGTATGGCCTGTGACAGGAAACTTCCACAACCTCACCTTTGTAGTAGAGTTTGTCTATTCCTTACACAGGGTTAAGCTTCCTACACAGCTGTGGCTGTGTTTCTACCTACATATGAAAATAATTGTCATTATCACTAGCTTGGTATAATTGGTTTAAACATACACCTGACTTTAATCCTACAAAATCCCTGACTTTGTGCAAATGTACCTAGAAAAAATTATGCTGTTTTGAAGGCAAAGAGTAGTGAGACCAAATATTGATTTGTCCATTGTTCATTCACTTTACATTTTGTTAATTCATAAAAATAAACTATGAACTCTTCTAATTTTGAAAGCATTATTAACCCTAAGGCTTCTTTCACATTAGCGTTAGGATTGTCCGGCACGGTTTTTGTCCCGCCGCCTCTTGGCATGTTTGCCGTGCTGCGGACGCATCTCCGACCCCTCCCCATTATCCTGAACGGGGCTGGAGCAGACTTCCGGCGGCACACTATCGTTCTATCGTTAGTACGGTTCCCTGCCGGAACAGCCTTCCAGACAATCATAACGCTAATGTGAGAGAAGCGTAAAACCTGTTTACAGTACTGTATGTGTTGTGATACTGCATGTCTGCTTTTCACCGTTGAGTAGGGAGCCTATTACTTAAAATTTGAATCCCAGCCCTGGGTCTGGCTCTACCTAAGTAGAAGTTATACTTCCTTGCTCCAATTGTATGCAGATATAAATAGAGATATAATATTAATTTTATGCACTTAAAGGGGTTGGTCACCTTTTGAGGTTTTTTTGTTGGCAAACCCTGCAAAGGGAAGCATAGTTGGCTCCTTAGCTCCCCGGTCTCAGGCTGCCTTGCTCAGGTCCCCCGATGTCAACATCAAGTAGTTTGGTCACGTGTTGCAAGGAGGGCAGGTCACTGCTGTGACCATTCATTGGTTGCAGTGGCATAAAAGCTGATCTTGACAGAGGGGGACCTGAGCAAGACATCTAAGGCTGGGGAGTGATGGAGCCAGGATACAGCAGTGGGGAGCAGGTAAGTATGCTTTGCAGGTCTGGCCAGGGAAGGGGGGTCTGCGAAAAAGACCCCAAAAGGTAGTCTACCCCCTTAAATAATATAAAGGGTATTAAGAAATGCAGGGTTGATACAGGTATTCTACCCTGCATTTTCATTCATTCTTTCCACCTTCCATAACTATTTTACTTTTCTGTTAACATAGCCATAAGAAGGCTTATTTTTTAAGGGGGGGGGGGGGGGGGGAAAGTATTTCCAGTGGCAATTTTTATTTACCATATCATATTGAAAAATGAGAGAAAACTTTGTGGGGTTGAAATTGAAGAAATAAATGTAATTCCACCAATTTTTTGGGGGATTTGTTTTTATGGTGTTTATTGTGTGCCAAAAATGAAACAACTACCGTATTTTCTGGCGTATAAGATGACTACCACATTTATATGGATTTATGATGGATTTAGATCTTTCTTAAACCCAGTTCTATGCATAATTCTGCCATTTACTCCCTTTGCATATGGTTGTATTGAGTAGCATAGTTGGCTATGCTTTTCAGTAAATTTTAGGGAAAGATTTACCAACAAGTACTGGGCACTCTTGGTGAGTTGATTCGAAATGTCCCCTGTTAGGACAGGTCAAAAGCATTTGGAATGCAGGAAAATGTGATAAGCCAGATTCACTAGCTTAAAAGTAGAAGCAGATATTTTCCACTGCAAAGAGGGATTAAAATCTATTTTTTATTGCATGTGAATGTTTTAAAACACAATTTACATGCATTACAATGTACTATTCTGGGGATTTATGGTGCATAGCAGTTTATATAGTCCCCTGTCTTCTCCCAACAGGGAAAATCCACATTGTTCTCCCTCTGCACAGGCTTTGCATTAAAATAAAGAAAAGAGAGTATGAGCAAGGAGGTTAGACACCCCTCCTTAGACACCGGAGTGGGAAGGGAAGCCACAAGGTAGATGGATGGAGTCCTCTGGTGCGATGAATTTGTGCAAAGAGTGGGCCACTCTTTTAAAGGGCACCTGTCAGCAGATTTGTGCCTATGAAACTGGCTGACCTGTTGCAGTACACTTGGCAGCTGAAGGTATCTGGATTGGTCCCATGTTCATATGTGCCTGCATTACTGAGAAAAATGAAGTCTTCATATATGCAAATGAGCCTCTAGGAGCGAAGGGGTCGTTGATGTTACTCCTCCTAGAGTCTCAGCTCTCTCTGCAACTGCTGCCCCTCTGCACTTTGATTGACAGGGCCAGGCAGTAAAACTGTCATCACACCTGGCCCTATCAACCAAAATGGAGAGGTTGCGGCAGTTGCAGAGAAAGTGGAGGCTCTAGGCGTAAAGGCAATGCCCCCATTGTTCCTGGATGTGCATTTGTGTGTATTAAAACATTTTTCTCAGCAATGTGGGCAGATATGAACATGGGGCCAAGCACACATGCAACAGGTCAGCCAGTTTCATGAGTACAAATTTGCTGACAGATGTCCTTTAAAGTGTTTGTAAATGCAGTTTAATAGGAAAAAATAGGGTATTTCTGTATCTTCATAAACCATGTTTAAATAATTGATTATAATTAAACTGAATATAAAACAAATCTGCAAGCTTTAACGTCTATGGAGACATTTGAACCAAGTTTTTATTGCATTGCAAATAAATTCTACAAATAAAACATATTTTCTCTTTAGCTTCTGTAGCGTGCATGTATATTCTGAGCTAAATCTGTTCTCCCAGCCCCTAATCTAAGCTCAAATCTATATATATACTGTGTAGATAGATAGATAGATAGATAGATAGATAGATAGATAGATAGATAGATAGGAATAAGAATCAGCCTTCTGGAAGGTAGACTAAGCTTTGGGAATGCTGTCTGATTTAGCTCAGAATGGGATTGAGCATCTTCCGTTATAATGTTTATACATAAAAGCTTCAGAAGACAAATGTATGCAATGCAATAAAAAATAGGTTTAAAGATGTCCATAGCCCTTTAAAGGGATTTTCTGGGAATTACATATTATATAGCCTATCCTAAAGATCGGCAGGGCTCCTGGGAGTTGCATCATCTGTATAAAGAGGCTGTGGTGCTCCATTAGTGTTTAGGCCTCTTCCTACATCAGGTTCATGGGTCACATGGCCTAGGCGCATCTCAGTCTCATTCAATTTACATTCAAGTTAATGGGGCTGAGCTGCGATACCAAGCACATCGGCTATCAAATGTACTGCGGTGTGCTTAGTAAATGGCAAGAGGGCCACAACGCTACTGCCAGGGCCACTACCTTCTCAAACAGCTGATTGGCAAGGGTGCTGGGTGTCAGACTCCCACTGATCATATACCGATGACCTATCCAAAAACACTTAGAAAACCCCTTTAAGTGGCTTCCACTATTAGAGAACATACCTAAAGCAGCTATGACAATAGTCCCAAATAACAGGACTCAAACAGCTGATTGGCAGGGCTGCCGATATTCAGTCCCTCGCCAAGCTCATATTGATGATCTGCCCTGAGGATAGGTCATCAATATGTAAATCTTGGAGAACCCCTTTAACTACAGTATGTATGAGAAAGGCAGTGTTAAATTAAATCTGCATTTGTACAAAGGATAATAGAAACACATCTTCAATTGTGCCTAAAAGTATTAATTTTGTGTCTATTTCACAGACTCATAGGCAGTATACTAACAATGTGGGAACATGGGGTCGATACAAAGGTGAAATGTCTTTATTAACATCTTCTGGCCTGGCAGCAGCCCAGTCATTCATAATGAATGTGAGTGAAGTTGTAAATGCAAATAGCCTTTCCAGCTCTAAACAACAGGTTACTGTTCTGAAATTGTGCAGAGAAAACACACACACATATATACACTGCTCAATAAGTAGTGGAAGACTGAAACATCAAAGTATAACCCTAAATCACTTAAACCTCAGGGATATCAATGGATCCAGCATTAGCAATCTTGAATCAATTTCATCTGCTTTGGTGCAAAAGAAAGTGACAACAGGAGCATTGGAGAGGGAACAGCAAGACATCCGTGAAAAAGGAAATATTTTGCATGTGGTGGCCACATGCAATCACTCCCTCCTTATCTTTCCTAAGGTAGAAAGAGAGGAGCATCCCTCAGCGCAAGGAACCAACCAGATGCGGATGATGAATCTTCAGATATATTTATTGCAACCACACAACGCATTTCGGGGATAGAATCCCCTTCATCAGGTGGAAAGTATTGCAGTACTTTTCACCTGATGAAGGGGATTCTATCCCCGAAATGCGTTGTGTGGTTGCAATAAATATATCTGAAGATTCATCATCCGCATCTGGTTGGTTCCTTGCGCCGAGGGATGCTCCTCTCTTTCTACTTTCTACTAATCCTCTATGTGGGCCTTGGCACGCTCATCTGAGGACATCTGCATCCGTGGCTGCATACCTACCTCCCAAATTGGGGATTGAATATTTCTCCGACACGTCTTCAATAGCGTTGTGTCTACATTTGCACAACCCTATAAGGTGAGCCTTCAAAATTTGAGTTTACTCTAAATTCCCAAACGTTTTTACCCTATGGTGTGCCCTGTTTTTCTGTTTATACAGTTAACAACTTGCTCTTATATGTCCTTATCTTTCCTGACTGATTTGTCTCTAGTTTGCTAGTGTCCTACTCCTTGTCACTACTGATATCATGAGATGGTACCTGCCGTACATTCCAGATTTGCAGGTAGTGCTGCTCCTCCAAGATGGCACATCCTTACATGCTATCACATGGTTTTCTGTCTCTCAGCACAGTCTCGTGAGCATGGAGGTCATACCAGGACATGGAGAGTTATATAAGGAGAGCTGAACAAGACTATAGAAGGTCGTTAACCCAGCATCATGACCATTATCTGCTCCTTTGTGCAAGGAGGAACAGGAGGAGCACTGCTAGCAAAATGATCTCTGGTTGCATATTTTGACCAAACGATTAGAAACAAACTTCTTTTTAGGGTAGCATGATGGCCCAATGTCCTGTAGTGGGACCCGTGCTTACAGCCTAGCACCTTTCAGCTCCAGCAGGTTTCAGCTAAGCATATGTGACAGATGTAAAAGAGTCTGGCGACACCGTGTTGAATGCTATGCTCAGGGCTGTTCCTCAAGCTTAGGCCTCATGCACAGTATACCCCCCTCAGCCCTAGCGCTAACCACATATTTTGATGAACATTACATTCCACGCTCTATCATACATACTTTGGAATACAGAACAACATACCTGTTACATCAAGTGATTTCTCCACAAATGTAGATGGTCTCTTTTTTCATCTTCTCCATAGGGAGCAAACCACCATGAAGACATATTTTTAGCTGTGTCTTGTCTCTGCAGAGTTTGACACACAGACATCTTAATTTCTTCACTTTTCCATCATTCTCCCCCTCTTGTTTCCACAACAGTGTTATCATGCTGTCACCCCCAATACAGTATCTGCTGTGCTCCCCCATGCCCCAAATGCTATACTGCAAAAACAACAGTAGCCCCCCCAGAGTAACAGTGCTTCCAAAAGTAATAATTCTCTCCCATAGTGCCCTCATTAGTAGTAGTACCCTTCATATTGTGCGTGCTAATAATAAAGCCACCTCAATACCCCCAATAATGCACCCATAGTGCCCCAGTAATGATAAAGCCCCCCAAAATGCTACAAGTAGTAATCAAGCCCCCATACACTGCCCCAGTGGTCATAGTATTAATAATACTCTCTATAGTACCCCAAGGAGTTATACCCAGTAGTTCTTATTGTCCCAGTAGTTCCTATTGCCCCAGTAGTAGTGACAAAATAAAATAAAATTACCTCACTTCTGCCATCTTCGACGCAGGCTACAGGCCTCTTCTGAACTGCCGCCTGATCCCAGAACGGGAGGTCGTGATGAAATCATTGCACCCCCTGCATCTTGAGGCAGGCAGATGCAATGACATCATTGCGCTGCCTTAGTCCTGGCCAGGCAGTCGCAGTAATGTCATTGCATCGCAACTGTATGTACTGCTCTAAGGCTTCATAGACATCAGGCCTTGTTTGCTCAGGAGTATTGATGGGTGTCTCCCCAGAAGCTTCGGGCCCTGGGCGGCTGACTAAAATGCTCCTGTTGTAATTTGCCATTCCTGTCTACAATATCATTCAGAGTGACTGGTTTGGTGGAGGGTCAGTGATGGTCTGGGTAGTTATATCATTGCAGGATCAAATCTCCATGTGATAGCCAGCGGTACCCTAAAATAGAAAAAATGGATTGCGCTGCAGGAGAGTATGCTAAAATAATAAAGTCAAATGTATCTTTTTCTTTCTTGTGTAAATCTTCGGTCAAATGGGGTCATCCATATACATCAAACATAACTGCGGTGTAGAAATCTGGAAAAATAGAAACCGCACAATGGTGTAGTACTTATAGAAAGGAGTATCACCTGGCCGCAGATTATACTTACAAAACTT
Organism: Bufo bufo; assembly: GCF_905171765.1. Lineage (NCBI taxonomy): Eukaryota > Metazoa > Chordata > Amphibia > Anura > Bufonidae > Bufo > Bufo bufo. Next base: position 87,669,555 of record NC_053398.1, on the reverse strand, counting down.
AGATGGTAATAAGCGTAGAAAACCGGCTCAGCACTTTCATCCACCCAGGAGCTGCACACCTCAGATGCCGTTCAGTAAGCCGCACAAACGAACAGGATCCGAACCGCTTGTGAGAAAACTTGCACAGGCACAAGCTGGATCTCAAATCAGCAAGATGTTACCAAATTTGCACTCTTCAGGTTCTCGGAAGAAGGATATCAACCAATGGTGAAGTACGTACAGCAAGGTTGGATAAAAAGGATTTATTATACTCACAAAAACAGCAGATTTGGGAGCAATTTAAAACAAGTACAAAGTGCCCGACCCGGGTTTCGCCATGATGCTTCGTCTGGGGCGTGTGTTCCTAAGTGCATGCAGCTGAATATAAGGGACCCAGGGAACCTCCCCTGTTGGGCATCATGAGACTTTTCAAAATAAATGTTTCTTATAAAATCAATACAAAACCATGTATACTGTCCTCCCCCCGCACACAGACGGGTTGAAAACATAAAATGTGGTCACTAAAATAAATATATATGTATAAAAATGTAAAAATATATATAAAAAAAAATATATATAAAAAAACTAGTACAATCGTCTCCCTATCATGGACAACACAGACCTAATATACAGACATCCTAGATTTAAACTATACAAGCATTCACATCGCATTCTATGTTGAGTCCCTGGGGTTGAATGGTGTTTAATAAAAACATCCACTCCACCTCCCTTTTATTTAGTATAGAAATGAAATCCCCTCCCCGTACAGGGGTGCGGACCAACTCAATACCAGTGAAAATAAGCCCCCTGGGATATTTTTGGTGGTGAATTTTAAAGTGAAGTGAGACACTATGGGTCTCCAATCCTTTTTTGATGTTACGTATATGTTCTTGCACTCGAGTCTTCAAACTATGTGTGGTTCTCCCCACATATTGGAGGCGACACGGGCACTCCAACAGGTAAATGACACCCACATTATTGCATGACAGATTACCTTTTATTTTAAAATTGCTATCTGTTCTTTTATTGGATACTACAAAGTCTACACATATTTTTCGATCTTTAGAGATGCGGTTTTTGCAAGGTATGCAAAAACCGCACCATGTAAACTTGCTCCTATGTGCAATTTGATGTTTCTTTTGGGTAGCAAAACTAGCACTATGCACTAGCTTGTTAGTAAGGTTGCTAGCTCTTTTAAAAACTAAAGGAGGTTTCTCTGGAAGATCCTTATTCAAAACAGGATCCTTCTTTAGTATGTGCCAATTTTTATTAATCATCTGTTTGATATGGCCCGCTTGGTTGTTGTATTGTGTTATGAACATATATCTAGAGTCTCTCTTTTTATCTTCACTATTTTTATCTAATACAATTGGATTGGTGTGCCGCTTGTCTTCTATTTCTTTTATACAGTGATCCAATAGATCTTCTTGGTATCCCTTTTCAAGAAATCTAGTCTTAATCATCTATCCCTGTTCCCTATAATCTTCCAGTTTAGTGCAATTTTTTGAAATTAGTTGGAACTGGCTTTTAGGAATATTCCTAAGCCAGGAGGGGTGGTGACAGCTATTTAATTCTATGTAGGTATTGACATCTACAGTCTTGAAAAAAGTTTTAGTTTTAAGCCTATTGTCCTCAATGAAAATAACTAGATCCAAAAAATCCACAGAGGTGTTGCTAATATGACTAGTGAACTTTAAATTGAAAGAATTCCTATTAATGTCTGTTATAAAGGATTCCAGCCCCTCTTTTTCACCTGACCAGATGAGGAGGCAATCGTCGATGTACCTGCGCCAAATAAGAAGTCGTCCCCTTCCAAGGTCTTTGTTGAGGATCGTATCTATCCTCCCTCTCTCCCACATGGTCATGAACAAATTTGCAAGTCTTGGGGCGAATTTCGCCCCCATCGCCACGCCGGAGTGTTGGAGATGAAACTGATCACTGTGTAGGAAATAGTTGTGGGTGAGGCAGAAAGTTACGCATTCCAAAACAAAGCTCTTTTGTGCTGTCCCCATCTGGACATCGTTATCAAGTGCCTCTAACTCCTCTTATGCCTAGTTCTTGAGGTATACAGGTATATAAGGAGGAGACATCCACCGTGGCTAGCCAGATAGTACCTTGCAGTAATCCCATTTCCTCAATCAGCTTAATGACACTAGCCAAATTTTTTAGGTTGGAAGGGGCCATTATTACATTACAGGATGTATAGGATCTTTATGTATTTTGGGTAGGAAATATATAACCGGTGTAACTGGATTTTTAATAGAAAGATAATCAAATTCTTTTTTATTTAAGACATCATTCTGTAAACCCCTCTTCAGTATAGTATCAAGTTCTTTTTTATATAAATTTAATGGGTTGTTTTTAAGTACCGAATAGGTGTCTTTATCAGACAGTAGTCTATTCATTTCTGATGTATATTGGTCTACATCCATAAGAACCACCCCCCCTCCCTTATCAGCAGGTTTTATAACAATTTGGTCATTTTTTTCAAGTTTTTTTAGAGCCTCCTTTTCTTTATAGGAGAGATTCTGTTTTGTTGGTTTGCTATTAATATTCTCTAAACCATTTAAAAGGCTCCTTTTGAAGGCATCTATACACTCATTGTTTTTGTTTTTGGGACAAAACTTCGATTTATTGCGGAGGTCAGTGTGTGCGACCCCCACGATTTTTTCACTATTAATTACCTGCGGGGGCGGGATGTTGAGATAGTATTTTGCTATATTCAATTTTCTGATGTATCTATGGATGTCTAGGAATAGGCTGAATTTATTAACCCCATTACTCGGTGCAAATTTTAACCCTTTTTGTAGAATGATTTTTTCTTCTTCTGAAAGGGGATAACTACTTAGGTTAAATATTCCTATTGTGTCCCTTTGCATTTTTTCCCTTTCTGAGTCTGATTCTTTTCCCCTTCTGCAACCTCTGTGTCCTCGATGTAACCTCTTTTTAACGGTGTTCTTTTTGGAGGCAGATCCAATAATAATTTTGTGGTCTTTTCTATTTGAGGATCCCTCTGCACCCCTCGTATGCCCTGATGGGGAAAATTTTGGCTCAAAGTTGCTGCATGTTGGTCTATATTGGACAGATTTTCCTCTTTATTGGTGGACAGACGATTGGTATCTTTGACACCTTCCGTCTCCTTTTGGTTTGGTTCTTTCTGCTGTACACTCCGTAATATGTTTTCACCTACACTAGAATTGCCCAAAACTCCTGGTTTAGCTGGGTAAGTGTCCTTTATAGTTTTAGAGGGGTCTTTGCAATTATTTAATCTTAGTTGGTCCCTAGTTGGATAGATATATGTATTGCCATTCCTATTCTGGGTAGGTACATTATATTGTCCCCTACGATTGTACATATGTGGTGCTCCTTTTTTATACTGGTTATATTTATAAAATTGATGGTCTTGGTTAAAACGTGGTATAAAATTATCCTCCCACCTCGTGGGGGCGTACCAATCTTTTGGCTGCTCTTCATAAAAACTCCTATTTCTATGAAACTCGCCATTCCCCATCAGAGATGGAGGATGTTGAGTATAATTCCTGATGTTAGTCTTTTCAATCTGTTTACGGTTCCCATAACAATTATCAGAGATATCTACATCTACCTCTATCAAACCCTTCTGTTCCATATTAGGCCTCTTTCACACTTGCGTTGTCCGGATCCGGCGTGTACTCCACTTGCCGGAATTACACTCCGGATCCGGAAAAACGCAAGTGTACTGAAAGCATTTGAAGACGGAACCGTCTTCCAAATGCTTTCAGTGTTACTATGGCACCCAGGACGCTATTAAAGTCCTGGTTGCCATAGTAGGAGCGGGGAGCGGGGGAGCGGTATACTTACAGTCCGTGCGGCTCCCGGGGCGCTCCAGAATGACGTCAGAGCGCCCCATGCGCATGGATGACGTGATCCATGCGATCACGTGATCCATGCGCTTGGGGCGCCCTGACGTCACTCTGGAGCGCCCGGGGAGCCGCACGGACGGTAAGTACACTGCTCCCCCGCTCCCCGCTACACTTACCATGGCTGTCAGGACTTTAGCGTCCCGGCAGCCATGGTAACCACTCTGAAAAAGCTAAATGTCGGCTCCGGCAATGCGCCGAAACGACGTTTAGCTTAAGGCCGGATCCGGATCAATGCCTTCCAATGGGCATTAATTCCGGATCCGGCCTTGCGGCAAGTGTTCCGGATTTTTGGCCGGAGCAAAAAGCGCAGCATGCTGCGGTATTTTCTCCGGCCAACAAACGTTCCGTACCGGAACTGAAGACATCCTGATGCATCCTGAACGGATTACTCTCCATTCAGAATGCATTAGGATAATCCTGATCAGGATTCTTCCGGCATAGAGCCCCGACGACGGAACTCTATGCCGGAAGACAATAACGCAGGTGTGAAAGAGCCCTTAACCGTCGATTTCCATTTGTATATTTTATTTTTATGGTAATCTTCACAAACTTTTAAGAATTTTTTGCATTTTTTCGTCTTTACTTCTGTTTCTAATTTCTCAATATTTTTCTGGCATTGTTTCGAATACATAGTATTTGTGCCTGTGCAAGTTTTCTCACAAGCGGTTCGGATCCTGTTCGTTTGTGCGGCTTACTGAACGGCATCTGAGGTGTGCAGCTCCTGGGTGGATGAAAGTGCTGAGCCGGTTTTCTACGCTTATTACCATCTGAGTTTTGTAAGTATAACCTGCGGCCAGGTGATACTCCTTTCTATAAGTACTACACCATTGTGCGGTTTCTATTTTTCCAGATTTCTACACCGCAGTTATGTTTGATGTATATGGATGACCCCATTTGACCGAAGATTTACACAAGAAAGAAAAAGATACATTTGACTTTATTATTTTAGCATACTCTCCTGCAGCGCAATCCATTTTTTCTATTTTATTGTGTGGACTTTTTGCTCACTTGTGTCCAGGATTTTGCAGCGCTAGAGGGTTAAATATCTGAACAGAAATTGTACCTTATATTCCTGTAGCGGTACCCTAAGTAGTCAAACCTTACAGTGGTGCACTGGTTTCTTACTGATAAAAGACATTGCCCAGCTTCATGTGGCCAGAGTCTGTAGGCAGTTCCTGGATGATAAAACCATTGATGCCACTAACTGGCCCTGATGTTCTCGAGACCTGAATCCAGTTGACAACTTCTTTGACATTCTCTATCATATCTGTATCTGCGCCCCGTGCTGTCAAATACAGCCACAGGCTGTATACATTGCTACTGCTGGGGTCATTTCTGGCTCAGGAAGTAAAGAAACTGACTGGCTGCTCACTTATAACTTCCTTTTATTGGCGAAGAAGAGCAGCAGAGATATGTATAATTAAAACAAAAAAAATTACATTAACTGGGGAATCAGATCCGCCAATTCCTGGGCTTCTTTCCCATCAGCCAAGATGGCCACATCATTTCTCAGACTACTTGATGCACACTTTGCATTGGTAGTCCAAGCCACTTCCTGTTTGCCCAGCTCTGCTCTTCGATTGGCCATCCTTGGTCATTTGTGCAGCGATGGTCAATCCGAGTGCAGCAGGAAGTGTCCTAAACTACCAAAAGCACAGTGTGCATCAGGTAGTCTGAGAAGTGGTGCAGCAATCTTGGAGGACAGAAGAGGAGCCCAGGAATCGATGAATCTGCAGAGGTATAAGAGTTCTGTTTGTTTCTCTAGTTAATTTGAAGATTTTTCTATTGAACTGCAGATTCGCTTTAAATGGATTGTCTCACTTAATCAAATGCCATCTATCATGTAGACAATGTTAATACAAGGCACTTACTAATGTATGTGATAGTCCATATTGCCTCCTTTGCTTGATTCATTTTTCCACCGCATTATACAATGCTCATTTCCAGTTGTTGCAGCACAGATACGAGGTGGCCAGGACAGGATGTTAGCCTATGCACGCTCCTATGGTCTGGACCACCAGAGAGCTCTCCCCTCAGTCGTCTTTTTTCTAACGTGAATAACCCTAATTTTGATAATCTTTCAGAGTACTGTTGTCCCCCCATTCCAGTTATTAGTTTAGTTGCCCTCCTCTGAACCTTTTCTAGCTTTGCATTGGGTGTATGTGCTGTTGTGAGGGCACTGTGGATGGTTTTATTATGAAGCACTTGGAGCTGTTATGGTGACTGGGCTTTGGTTCTTTGGCTTACACTGTTATACGGCCCAATAACTGACATTGTCGAGTGGCCCTGTTGTGCGCTTTCTGCGGGTGACTTTATTGTAAATTTGCTGAGACATATGCCTATTCCGCCATTTTGGTCTTTGTAATGTTATAGGTTCTTTCATGGACCAATATGAGTCATTTTATAACAGTAAACACCATACAGGAATATACTGTATATTTTACGGAACAATGTAATTGTACACTAAAAGAGGAAGATTTGCAGACATGATTTTCACCTGGACAGTTTCTGTGGGGGAAGTATGTTTGTGCTAAGGAAATGATGGGGGAGGGTAGTCTTAGCTATCATGAATCAAAATAGCTAATATTTGGAATAGAAATTTAAGAAAATAACAACATAAGTGTAAACCACTTTATAGGCATATTTACCTTTACAGACAGAACAATATATAGTATATCATTATTTCAATTAAGCTTTGAAATGGTATCCAAATTGGAATGAGTTGAAATTTTTTAACTGATATATGATAAGAGGGCATCAGGAAAAAAAAGAGTTAATTAAACCAGAGGATTCAGTCATCCCTCAAGATACAATAGCCTCATAATACAATATTTTCAACATACAATGTCTGGACCCAGGTCCAAGCAATCAACATTTCACTGGTAAAACACCTTTATTTGCTTCATCTAGTAGCTCTTCTGCGGTACTACATGTTCTCCATTGCCCCCGTCTGTGTATTTTTCCAGTACATATATGTACTATGCAAGACCCTGAAGAATCACCTGCCCTCACCATAGAAAGTGATTTACAGCTTCCGGCACCTACAGGTGAAACTCGAAAAATGTGAATATTGTGCAAAAGTTTATTGATTTCAGTAATGCAACTTATAATTCGAATATTGTGAAAAGGTTCAATATTCTAGGCTCAAAGTGTCACACTATAGTCAGCTAATTAATCCATACCGCCTAAGCAAAGGGTACCTGAGATTGTGACTTTGGGGTTTCATAAGCTGTAAGCCATAATCATCCAAATTATAGCAAATAAAGGCTTGAAATATCTCGCTTTGCATGTAATGAGTCTATCTCATATGTTAGTTTCACCTTTTAAGTTGCATTACTGAAATAAATAAAGTTTGCACGATATTCTAATTTTTCGAGTTTCACCTGTATTCCTGTCTGTTATATGTAAGGACTTGCTGACTTGCTTTATATGTCTGTTCATCTGCTTATTTTTCTTAAAATGTAACTTTTTCTTGTTTTGGGAAGACATTTTGGGGTTTTGGAACCAATTACTGATTTTCCATGGCGTTATGGTTTCAATGGTTTACTATGGTTTCAACCTACATTGTTCGTTCCGGAAACAATATTGTAACTTGAGGGACCATGGTATACAATTTACCGTTCAATAGTGTACAGAGAACTTGAAAAGGCATGTGCAGTACATTTTTCATATCTCCTTTTTTCTGTTTTCCCAGAAAAGTGGCATATCAGTAGTGCTCCCATACATGTCAGCCACAGTGACCACAAGCAGTAACTGCCATGTACAGTAAGTGTCAGCCACAGTACACTCATAAGTACCAGCCACTGAGCCTCTGTAGGTTCTAGCCAAGGGAGCAACAACAGTAAACGTATTTCTTCCACACCAATCTGCCAGGAGTGGTGATTTGCTGGAAGTGTTCTGCACGGTGCCAAGGGGAAAAGTCAAGTGGGTGCTTTAACTAGATGATATACCTATGACAATGACTTTGGTTTTGGTGTTGGCATCAGTAGTAGGAACGTGGCCGATGTACATACAGTTAGGTCCATATATATTTGGACAGAGACAACATTTGTCTAATTTCTGTACATTACCACAATGGATTTTGAACAAAACTATTCAGATGCAGTTGAAGTTCAGACTTTCAGCTCTAATTTAGTGGGTTGAACAAAATGATTGCATAAAAATGTGAGGAACTAAAGCATTTTTTTAAACTCAATCCCTTCATTTTAGGGGCTCAAAAGTAATTGGACAAATCAAATAATTGTAAATAAAATGTTAATTTCTAATACTTGGTTGAAAAGCCCTTGTTGGCAATGACTGCCTGAGGTCTTGAACTCATGGACATCACCAGACGCTGTGTTTCCTCCTGTTTAATGCTCGACCAGGCCTTTACTGCAGCGGTTTTCAGTTGCTGTTTGTTTGTTTGTGGGACTGTAGATTTTTCCACTCCTAATAGTGTAGCAATTTCTTGGATGGGTTTTTTCAGTTTTCGCAGATGAAGAATGGCTTGTTTCACCTGCATGGAAAGCTCCTTTGACCGCATGTTTACTTCTCAGCAAAATCTTTAAAATGCAAGCACCACACCTCAAATCAACTCCAGGCCTTTTGTGTGCTTAATTGAGAATGAAATAATGAATGAATTGCCCACACCTGCCTATAAAACAGCCTTTGAGTCAATTGTCCAATTACTTTTGGTCCCTTTAAAGACAGGGTGCCACATGTAAAGGAGCTGAAACTCCTAAACCCTTAATCCAATTTTAATGTGGATACCCTCAAATGAAAGCTAAAAGTCTGGACTTTATGTCCATGTCCATTATATAACTATAACTTGAATATGTTTTAGTAAACAGGTAAAAAAATATATGTATGGACCTAAGTGTACCAGAACAGGCAGCAGCTTCTGGCAGTGGGGCTGGATAGATAGTCAAATGGTCTTGGCTGACAACAGAATTATCAAAATCAGATAACAGAAGGACATACATGGTCCTGGTAGATGCTGATAATCAGCTACAAAGAAGATGCCAAAAGAAGAAGATGCAAGGGCATAACGCATTCAAAGTAGAGTCACAAACTGTTCAGAAGGTCAGGTTCTGATATCACACACTAATGGGGCTGAATTACAAACCACGAGCATCCTCATTAGCATCAATGTGCCTGAAACACAGAATGAAAGCCGCAGCCATGCCTTTAGCCTACTACTCCAAAGTGGTTAGTAGAGCGCTCTGCAGGTAATTATTGTCTAATTATCAGGATGATTCAAAAAGAAAGGTGCAAAATTATAGCCTTGGTATTCATGACAGTGAGACCAAATTCATCTTCATAAAAAGACACGCTCTCTATCCACTAGAAATGTTCAATGTCAGCTCCTTTGGTAACACAGTAGTTGTCTAGACAGTTGTCCAGTTCTGTCCAGATACTTGCCAGCATATCCTCAGATATGGAGTCCACTTTTTCAGTGATACATTATTCAGATCCTGTGGCTGGGGGGCAGATACACCGAGTTCTTGATGTAGACCCACAGAAAGAAGATGTTAGATCTGGTGATCGTGGTGGGCAGAGCTTTTGTCTCCGCTACAAAAACCTTCTCCTGAAAGGAAACCTAATGGATCCCATTACAGTCAATGGGGTCCATAGGCTCCATTCCTATCAGTTAAGTGTTGAATCCGGCACTTCCGTTATTTTTGTTCTTCTCCTCCTATAATTGAGCAGAAGAATGGAAATGGAAAAGCACAGATGTGAAATCAGCCTAAGGCCTCATGCACATGACCGTTTTTTTATGCGGTCCGCAAAACGGATTTCCGTTGTTCCGTGATCCGTGACCGTTTTTTCTTCCATGGGTCTTCCTTGATTTTTGGAGGATCCACGGACATGAAGTGAAAAGTCGTTTTGGTGTCCGCCTGGCCGTGCAGAGCCAAACGGATCCGTCCTGACTTACAATGCAAGTCAATGGGGACGGATCCGTTTGACGTTGACACAATATGGTGCAATTGCAAACGGATCCGTCACCCATTGACTGTCAATGTAAAGTCAGGAGTCCCTATTAATATACCATCAGATCAGAGTTTTCTCCAATCCGATGGTATATTTTAACTTGAAGCGTCCCCATCACCATGGGAACGCCTCTATGTTAGAATATACCATTGGATTTGAGTTAGATTGTGAAACTCAGATCCAACAGTATATTCTAACACAGAGGCGTTCCCATGGTGATGGGGACGCTTCAAGTTAGAATATACTAAAAGAACTGTGTACATGACTGCCCCCTTCTGCCTGGCAGCACCCGATCTCTTACAGGGGGCTGTGATCCGCACAATTAACCCCTCAGGTGCCGCAGACCCCCCCTCCCTCCCTTCCCTGTATTTAACTCATTGGTGGCCAGTGCGGCCCCCTCCCTCCCCTGTATTTAACTCATTGGTGGCCAGTGCGGCCCCCCTCCCTCCCCTGTATTTAACTCATTGGTGGCCATTGCGACCCCCCCTCCCTCCCCTGTATTTAACTCATTGGTGGCCAGTGCGGCCCCCCCTCCCTCCCCTGTATTAAACTCATTGGTGGCCAGTGCAGCCTTCCCTCTCCCCCCCTAATTAAAATGACCGACCCCCCATCATTGGTGGCAGCAGAGAGTTCCGATCGGAGTCCCAGTTTAATCGCTGGGGCTCCGATTGGTTACCATGGCAGCCAAGACGCTACTGCAGTCCTGGCTGCCATGGTTACTTAGCAATTTTAGAAGCATTATACTTACCTGCGATGTCTGTGACCGGCCGGGCGCTCCTCCTACTGGTAAGTGAAAGGTCTGTGCTATAAGCAATGCGCTGCACAGACCTTTCACTTACCAGTAGGAGGAGCATCCTGGTTTCCATGGTTACCGATCGGAGCCCCAGCGATTAAACTGGGACTCCGATCGGAACTCTCCGCTGCCACCAATGATGGGGGGGTGGGGGCGGATTTTAATTAGGGGGGGAGGGGAGGCCTCATTGGCCACCAATGAAATAAATACAGGGGAGGGAGGGGGGCCGCACTGGCCACCAATGAGTTAAATACAGGGTAGGGAGGGGGGCCGCACTGGCCACCAATGAGTTAAATACAGGGGAGGGGGGCCGCACTGGCCACCAATGAGTTAAATACAGGGGAGGAAGGGGGGCCGCACTGGCCACCAATGAGTTAAATACAGGGGAGGGAGGGGGGCCGCACTGGCCACCAATGAATTTAAAACTGGGGAGGGAGGGGGGTCTGCCCCCTCCTGCGGCACCTGAGGGGTTAATTGTGCGGATCACAGCCCCCTGTAAGAGATCGGGTGCTGCCAGGCAGCAGGGGACAATCATGTACACAGTTCTTAGTATATTCTAACTTGAAGCGTCCCCATCACTATGGGAATGCCTCTGTGTTAGAATATACTGTCGAGTTTTCACAAAGTGTAAACTCAGATCTAAAAAGCTTTTATGCAGACGGATCAGCGGATCCGTCTGTCTGAAAGTAGCCTACGGACACGGATGATGGACGCGGATGACAATCTTGTGTGCATCCGTGTTTTTTCACGGACCCATTGACTTGAATGGGTCCGTGAACCGTTGTCCGTCAAAAAAATAGGACAGGTCATATTTTTTTGACGGACAGGAAACACGGATCACGGATGCGGCTGCCAAACGGTGCATTTTCAGATTTTTCCACGGACCCATTGAAAGTCAATGGGTCCACGAAAAAAAAACGGAAAACGGAACCACGGACGCGGATGCACACAACGGTCATGTGCATGAGGCCTAACCCGGATTTCAAGAAAAAACACATATGTATATCTGCATGAATTATTTATCTGGTAGTGATACAGTTCGTATTGTTGAGGCTTGAAATATACAATTTGCTACACTAGAGAAAAAAATTATTGAAGTGAAGGATTGCTGCTTGGCAGTAAATTTAGAAGTAACAGAAGTAGTACAGGAAAATGTCACAACAAACCCTCTTCTTGCAAATTCCAAGGTTTTTCTTGCTGCAATGTCGCCATCTTAAACCTAACACAAAGGGGCAGATTCATGAAAACTGTCAAAAAAAAAAACTGACTTTGTTGCTCATAGCATTTTTCAGGAGCTGAATTTGTTTATCTAAAGCCTTTACTTTTGCGCCATCCTTTTTGAATGACCCGGCATTATTGGATGCTCCATCGGGCAAGTGCTTTATTGCATGATGGTCAGTGATATTTTCATTGGAGTTGTATGATGGATTTGGGGCATCTGTAAACACACATCTAATTTTACAGCACTCGTTGGTTGGCTTTGTGCCAAAAGTATACTACAAAATGCATTTATTTTAATTGTTTTTGTGGTATTGTGTTTCACTAACTTTTCTGAATAAGACTTTTACTTTTCAGCTTTTTGCCACCTATACTGTAGTGCCATATAGAGATATAACTGTATATGCTACTAATGCCGGTTAAGATCATAATATACTACATCATACAATTATTAGAGAAGCTGAAAAATAATAAAACATGTCTTGAGCACTGTCAGAGGAGGATCTATACATGACATAAGACTACCGCTCAAGTGTTCTTTTTATTTCTGCTTTTGTACTGTGGAAAAAAAACTATATAGGACAAACATAGCAGTGGGCCCTCTCCCCTCTTGGGGGCCCTGGCACTTGTCCAAACTTTTTGGGTGGTAACACCAACCTTGCACAGAACAATATATTTCTAAGCAATGAGTAAGATAATAGATAATAAACACTAAATTAGACCACACTATCTCTACTAAAATATATTATTGTAAAATCTACAGTTTGAGGTATCTGTGGCTTTTTATTGGACTTCAGATTGTATGTGAAAAGGTTTCTCCATGTGCACTGGTGTCAACTATGTCTATAATTAGCTGGATTGTCAGGCTGTTCACATTTGGTCTTTATTCAAGCCATACTTTTACCGGCACAGGATTTTCCCAAGCAAAAACAACGTTGTCCATTCGCCAGATGCACCTATCACAATTTGTAGGTTACATGACGGAGGTACTGGTTAATACCACTCGACCCCTATAAACATACCTCCAACCCACCTCTAACCATCTACCTCCCTCCGCCCTCCCTTCCCCAATAAAGACACTGACACCGCTTCATTGGATTAATTTTGGCCACAGCAGCCTATTTATTACAAACATACATAAAATATTATATCAAATATTATAACACTGTAACCTCATAAATGCCAACCAAAAACACATGTCCCTTTTTTCCGAAGGGGGAGGTCCTTGAAGCCCTAAACCCAAAACCGTGCCGAGGTGAGCCAACTTACCCCCAGCCGTTGACCACTAGCTCGGAGGCACCCCTGATGGCTCACCCTGACAGTTCCGCCACGTCCACCCAACAATCCTGGGAGTCCAGCCCCACCTGTAGGGCCCTCCCATCCTCATTACCATCAAATCACACCGACTCCAAGGACCTCCCACCGCCTTACTGCCGTGACAATCTTTCTTCCCCACAGACTGCACCCCACTACTCAACCTCGCCCTTACCCCTTATTTTCCATCCCCTTAAAAACCTTCACACAGGGCGGGTGGGTGGGCGTTTGTCACCCAAAATGGCCCCTGACCGGCTGCTGCTCGCCTCACTTAACCCCTTGACCACCCCCACTAGCCCAAATTGACCAATCCCCCGCCCCGGGGGAAAAGGAAAGGAGGAGGGGGGGGGTCTCGCTAACCACCCCCCCGTCATGGTCGCCTCCCCTCAAGGCTATCGCCCCCCAGTCCGGCTCTACTTGACGGAGGTACTGGTTAATACCACTCGACCCCTATAAACATACCTCCAACCCACCTCTAACCATCTACCTCCCTCCGCCCTCCCTTCCCCAATAAAGACACTGACACCGCTTCATTGGATTAATTTTGGCCACAGCAGCCTATTTATTACAAACATACATAAAATATTATATCAAATATTATAACACTGTAACCTCATAAATGCCAACCAAAAACACATGTCCCTTTTTTCCGAAGGGGGAGGTCCTTGAAGCCCTAAACCCAAAACCGTGCCGAGGTGAGCCAACTTACCCCCAGCCGTTGACCACTAGCTCGGAGGCACCCCTGATGGCTCACCCTGACAGTTCCGCCACGTCCACCCAACAATCCTGGGAGTCCAGCCCCACCTGTAGGGCCCTCCCATCCTCATTACCATCAAATCACACCGACTCCAAGGACCTCCCACCGCCACAAACGCACAGGCTTGACTTCCCTCAAGCCCGTGCGTCCCTCCACACCTGTACCGCAATCTCCATGCCCTCCTGTATCGCCAAGCTCCACATATCCAAACCCAGGGCGTTTAGGTGCACCCCGTCACTCCGCCAAAATCCCCCAACACCCCCTTCTAAATCCCTATGTCGCACCGCTAAACCCCCATTCCTCACCATAAACCTCCCAATAGCCCTATTAACCTTCACCCGGGCCTTGTTCAAACTCTCCACCGACCGAGCTCCTCGCCAGACCGACCGCGGCACAATATCGGACCATACTGTGATCATACCCGGATACAACACCCATAACTTTAACAAATCTGATTTAACGTCTCTCACCAACTCCCTAAAGGGCCGAGCCCCCAAATCATTCCCCCCTACATGTAGCACCAACACATCAGGCGCCCTGTCTTGCCTAACAAATCTATTGAACTCCGGAAGAACCCCACTCCACATCATCCCCCTCCTGCCAATCCACCTTACCACCGCCACTTCACGAGCCAATCCAAGCTGCAAACCGTCCGGCCTAACCGCAGCCCTGGCAGCTCCCCACCACACATACGAGTGACCCAACAGCCAAACCAACGCTGGATCTGAACCTGCAATGACAAAGAAAAACACAAGAAAACAGGAAGCAAGCCAAGCAACTGCAAATCCCTTCATTCAACCACACCTTCAGGTCTTACATATGACCTAAAACGAATCGATTCCCACCTACCGATCCTTTTTATTACTTCATCCCCCAACCCCCATCTAGCTGCCTCTGTTGCCGCCCCAATTCTAAATGAATGGCTGGAAAAACCTACCTCCCCCACACCTAACCCCGCCAAACACCGCCTAAAAACTGCCACAAACTGAAATCGAGAGAGAAAAGAACCATCATCATGAACTAATAACGGATTGAGCCCTTCACCCACCTTGTCCCCCATGAAATTCTCCGCACAACGCACCGGGCACATCAAGCAACCCGGAATTGCAAACAAAACCACCCGCCGCCCTTTTCCTTCCATATCAGTCTTGGATCGCCTGATCACGAATTCAACCCTATCTGGCCAAACATCAACGTCATCTCTAAACAACCCCCCTTTTCTACTCACCGTCGGGCTAACTAATTCACCCAGCCGCAACGCCCCAAAAAACGCCAATGAAAACGCCAACCTGAATAACTTTACCTCCCCCCCTGACCTGCATACCTCCCCCAACTGCTCCCCCATTCTAACCAGCAACGTAAATGACACCGGCCGCCGAGAGTCCACCCCTGCCTTCTCCCGCCGCCAACCCCTAATGGCCCGCGCCACCAAAAACGATTTAGTCACGTCCGTCACTTTCCTGAGCCTAAAACCAAAAGCCAGTCCCGCCAAACAACTATTCATCCTAGAAACGGACCAACCCTCATCCCTGCAATGCCCAATGAACAACAACATCGGTATCTCTAAATCCTCATTGCCCACCCCCAAACTCCCCTTCCACTGCTCCCAACATTCCCAGGCCTTTGCATACCGCTCCCACGTACCAGGTGCCAGAGATGACCGAATCAGTCCTGCCACCGCTACTCCAGAACGTTCCACAGCAAGGCTGGACACTCCACCCCCACCTCCGCCGCACCAGGAGCTAGCTGACGGAAACGGTCCCACTGTGAACGAGAGAGGGCATCAGCAATACAGTTGTCAACCCCAGGCACATGCACAGCCACCACCCACGCGTTGATTACAAGGCACTCCAACACCAACCTCTGTAACAACCTAACCACTAACGGTGATGAGGCCGACAAACCGTTAATCGCCTGCACTACCCCCAAGTTGTCACAATGAAAACGGACTTTCTTGTCCCTGAAACACTCGCCCCACAACATTACCGCCGCTACAATTGGGAAAAGTTCCAATAAGGCCAAGTTCCGTACCCAACCCCTGTGCACCCAACTATCCGGCCACTCTCCTGCGCACCACTGCCCCCCACAATACACGCCGAACCCGCACCCCCCAGCCGCATCCGAAAATAACTCAAAATCTACTGCATTAACAACCTCCCCCATAAACAAAGACCTCCCGTTATACTTAACTAAAAACGAACCCCAAACCGCTAGATCAGCCTTTAACTCCCGCCCCAACCTAATGAAATGATGTGGGGCCCGCACCCCTGATGTTGCCCCAGCCAATCGCCTGCAAAAGATCCTGCCCATAGGCATGATCCTGCAAGCGAAGTTCAGCTTACCAAGGAGCGACTGAAGTTCCCTAAGCTTTATCTTTTCCAACCTCCCCGCCCTAGCCACCTCCTCCCTCAAATCCTCCAATTTATCCAATGGCAGCCTACACTCCATCCGCTCTGAATCAATCACAATTCCCAAAAAACTCAATTCAGCTGTAGGCCCCACCGTCTTCTCCCCCGCCAACGGAACACCAAAACGCCCAAACACCCCGCACAGCGTATTCAGCAAAACTGAACAAACCCTCGAACCCGCTGGGCCCACACACAGGAAGTCATCCAGGTAATGGATGACGGAGTCACAACCTGCCGCATCCCTAACCGCCCATTCCAAGAAAGAGCTAAAGGCCTCGAAATACGCACACGACAGGGAGCAACCCATCGGCAAACAACGGTCCACAAAAAACCCCCCCATCCAAAAACACCCCAACAAATGTAAACAATCCGGATGCACCGGCAACAGACGGAACGCTGCCTCAATATCCGTCTTGGCCATAAGCGCCCCTCTCCCCAGCCGCTTCACCAATGCCACTGCCGCGTCAAATGACGTATAAACCACGGAACACAAAGCCGGGTCTATGCCATCATTGACCGACGTTCCCCTAGGGAAGGACAGGTGGTGAATCAGCCGGAATTTATTGGGCTCCTTCTTCGGGACCACCCCCAGCGGAGACAGGCGCAGGTCCGCTAAAGGCGGCTCCGAAAAGGGGCCGGCCATCCTACCTAACATAACCTCCTTCCCCAACTTATCCGTAACAACACCCGGATGCTCCAATGCCGAACGCAAATTCTTCTTAACCAAACGAGCCCCTGACTGAACAAACGGAATCCGAAAACCTTCCGCAAATCCCGTTTCCAACAAAACCGCCGCCTCCCTATCCGGGTACCTATCGAGGTAAGGCCGCATCTTTTCCAGCCGCACTGGCGTCACCCCCCTTTTCCAAAACCATCCCCCCCTCTCTGCCTACCTCCCCGGAAACAACGCGAGGCTCCGTGTGACCCGCCGCAGGTAGAGCATTCGTGCTTGAACTTGCACTTTGCCCCAAACTTGCAGCTCCCTTCGTTAAAAAGGAAGCACAGCCCCTTTGCGGATGCCACCGCGAATCCGGACTGCCCCCCACCACTAGATTCCCCCCGAAAGGACTGCCCGGCCCTAGCTGGCGCTGTCACCTTCAACCACAAAGCAATGTCTTTGTGGTCCCATTTGATCCCTTGACGCACTGCCTTCCGCTGCCTAAACTGCTCGTCGTACCGCAGCCACGCAATCCCTCCGTACACCCTATACGCTTCACCTATCGCATCCAGATAACAAAAAAGCGCGGAGCAGCACTCCGGCTCTTTTTCCCCGATAACACTGGCTAAAATCGCGAACGCCTGCAACCAATTGGCAAACGTCCGCGGAATCAGCCTGTGTCTCCGCCTCTCCTCTTCCTCTTTCTTGCCCTCATCCCGTTTCGCCCTATCCAAATTAAATTTTTCCAAGGGGAGCAGGGAAAAAATATCCACATACTCCCCTTTCCATATTTTTTCCCTCAAATCCTGTTTTAAATGAGCGCCCAACGGTCCCTCAAAACAGACATACACTTCCCCCTTAGCCCTGTCATCCAACCTTGCCACCTCTTCCTCCCCGGCTCCCCCCGCCTGCGTTTCCACCGAGACCGAACTCGCCCGCGCCTCTGGGGCCCCCGATCCGACCGCCCCCACCCCGCCGAGGCCCCCAACGCCCCAAGCCGGTAACGGGGACATCCCCCCCCTACCTAACCCCGCAACCAAACCCGCCAAACCCCCCAGCAACTGGCCCAAACCCCTACCTAAATCCAGCTGGGACCCCCCACCTACAACCGACTGGGACCCCCCATCCCTACCAGCTAACTCAACCCCCAACTGTACTAGAGAACCCCAGGATGCCTCACCTGGCTGCGTGGGTGCTGTGACCCCACCAGCCGCAGATCCTGAATCCTGACGCTCTGGTCTCCTCAGATCTTCTTCAGCCAGGTGTCCCCTGACCACGCTGGAGCCAGGGACGTCGCTGGCAGGCTGCCCTCGTCCATCTTCAGAGGAGGCGGAGCCACCCTCCTCCTCTCTCCCTGTTCCCGCCGAGGGCCTGCTGGCGGTGGCCTCCACACTCACCGCAGCCCCGTACCGACCGCCAACCTTCTTCTGCAGGGGGCCCCCAGCCACCGATCCGTGGGCTGGAGCCGCCGAACCCGGTCCTGAATCCAAACGCCGCGTCAACCGCCGGGCAGACCTGGCCTGGCCTGCAGGTGAGCTCCGCCGCATCCTAGGATTCCTCCCACGCCCGGGGGTACAGGGAGGAACAGTATCAGCTGTCCCCCGGCGTGAAGGGTCCCTGGTGGGGCTCCTTTTCCGGCGCTGAGCCCGAGGGGACGCCATGTCAGGGCTGGGGCGCGCCGGCGGCCTGGCCCGCCGCGGCCGGGATGCCACAGGCGGAGGAACAGCTGGGACCTCCGCCTCCCCTCTCAACAGCTGCTGCACTCGCTCCTGCAGCCACTCTTCTCCTCTCTCCTCCGCCGCCCTCCGCAGCTCCTGAATTAAAGCCTCCATGCCGGTGAGATTTAGACCTGGCGCTCGTCCGTTTGTCACCCAAAATGGCCCCTGACCGGCTGCTGCTCGCCTCACTTAACCCCTTGACCACCCCCACTAGCCCAAATTGACCAATCCCCCGCCCCGGGGGAAAAGGAAAGGAGGAGGGGGGGGGTCTCGCTAACCACCCCCCCGTCATGGTCGCCTCCCCTCAAGGCTATCGCCCCCCAGTCCGGCTCTACTGAAAAGCATTGTACAGTTTAAAAGAATGGAGTTCTTTATATGTTGGATTAGGTGTTGGCTCCAGTTGTCACACAAGACCCTCTGACCAATATTACAATGTGCTATGTTTAGGTGTAGAATGCTTTTTTTTTTTAAATGAAATTAAAAAAGAAATGCTAGGTACTCTTTAAATACTTGCCCTATTATTGCATGTATCTATATCCAGTGTTAGGGCTCAGTTTTGCCGTCCGTTTTTAACTGATCCTGAGTTTTTTTTTCTGTTTTGTGGCCACATCCGTTCCGTTATGCCACAAAACATATCCATATGGTTTCCGTATGTGATTCGTTTTTTGCGGATCGCAAACGGAAACAGGATGTTTATAATTACTGTAATGTACTGTAATGTTTGCAAACAGTAAACACATGGGCAAAGTGGGCATGGATCCGCAAAATACGGATGACATACGGATGTGTTCCGTGTGCATTCTGTATTTTTTGCGGACCCATTGACTTGAATGGAGCCACGGACCGTGATTTGCGGACAATAATAGGACATGCACTACTTTTTGGCGGAACGGCCAAGTGGACATACAGAAACAGAATGCAAACTGAGTCATTTCTGTTGTTTTTGCTGATCCATTGAGGTGAATGGTCCCGCATACGGTCCGCAAAAAAACCCGGAATGGACACGGAAAGAAAATACATTTGTGTGCATGAGCCCTTAGGCTAACGTCCAAGTGTTTCTAGTGCTCGTGTCCAAGGGTTCATGGCATGTGATCAGTAATTACCAAAGCTCGAGTGAGTGAGCTGGTCTCCACAAAAGTGATGAGATTAAGTTGATTTACATTTTTTATTTTTTATTGTACATTTTGATGTTTATTACTCCTAGCATGAACATGTGTGCTGGCTGCCTTCACATTGGACAGCTTTTACCATATTCACCTATTTACAAGTAGTGCCAGCAGCTTATCAGAGTGGATAATGTTTAGGTATGAGTATTTATCCAAAATGCACCATTAGGAATGTTTATAGGGGTTGTACCACACATTAAAATGAATTTACAGTATTAAAAGGGATCTTGGGACTATTTATAAAAATGGGCCTTTCTTCTACCCTGTGGAAGAAAGATTGTTTGGTTAATACCCATCTCTCGCACTGCCACAGTTTAGAAGAAAGGACAGTTTTATAATACCCTTTTAATTTACAGTCAGATCACACAAATCATAAAATTTTTAATTGGAATAATTTAAAAAGTGTTCCTGTGTCAATCAATAAGAAATGGTGCATTAGCAATGGCCTCTTCTGATCACCTCTGGACACATTAGGTGGACATTAGCTGGCATCACGACAAGCATCCAACAGCAATATCTAGACCCGGGGGACATTTATTAATTTGACAACTCCTTTATCCTCAACATACAATAAAATATTTTATTGGAACAGCCAATAGAATAACTGATCTGGTAGTGAAACAGTTGGTTTTGTTGAGGCTTGAAATATACAGTTTGCTACACTAGAAAAAAATAACTTCTTGAAGTGAAGGATTGCTGCTTGGCAGTAAATGTAGAAGTAACAGAAGCAGTACAGGAAAATGGATTGTACCGAATGTACTGTTTGCTGTTTTCTACAGTCTTATGTAATTTATGAAATATGCCTTGTGTTTTATATGCACTTGATAGTATATCCCAGAACCACTGTTATCCTAAGGCTTCATTCACACGTCCGTGGTGTGTTGCGGACCCGCAAATTGCGGATCCGCAGCACACCCGCCCAGCACCCCTATAGAAATGCCTATTCTTGTCTGCAAGCTGCGGACAAGAATAGGACATGTTCTATCTTTTGCGGAGCTGCGGACCTGAAGATCGGGGCCGCACACCGCAAATGCGGATGCTGACAGCACACTGTGTGCTGTCCGCATCCATTCCGTCCCCATAGAGAATGAATGGGTACGCACCCGTTCCGCTAAATTGCGGAACGAATGCGGACCCATTTGCGGACATGTGAATTGAGCCTAATACACCCAGGACACCTGTGGGCACCATGGGAGGAGATAGGTAATCACTGGTGTATAACATCAATATTTAGATACCTCTCTCCAAGATACTTGAATCTGTAGAGTAATATTTGTTAGTCACCCATATGTACCATTCAGATATCACATAAAATAGTATAAAATACATGAAAACATGATCTAACTTGCAGCACATACAGAAGAAATGTAGTCCCTGACATCTCACTGCAACGGTGTAGTTGTATGCGTTTCTTTGTGCAACAATGTCCATGGAGCACAAACTGTATATGCCCAAACATCTACCATCCACATTGAGATCCCAGGGACTGGTTTTCAAGAACTGTGAACAAGAAATAATGGGGGTAATTTACAAACAGTTTACACCTCTTTTTGGAGTGAAACTTCACGCGAACCCTTTTTTGCGACTCTTTAAATGCCCGTGCGATAATATTTGTCACAATGTTTTTATGCTGCATTCAGCACTAAAGAGTGCCAGGGCAAATTTACTAATTTTACGCCAGGAAAAAGCTGTAAAAATGGCACAAAACCTCCCCAGCCAGGGACTGGCGTAGGTTTTCCGGCAGGTGCAAGGGCTACCAAAGATGTGTCTAAATTATGATGAGGCGCACGCCCCATCATAGATTAGGTGCACCTTCCAGCAGCAACACTGGCATAAAAGGTACAAGAAAGACTGCCAAAAAATGATCATCTTCATAAATGGCCCCAGTTTGCATGTATTTGTTGGCTCACTGACATCAGGTGTGGAGAGATGCAAAAGTGCGCTGGGTGGGGCAACCGCCAAGGCAGCTGTGTGACATCCAACAGGAGTCCTGCATGGGTCTGGTTCACTTGAATAGGACCCATACATGATATTCGCTGGCAATCAGACAGTTGTCTTTGTAAGTGTGCAGTTGTGCCTCTTCACGTCCTTTGTCAAATCAGACGCCCATTGTCAAATGGAAACTGCGGCCTGCTTCTGCCACCTCGGGCAAACAGTTGACAAGCAGCCATGCTGAACTTGGCCTGAGGTGCAACAAGTTCATATTGTAAGTATAGGTCAAAAACAAGTGCATTTGCCTCAGATGCACCTAGGAGTTGTTCTTGGAAACAATTATTCTTGAAGAAATGTTGCCTGAAAGTTGGCAAAAATTGTCAAAATTATGTGCAGATTGGCAGCTACTTGAGACTGTTGCCATGTGTTCCTTTACATAATTAAAGCTGCTATGAATTTTCATAGCTTTTCGCTTTCTGTGGCAGATCTGTGTGATTGTAGTACTAACATTCTTTAATTGTGTAGACGTTTCAGTATCTTTCTTCCAGTTGTAAGGGATTAAGTAGCAGGACAGTAATCTTCTGGGAAGACCTAAGGCCTGAGGCCTAATACCTGGCAGCAAATACCTATAAGGCTCCATTCATCATCCGCAATTCCATTCCGCATTTTGTGGAACGGAATTGTGGACCCATCCGATCCGGAATTGCGGACCCGCGCTTCCGGGTCCGCAATTCCGATCCTGAAAAAAATAGAACATGTCCTATTCTTGTCCGCAATAGCGGACAAGAATAGGCATATTCTCTTAGTGCCGGCAATGTGCGGTCCGCAAAATGCGGAACGCACATTGCCGCTGTCCGTGTTTTGCGGATCCGCGGATCCGTGGATTCGCAAAACACACACGGATGTGTGAATGGACCCTAATGCAGTCCATACAACCTGCTATGCTTGTAGATCAGTGTCCTAACAGGCTCATAGCATCTCATTCTTTCCCCAGGCTGAGAGAGAGCACCGTCCGACTGAACTGCAGACTTTTTTAAAGGGCCAACACAACGAAGCCTTCATTTACCCCTTCAGGACCCTGCCATTTTCACCTTAAAGACCAGGCCATTTTTTTCAAATGTGTCACTTTATGTGGTGATAACTTTAAAACGCTTTTACTTATCCAGGCCATTCTGAGACTGTTTTCTCGTCACATATTGTACTTTATGACAGTGGTAAATTTGAGACAAAATATTTCATTTTTATTTATAAAAAAATACCCAAATTACCAACAATTTGGAATAATTCGCAATTTTCAAAATTTCTATTTCTCTGCTTTTAAAACAGATAGTGATACTTCCTAAAATAGTTATTACTTTACATTTCCCATATGCCTACCTCATGGCTTAGGCCTCTTTCACACGAGTGTGACGGATTGGCTCCGGATGCGTTCAGGGTGCGTTCAGTGAAACTCGCACTATTTTGCAAGCAAGTTCAGTCAGTTTTGTCTGCGATTGCGTTCAGTTATTCAGTTTTTTCCACGCGGGTGCAATGCGTTTTGATGGGTTTTTCACACGCATGATAAAAAACTGAAGGTTTACAAACAACATCTCTTCGCAGCCATCAGTGAAAAACGCATTGCATCCGAACTTGCTTGCGGATGCAATGCATTTTTCACTGAAGCCCCATAGGGCCAGGGCTGCGTGAAAAACGCAGCATATAGAACATGCTGCGTTTTTCACGCAATGCAGAACTGATGTGTAAAAAAAAAACGCTCATGTGCACAAACACATTGAAATGAATGGGTCAGGATTCAGTGCGGGTGCTATGCGTTCACATCACGCATTGCACCCGAACGGAAAACTTGTGAAAGGGGTCTTATAAGTTTAGAAGCAAATCTTAAAATTTTTAAGAACATTTCCAAAACCCAATTTTTAGGCCTCATGCACACGACAGTATTTTTTTGCGGTCTGCAAAAAGCTGTTCCGTGATCCGTTTCCGTTTTTGTTTCCTTGTGTCTTCCTTGATTTTTGGAGGATCACCAGACATGAAAAGTGAAAAAAAAATCTTTTTTGACGGACTGGAAACAGATCACGGACGCGGATGACAAACGGTGCATTATCCGAGTTTTCAACGGACCCATTGAAAGTCACGGAAAACGGAACAACGGACACGGAACATAACAACGGTTGTGTGCATGAGGCCTAAAGGACCAGTTCAGGTCAGAAGTCACTTTGTAAGGCCTCCTGCACACGACCGTTGTGTGCACCCGTGGCCGTTGTGCCGTTTTCCGTTTTTTTTCGCGGACCCATTGACTTTCAATGGGTCCGTGGAAAAAACGGAAAATGCACCGTTTTGCAGCCGCATCCGTGATCCGTGTTTCATGGCCGTGAAAAAAATATGACCTGTCCTATTTTTTTCACGGCCAACGGTTCACGGACCCATTCAAGTCAATGGGTCCGTGAAAGAACACGGATGCACACAAGATTGGCATCCGTGTCAGTGATCCGTGGCCGTAGGTTACTTTTTATACAGACGGATCCGAAGATCCGTCTGCATAAAGCTTTTTCAAAGCTGAGTTTTCACTTCGTGAAAACTCAGAACCGACAGTATATTCTAACACAGAAGCGTTCCCATGGTGATGGGGACGCTTCTAGTTAGAATACACTACAAACTGTGTACAAGACTGCACCCTGCTGCCTGGCAGCACCCGATCTCTTACAGGGGGCCGTGATCAGCACAATTAACCCCTTCAGGTGCGGCACCTGAAAGGGTTAATTGTACTATCATATCCCCCTGTAAGAGATCAGGGCTGCCAGGCAGCAGGGGGCAGACCCCCGCCCCCTCGCCAGTTTGAATATCATTGATGGCCAGTGCGGCCCCCCCCCCCTCTATTGTAATTATTCGTTGGTGGCACAGTGTGCGCTCCCCCCCCCTCCCTCCCTCTATTGTAATAATTCGTTGGTGGCACAGTGTGCGCCCCCCATCGGCCCCCCTCCCTCTATAGCATTAACAACATTGGTGGCCAGTGTGCGGCCTCCCATCTCCCCCCCCCCCCCCCATCATCATTGGTGGCAGCGGAGTTCCGATCGGAGTCCCAGTTTAATCGCTGGGGCTCCGATCGGTAACCATGGCAACCAGGACGCTACTACAGTCCTGGTTGCCATGGTTACATAGCAATAGTACAGTAGTAGAAGATTCATACTTACCGGCTGCTGCGATGTTCGTGTCCGGCCGGGAGCTCCACCTACTGGTAAGTGACAGCCTCAGGTCTGTGCGGCGCATTGCTAAATGAACTGTCACTTACCAGTAGGAGGAGCTCCCGGCCGGACACGAACATCGCCTCTCCCAGGTAAGTATGAATCTTTGCTAGTGACCCGCTGCCACCAATGATCGAAGGGGGGGGGGGGAAATGGGAGGCCGCACACTGGCCACCAATGTTGTTAATGCTATAGAGGGAGGGGGGGGGGCGATGGGGGGCGCACACTGTGCCACCAACGATTTATTACAATAGAGGGAGGAAGGGGGGGCGGGGGGGCGCACACTGTGCCACCAACGATTTATTACAATAGAGGGAGGAAGGGGGGGGCCGCACACTGTGCCACCAACGATTTATTACAATAGATATTCAAACTGGGGAGGGGGGGGGGGTCTGCCCCCTGCTGCCTGGCAGCCCTGATCTCTTACAGGGGGATATGATAGTACAATTAACCCCTTCAGGTGCGGCACTTGAGGGGTTAATTGTGCTGATCACGGCCCCCTGTAAGAGATCGGATGCTGCTAGGCAGCAGGGGGCAGTCATGTACACAGTTTGTAGTATATTCTAACTAGAAGCGTCCCCATCACCATGGGAACGCCTCTGTGTTAGAATATACTGTCGGAAATGAGGTTTCACGATCTAACTCATATCCGACAGTATATTCTAACATAGGGGCGTTCCCATGGTGATGGGGACGCTTCAAGTTAAAATATACCATCGGATTGAAGAAAACTCCGATCCGATGGTATAAAAGGGACTCCAGACTTTACATTGAAAGTCAATGGGGACGGATCCGTTTGAAATGGCACCATATTGTGTCAACGTCAAACGGATCCGTCCCCATTGACTTGCATTGTAATTCAGGACGGATCCGTTTGGCTCCGCACGGCCAGGCGGACACCAAAACGACTTTTTTTTCATGTCCGTGGATCCTCCAAAAATCAAGGAAGACCCACGGACGGAAAAACGGTCACGGATCACGGAAAAACGGGACCCGTTTTTGCGGACCGCAAAAAAATACGTTCGTGTGCAGGAGGCCTAAGGCTTAGGCCTATTGCACACGGACGTTTTTTTTTCCCGTTTACTGGACGTTTTTTGCGTTCCGTATACGGTCCGTATACGGAACCATTCATTTCAATGGGTCCGCAAAAAAAACGGAATGTACTCCGTATGCATTCCGTTTCCGTATTTCCGTTTTTCCGTTCCGTTTTAACATAGAACATGTCCTATTATTGCCCGCAAATCACAGTCCGTGGCTCCATTCAAGTCAATGGGTCCGCAAAAAAACGGAACACATACGGAAATGCATCCGTATGTCTTCCGTTTCCGTTCCGTTTTTTGCTGAACCATCTATTGAAAATGTTATGCCCAGCCCAATTTTATCTATGTAATTACTGTATACTGTATATGCCATACGGAAAAACGGAACGGAAAAACGGAACAGAAACGGAAACACAACGGAAACAAAAAACGGAACAACGGATCCGTGAAAAACGGATCGCAAAACACTGAAAAAGCCATACGGTCGTGTGCAATAGGCCTTACATAATAGAAACCACCCATAAATGGCCCCATTATAGAAACTGCACCCCTCAAGGTATTCAAAACTGATTTTACTAATTTTGTTAACCCTCTAGGACGTGTTCCACAAGAATTAAAGGAAAATGGAGATGAAATTTCCAAATTTCATTTTTTTGGCAGATTTTCCATTTTAATCAATTTTTTCAGTAATAAAGCAAGGGTTAACAGCCAAACAAAACTAAATTTTTGTTACCCTGATTCTGTTTAGAAATTGGTATATTTTTATGGATGACTGCAGGTGACAGTGCTCCATGTGGCCCCTGATAAAGGGGTACTATCCTTGTCCGTTATGCGGACAATATTAGGACATGTTCTATCTTTGAACGGAACGGAAAAACGGAAATAAGGAAGCGGAAGGCATACGGATTACCTTCCGTTTTTTTATGGATCCATTGAATATGGAATGCAAAAATATTGAATATGGAACACAAAAAAAACGGAACGGAAACAAAAACTTTTGTGTGCAAGAGGCCTTACAGTTGTAATTATATCTAAGCATAGTTTTTTTTGCTTCTATACTTTGTTTGAGGTAAATATAATTTTAAAAGGGTTTCCCAACATTTTTTTACTGATGACCTATCTGGACCCTCACCGATCAGCTGTTCTGAGAAGGAATCGGCACTCCTATTAGGCCCCAAGTGCATACAGGTGGAAGGGTTTAAGGTAAAAAAATCTGTATTAGGCCTCCTGCACACGAACGTGTGCGCCCTGTGGTCGTGCTGCGGCCCGCAAATTGTGGGCCGCAATGCACGAACACTATCCATGGGGCAGCCGCAGCAGATCGCGGACCCATTCACTTTAATTGGTCCGCGATCCAGCCATTCCGCAAAAAGATAGGACATGTTCTATTTTTTTACGGAAGTACGGGACGAAACCCCACGGAAGTACTCCGTAGTGCTCCCGTAGGGTTCCGTTCCATGCTTCCGTCCCGCACCATTCCGCATCTCCGGATTTGAGGACCCATTGAAGTGAATTCCGTGATGTGAAATGCCCACGGAACAGCATCCATGTATTGCGGATCCGCAAATGCGGTTCACAATACGGCAACGGGGCGCACATGTTCGTGTGCAGGAGGCCTTATCAGTACCAAATTAACCTTTTTTCTTTGGCCAAATTAAGACCACATCCCTTATGTAAATTAGCATCTAAAAATATTTTAGCAACCAAGCAATTGTTTTCATTTTTTTTATCACCGCATTCCAAGAGCTACAACTTTTTAATTTTTCCATCAGTATAGCTATAGGAGGGCTTGTTGTTTGTGGACAAGTTGTAGCTTTTGTTGTGGCACTATTTTGGGGTACACATAGCTTACTTGTTAACTTTTATTAACTCTGTGGAGAATGGGGAAAAAATCTGCAATACCACCATTGAGTTTTTACATTATACATTTTGTGGTGTTCATTTTTTGGCACAAATAACATACCGTATATACTCGAGTATAAGACGAGTTTTTTGGCACATATTTTTGTGCTCAAAAAGCCCCCTCGTCTTATACTCGAGTCTAGGTCTGTATTATGGCAAATTACATTGCCATAATACAGACCATGACATGTTGGGGGCCGGAGAAGCTGTTACTTACCTTTACAGCTGCCCCGGTCAGCTCCCAGCACATCCGCGCGGCACCTCTGTTAAGCTCCCAGTAGGAGCGATTTGGCCGACCCGAAAATGCCGCGATTATATATAAAGGGGCCCCGCTCACATAACTGGCTGTGTGTGTAAAGTATTTTTTTAGTGTGTGAAACAATCTCTCTCCTATTGATAACAGGTCCAGCCTCTGTACTCACTTTCAGGATGAATGCACTGCAGCAACGAGCGGGCCGGCCGGCCGGCGCGTGACTGACGTCACTTAGTAACGCTCCTGCTTCCTGAAGTGGGAGGAGCGTTACTAAGTGACGTCAGTCACGCACCGGCCAGCTCGCTCCCGCTCGCTGAAGTGCATTCATAGTGACAGTGAGTACAGAGGCGGCCATGTTATCAATAGGAGAGAGCTTGTTTTACACACTAGTAAAATACTTTACACACAAAGCCAGTTATGTGAGCAGTTTAGGACACATGAGGGGACACATAGGGCCATGAGGGGGACCAGCATAAGATGCTATATGTACCCTAGTCTTATACTCGAGTCAATAATTTTTCCCATTTTTTGGGGGTAAAATTAGGGGCCTCGGCTTATATTCGGGTCGGCTTATACTCGAGTATATACGGGTAACTATTCTCTGGGTAAGTACAATAACAGTGATACCAAATCCTATATTTTTTTTTTTTTTTTTTTTGCGTTTTACTACAATAAAAAAACTTGAAAATAAAATGAAAATATTTTTGCATCGCTGCATCCCAAGACCCATAATTGTTTTATTGTTCATTCTACAGAGCTGTGTGAGGGCTTGATTTTTGTAGTTTTCATTAATACCATTTTGAGGTACATAAGGCTGGGTTCACACGGGCGTGACGGATTGGCTCAGGATGCGTTCAGGGTGCGTTCAGTGAAACTCGCACTATTTTGCAAGCAAGTTCAGTCAGTTTTGTCTGCGATTGCGTTTAGTTGTTCAGTTTTTTCCGCGCGGGTGCAATGCGTTTTGATACGTTTTTCACGCGCGTGATAAAAAAACTGAAGGTTTACAAACAACATCTCTTAGCTACCATCAGTGAAAAACGTATCGCACCCGCACTTGCTTGCGGATGCAATGCGTTTTTCACGCAGCCCCATTCACTTCTATGGGGCCAGGGCTGCGTGAAAAACGCAGAATATAGAACATGCTGCGATTTTAAAGCATTGCATAAGTGATGCGTGAAAATCACCGCTCAAGTGCACAGACCCATTGAAATGAATGGTGCCGGATTCAGTGCGGGTGCAATACGTTCACCTACCGCATTGCACCCGCGTGGAAATCTCGCCCGTGTGAACTCAGCCTACCACTTTTTAAATACTTTTTATTCTGTTTTTGTCTATGGAATTTTCATGGCATTTTTCATGCGGGATATATTACTTCATAATTGTATAGTGCAAATATGTGGAGAGGATTTTATTTTTGCAATTTTTTTTCATTGAAAAGCACTTTTTCAATGGAAAAAGGTATATATATATTTTTTTTTAACTTGATTATGTTTTTTTTAGAAAACTTTATTTAACTATTTTCTTTTTACTATTTATTAATCACACGAGGGGAGTTTGACATGCAATTTTTTAATTACTCCTATAATACACTATACTGCTTATTAAATATAGTGTATTATACTATCGGTACACTGCCTCTGGCTGCTGTGCAAAAACGTCAGCCCCCCGCAATTTGCAGATGCCTGACAGAGGGAGCTCCCTTCCTCTAAGGCTCAGTTCAGACCTGAGCGTTTTACAGCGCGTTCCTACGCGCTGTAAAACGCTCAACAAGGAGAAACCAATGCTTCCCTATGGGAATGGTTCTCACCTGGGCATTTTACAGCGCGTACGATCGCGCTGTAAAACGCCCGACGCTCAAACAAGTACAGGAGCGTTTTTTTGGGCGCTTGTCGCGCGTTCCCGTACATAGACTTTCGGGAACGCGCGACACTGTGTGTACGCTTGTCTCTGTATGCGCGATTGTAAACGCCCGTACAATCGCGCATACAGAGCGCTCCTTTCAGAACGCTCAGGTCTGAACTGAGCCTAAGGCTACTTTCACACCTGCGTTCGGTGCAGATCCGTCTTGTATCTGCACAGATGGATCCGCACCGATAATGCAAACGCTTGTATCCGTTCAGAACGGATCCGTTTGCATTATTCTTTAAAAGAAAAGTCTAAGTCAAAACGGATCCGTCCTGACTTACATTGAAAGTCAATGGGGGACTGATCCGTTTTCAATTGCACCATATTGTGTCAGTGAAAACGGGTCCGTCCATATTGACTTACATTGTAAGTCAGGACGGATCCGTTTGGCTCTGCAAGCAGCGTTTTGGTGTGTGCCTCAAAAGTGGAACGGAGACCAAACGCAGCCAAACTGATGCATTCTGAACGGATCCTTATCCATTCAGAATGCATTGGGGCTAAACTGATCCGTTTTGGGCCGCTTGTGAGAGCCCTGAAACGGATCTCACAAGCTGACCCAGAAAAGCCAGTGTGAAAGTAGCCTAAACTAGTTAAATGCCATGGTCACTATTGACAGCACCATCCAAGGGGTTAAACAGCCGGATCAGTGCTTCTGCAGATCTGGGCCATTAGAGCAGAATCCTGGCTTCCATATGAGAGCTGGGTTCTACAGGAGACCCATGCAGCTCTGATTCAAGGCAGCCACCTTTTTACAGTGGCCTACAATAAAGGCCATTAATGACTATCTGCGTCTTTTGGTGTTTCTCATGTATACTAGAGGTTACTATATTATGGAGAACCTGTCACATTTGGCTTGACATATTTTTTTTTCTTATAATAGAGAGATTTGATTATTTGTAGTTGTTATACTATGGTTCCTAAGGCTATTAAAGGGAATCTTTTGCTTCTAAAGTCGGCTTCTAAGTAAGAATTACTCCCTGCAGGATAGGTGCCCTGAAACATATCCATACCTTTCTTATATTATAATACAGTCCTCTAATCATGAGAAATAAGAAAAGTATGGTTATATTTCACGGCACTGAGGGTACTTATCACGGTCGGCGTGGCTATCACATACGTGACACAGAGGGAGGGAACGAGGAAGGCCCTGCCCAAGTGAGAGGGAAGATGGTGACCCCTGACTCACCTGGCGGCTGGCACCTGGCTGCCCTGACGTCCCTAGACGGGTTCCTCACCCGTACGCCGATCACGTGCCTAAAGCCCTGGCTTTCCCTGAGCTGAGCCCTAGGTAGTGAACAGGGCGATGGGAACACTAGTCCGAACCACTAACTCTAAGGGAAAACACCAAGGGGAGGACAGACAACACAGACACAACATATATTCCCAGGTGGGCGACAACAGGAGACAACAAGAAGCCCAACAGGGATCCGGAGGGTAGCACACAGGAACGACAACCAGGATTAACCACTCCAGTGGGTCAGTATAGATGTCCAGGCAGGAAGCTCTATAACTGGCAACTAGAGAAGTGTGAGGGGAGAATATAAGGAGGTAGGGAGTGGCAGACAAGAAACAGCTGAGGAGGAGAAGCTACGGATCCCTGAGAGAGACAAAAAGGATAGCAAGGCAAACACAGAAAACAATCATAAAGAAACACCGTGATCTTTAGATATAGAGCGCGCAGCCACCCGCTGCGACTTCCTGACCCCGGGTATAACGGAGTCAGACGTGGCTCTTGATACCCTCGTGACAGTACTTTTACACTAGCGTTATTCTTTTCTGGTATTAAAGAGGACCTTTCACCAGAGGAAAGCCTCTAAACTAACTATACAGAAGTGTAGAGCGGCGCCCAGGGATCCCGCTGCACTTACTGTTATCCCCGGGCGCCGCTCCGTTCGCCCGGTACAGCCTCCGGTATGTAAGTAGTTAGGCTCCACCCAGTTGAGCCTGCCGCGGTCTCCTTCTCCTATGCTGTAGCGCTGGCCAATCGCAGCGCTCAGCTCATAGCCTGGCTTCTGCAAAGTCGATACTTTTATTGGTCACATATAATGTTCTGTGACGCGTTTCGGCTCACATCATGAGCCTTTCTCAAACAGATATAGCATATACAAATGGAGTAGCATACAGGGTTTAAATAGACCGCCAAAGCGGAAGTGACATCAGGTAACCATAGTAACAAAGATAAACAAAAAGACAGAAAACCGTGAAAGAACAATCCCAACCGCAGCAGCATCGACAAATACAAATATACTATGACATTTAAGGAATTCTCCAAAGATAGGAACAGATTCAAGATGAGATGATGCCGTTGGGAGTTCATCGCGTTTTCTGAAATAAAAGAAAAAACAAATAAACCCAATGACAATTACACAAATATAAAAAAAAAATTAAAAGATAAATTAATAGAACTTGGAGATTACACTGTATGCTGTCCGCATAAGTATGTCCGTTCCGTAGCCCCGCAAAAAAAATAGAACATGTCCTATTCTTGTCCGTTTTAGGCATTGTTATAATGGATCCGCAAAAAAAAACCAGATGGCATACGGATGTCATCCATTTTTTTTGCGGATCTGCAATTTGCGGACCGTAAAACACATACGGTCGTGTGCATGTAGCCTAAGAGGCAAGAGTTAGAAATTGGTACAACAACTAGGACACAGAACACTAGTACTGCGTCTTCATAGGATGTAGAATATAGATGAAAGATGTCTTCCTGTTCTTGGTCATGCAGATGTTCTGTGATTCTGGTCACTATTGTTCTGTTTTCCAGAGCTGACAGCTGAGATGAAAATATGCTTTTCACACCGGCTCCTGCCTGTCAGTGAAATAATTACCAAGGACTCACAATGTTATTAGAGTTCAGTTTATTAGTAAGGCGGTTTACCCACCACTATGCTTTTGAATGGTCCTGTTGACAAAACTATTGATGCTTCTCTTGAACACTTGCTATAGGTTTGTGGCATACCATGAAGCGATCTGAATCTTTAGCTTTATGGGTTGGATCCTTCTTCTGTGTCATAATACACTTTTCTAGAACATTTGTCACAATATTTTAACTAGAGATGAGTGATTAGATTCTAAATGATTCAGATTTGTCACAAATTTCACAAACATTCTTCCAAAAGAATCAGAAGTTTTGGCTCTATTTTACATTTAAGATTCTGTACACTAGTAAGGGAAACAGGGCAAAGAGGATGAAGGTGGAGGATCACATGACCCCGGGTGAATCTGATGTGACTGATTAGCTGAAGAATTTCTGCAGCAGAAAATCTGAAGCGTTTCTTCTTGCAATCTGCATAAGAAAAAATGGAAATGCAGATTTCAATCTTTGTATTGGAATAAGTGAAATCCGCAATGAAATCACCAGTATAAGGCCTCCTGCACACGACCGTATGGCTTTTTCAGTGTTTTGCGGTCCGTTTTTCATGGATCCGTTGTTCCGTTTTTTGTTTCCGTTGTGTTTCCGTTTCTGTTCCGTTTTTTCGTATGGCATATACAGTATACAGTAATTACATAGATACAATTGGGCTGGGCATAACATTTTCAATAGACGGTTCCACAAAAAACGGAACGGAAACGGAAGACACACGGATACATTTCCGTATGTGTTCAGTTTTTTTGCGGACCCATTGACTTGAATGGAGCCACGGAACATGATTTGCAGGCAATAATAGGACATGTTCTATCTTTAAACGGAACGTAAAAACGGAAATACGGAAACGGAATGCATACGGAGTACATTCCATTTTTTTTGCGGAACCATTGAAATGAATGGTTCCGTATATGGACCGTATGCGGAACGCAAAAAACGGCCAGTAAACAGGGAAAAAAAAACGGTCGTGTGCAGGAGGCCTAAGTGACAGGTCAGTGTCAATTGCAGATTTTTTCTGCTTTGTGTGAATGAAAATTGGTAAAAATTAATTCACTTTACCAGTGCTGTACAACACTGCAGATGTGGAGCACACAAATCAGCGACTGCAAATTCGGACAACAGTTCATATAGTCATGTGGATGTTGCTGAAACATTGTCTGTTAGTTCCTTGTATTCACCCAATTTTTTTTTTAAATTTTGTCTTCACAAAAATCTGTTCCAAACCATATACCAAACCACCACCATCTACAAATTTATAAAAATTCTCAGATTTTCGTGTCTTCACTAACATCAAATACCAATGATCTATCCTGAGGATAGGCCATCAATGTTAATCTTCTGTAAAACCCCCTTAAAGATGCCTTCACAACCTTGACGGACCATGTGTTCTTTTTCTGCCATAAATTTTCTTCTATTGTTTATAACTGTCTTGTCTTAAAATAATTATGAAAATGATCTTTAAAGGGATTCTGCCATGAGATTTTACCCCTATAACCTAAGCATATGCTCATGTCCAGAGTAATAAGAAGAATCCTAAGCTGGCCTGATTAAACTTCACTGTGGCTCTATTTGCCCAAAAAAATGGTTTTTATAACCTGTCACTCACTCACTTAAGGTGCCCAAGGGGAGGTCTGTTAATACAGGGTGCCTGGCCGCACCCCTCGCCGTCCGGTGCCCAGCGCCGCCTTCCCTGTCTTCTGCGCCGCCTTCTACAGCTCAGCGCCGCCTCCGCAATCCTACCCGTCCCTCTGCCAGATCCCGCGCCTGAGCACTAGGCTCAGCCTGATGCGCCGCGGACTCCTGGCAGCGGCTTAGTTGAGCGAAGTGCGCATGCGCCGGCCTGATGTTTTTTGGGCAAATAGAGCCACAGTGAAGTTTAATAAGGCCAGCTTAGGATTCTTCTTATTACTCCGGACATGAGCATATGTTTAGGTTATAGGGGTAAAATCTCATGACAGAATCCCTTTAATGGGATTCTCTGTGGATTAAGAAAATGAAAATACTTAAATATTACCTTATAAATATATTCCCAAATACCTTTCATTAGTTATAATGGCTTGTTTTGTCTAGGGAGAAATCATCAGGAGAAATAAAATGGCCGCTGTCGCAAAACATGCCCTAATCACACAGGAGGACAAGATACTTCACAACAATGAGCTAAAGAGCTGCCTCATCCTTCTCTCTGCTCTGGTTGTCAGGGATTATGATCCTGAATACAGTTTAATATGATCTTCAGCTGAATCTTTGTAAGAATGGAGTTCTTCATGAGGAGACATGAAGTACAGAGAGGAGGTAGGCGTGTGAATAATGAGCAGCAGCATGTGTATGCAGCCTCCATTACCAAAGCCCCACATTACCAGAGTCTGTCCATCCTCTCTGTACTTCATATCTCCTCATGAACTCCATTCCCACAGAGATTCAGCTAAAGTTCCCATCATCTGTATAAAGGATCATAATCCTTAACAGATAGGAGAGGAGGCTGAGGCAGCTTCTTAGCTCAGTGTCGTGAAGTAACTTGTCCTGCTGTGTGATTAGGACAGGTTTTGTATGTACTAATAGGACCGCAGCCATTTTATTTCTCCTAATGATTGCTCCCTAGACGAAAGGAGCAATCTAATGTATAAAGCTGAGTGTATGTGTGTATGTCCTCTAAAGTAATCCGCACCGTCGCACCCTGAGTTATTCCCTAAAAATGCATTAGCCAAAAGAAGCTTGGTCACATGACCATTATCAGCCAATAAAAGCTTGCAGGTCCTCCAGCCTGCACATACACAGTTTTACTCCAGGTTTCCATAACAACCCAGCCATTTATCTTCACTGCTGTAGGAGAGCTTTAAAGGAAATCTGTCACAAGGATAATCGCTATTGAAGTAAAGCCATGGCCTAATAGCACTCAGTACCTTATTTTCAGATGTGCCACTGTTCCAGCAATAGATGTTTTTATCCTCTGAAAAACCAGTTTATTTGGTATGCAAATGAGCCAGTAAGGTGCTCAGAGGGACGTCACTCTTACAGGAAGGAGCCCAGACACGCCCCCTGCCACAATGTGACCACCCTCAAAAGACTTAAAACCCCACCCCCATGCCCGCTAAGCCCCCTCTTATATGGTTAGACCACGCCCCTCACACTCCTGAGCCGACGGAGATTGAAAAAAAATGAAGGTAAAAATCAACTTCTGTCAGCTGCAGGGGTGGGAGGGAGGGTGACTTTCTCCCTGCAGCTCACACTCAGACAGCACAGTGTTGCTGTCTTAAAGTGAGCTGTTCAAAAGGACACGCCCCCGATCCAGTTAGGCCACGCCCCCTCTTCTTGAAAAAATGAAGTTAAAAATCAACTTCTAGGTTCCAATAAGCCACGCCCAGATCTGGTTAGGCCACGCCCCCTCCCACCCCTGAGCCGAAGGGGATTGAAAAGATGAAAGTAAAAATCAACTTCTAGGTCCCGCTAAGCCACGCCCCGATCTGGTTATGCCACGCCTCCTCCACTCTGCCGACAGGGATTGTAAAAATGAAGGTAAAAATCAACTCCAGGGATCGGAGGGAGGGTGACTTTCTCCCTGCAGCTCACACTCAGACAGTACAGTGCTGCTGTCTTAGGCCTCTTTCACACGGGCGTCATGTTTTTGGCCCGGATAAGATGCGTTTTGCACGTAATGCGTTTTGCATGCGCGTGAGAAAAATCTGCATGTTTGGTACCCAGACCTGAACCCGGACTTCTTCACAGAAGTTCGGGTTTGGGTTAGGTGTTGTGTAGATTTTATTATTTTCCCTTATAACATGGTTATAGGGGAAAATAATAGCATTCTTAATACAGAATGCATAGTACAATAGGGCTGGAGGGGTTAAAAAAATAATAATATGTAACTCACTTTAATCCACTTGTTCGCGCAGCCCGTCTTCTCTTCTGTCTTCATCCATGCTGTGCACAGGAAAAGGACCTGTGGTTACGTCACTGCGCTGGATCATGTGACGGACCATGTGATGAGCGCAGTGACGTCACCACAGGTCCTTTTCCTGTGCACAGCAAAGATGAAGACAGAAGAGAAGCCGGGCTGCGCAAACAGGTGGATTAAAGTGAGTTAAATTATTCTTATTATTTTTTTTAACCCCTCCAGCCCTATTGTACTATGCATTCTGTATTAAGAATGCTATTATTTTCCCTTATAACCATGTTATAAGGGAAAATAATAATGATCGGGTCCCCATCCCGATCGTCTCCTAGCAACCGTGCGTTAAAATCGCACCGCATCCCCACTTGCTTGCGGATGCTTGCGATTTTCACACAGCCCCATTCCCTTCTCTGGGGCCTGCGTTGCGTGAAAAACGCACAAAATAGAGCATGCTGCGATTTTCACGCAACGCACAAGTGATGCGTGAAAATCACCGCTCATGTGCACAGCCCCATAGAAGTGAATGGGTCCGGATTCAGTGCGGGTGCAATGCGTTCACCTCACGCATTGCACCCGCGCGGAAATCTCGCCCGTGTGAAAGGGGCCTTAGAGTGAGCTGTTCAAAAGGACACGCCCCCGATCCAGTAAAGGCCACTGTTAAGGGGGCGGGCCCCTGTGGAGGTCACTGTCAAGGGGTGGTATGCTGTGAAAGTCACTCTTAAAGGGGAAGGCTGCTGTAAAGGTCCAAGTTAAAGGGCTTCTGTCACCCCCATTGTGCAATTTTCATTAGCAGACATTAGCTATTTGCTAATGTCAGCTGAGTGCAATCATACATGTCCTACCTTTGTGGCTTATTTCTTGTAAAAATCATACTTTTATCATATGCAAATTTCTTCACTACCAGCAAGTTGGGTGTGTACTTGCGGGTAGCTGCCGTATCTGCTGCTTCTAGACGCGCCCCATCTCCTCTTGATAGACAGGGCCAGCGAGCGCTCTCCTCCTCCCGCTGGCCCGTCTGCTGCTGAATTCCTGCGCTTGCGCCGTAACGTTCCTCAATCGGCGCAGGCATCCTGAGTGAAGGACGCGCACTTGCCAGCTCCTTCCTCAGTGCGCCTGTGCCGATTACGTCACACTACACCCGGAAGAGAAGACTGCCGGCATCAGCTATAATCGGCAGTCTTCTCTTCCGGGTGTAGTGTGACGTAATCGGCACAGGCGCACTGAGGAAGGAGCTGGCAAGCGCGCGTCCTTCACTCAGGACGCCTGCGCCGATCGAGGAACGTTACGCCGCAGGCGCGGGAATTCATCAAAAGAAGGGGCCAGCAGGAGGAGGAGAGCGCTCGCTGGCCCTGTCTATCAAGAGGAGATGGGACGTGTCTAGAAGCGGCAGATGCGGCGGCTACCAGCAAGTACACGCCCAACTTGCTGATAGTGAAGAAATTTGCATATGATAAAAGTATGATTTTTACAAGAAATAAGCCACAGACAAAGGTAGGGCATGTATGATTGCACTCAGCTGACATGAGCAAATAGCTCATGTCGGCTAATGAAAATTGCACAATGGGGGGTTACAGAAGCCCTTTAAGTGGATGGGCTGCTGTGAAGGTCCAATTTTAAAAGACGGGGCATTGTGGGGGGGTCAGTGTTAAGGTGTGGGGGGCTGTGGAGGTCATTGTTTTGGGGGCAGGGTGCTGTAGATGTCACTGTTATAGTGGATAGTGTTGATATCTTTTAACGACACACACAAACATTAAATGAAATAGATTAAATATACCCGAGCGAAGCCTGGTCCTTCTGCTAGTTATTAATAATAAAATGTTTTTGGGAATATATTTATAATAAAGTAATATTTAAGTATTTTCCTTTTCTCAATTCCCAGAGAACCCCTTTAAGTTTCTTGTCTTCACCAAAATTGATAAAACTTGTGTTCCCAAAATCCATTTTCTCCAGTTTACTTGCATACACCAAACTAGCGCCGTCTGAAAGCTCTACTTTGCCCAAGTGAGAATTTGTTTTTACCCAAATTTGTCTTGTCTTCCATTATTTCTCCTAAAAATACATCCCTGCCTTGTAATCTGACATAGCGGCAACAAGGGTCACTCCTGGAACTGTCACAGTGCGACAAGGTGCACTCCTATGTTTATACCTTTCACGGTTTACTAGGTCAATGTTTTTCATGGTGCGGCAGCTCTGCACCACAGAAGAGAGCCCGAGTCCTATTGACACTGTCGGTCCTGTCAGTCTAGTTTTCACACCAGACGCATATCCACATCCTCCTCAATGGGCATTCTACTGTCCCCAACAGAAACAGGGCAGAGTGTTGCTTCCACTCCCCCTACCTCCTTTCATATGTGTAAACAGAAGCGTAGCCAAGAACAGCTTCTTGGCAACTGTTGGGGACCCACACAAACAAAGTCCCATGAAGGAGGAAGTGGAGGAGGATAAGGATGAGGAGCTACCACTGAAGGAGGAGCAGGAAGAGATGGAGTTGGTGGTGCAGAAGGATAAGGCTGATGATGATGATGACGACTACGACATTGGCTATGACCAATTATTGCAGGGGGGGTGGCCTTAAAGAACTGGGTACTTAGGCACGCTGCTAAGCTGCATGCTTAGTTGCTTATGTGCTGACAAGCGTATCATTAGCATCAAGCTGCGTAGTGACTACTGGATAGTCATGCTTTTAGACCTTTACTATCACAGCAAAATGGAGGAATGTTTTACTGAGGCTGAAAGGGGTGCAAAATAGTTGTATTAGGATATACTCTGTACACAGCTTGCCGCAGCTTTTTCCAAGCAGGCACCTGTCGCACACAGTTACTCAGCAGCCAAGCTGACACACACCAGCAAAAACAGATATGCACACAGTGCTACCTGGACTGTGCCCTTTATCCAGCACATACCCTGTTCCCTGACCTCATGGAGTTCTTGGCAGGCAGATTGGAATAATGGCCTGAACTGTCCCAGTTTGCTATCTGCGTACTTTTTGTCCAGCCTCCAAGGTCCTGTCAGAGGGGGTATTTAGCATGGCAGGTGGTGTCATCACACCCAAGCAGACAAAATTGTGGCATCGATCCATGAGAATTTTCACACACCTCTGGCTGAGGCCAATGAATAGATCTGCAATTGCTGATAATGGCTATTTATTGCTGGTTCAATGGTGCCACATCCACTGTTTGCCTGTCCATCATGTTCTATACTGTATTGTTACTGCTGGTGCTTACGCCACGACTGCTACTCCCCCTGCTACCACTACCCCTACACAGCTGCACATCTTCTGTCCTTCAAGTTCCATATTGTATTGCTCCCACTGCAGCTGCATAGTTGGGTGACATTATTATGACCACCTGCTGATTTCCAGAGTAACCACCATGTGCAGCACAGTACAGCGGCTAGATGGGCTGGGAATTACTCAATAAGGTCCTGGTAGGGAATTTCATGGGTATCTGTAGCTATGCTGACTGCAGTGCACTCAACAGTTGCTGGAGGTTGAGTGGGGACGGATCCATAGAGTGAACACCATGATTGAGATGGTTACATCAATCTTAGTCTAGGGATTTGGAGGGACAGTGTGGTACTTCAAAGTCTTGGTCAGGCTCTTCCAACCACTGTTGGACATTTCTAGCCATGTGATATGTCTTTCTGGGAGATACCATCTGCCCCAGTGCAGACAATCAGCATGTATGGGTGTACATCCTACCACATGGATGAATGGTTCCAGAGGATGACACAAAAACATTCCCCAGATCATAACGCTGCCACCACCAGCTTGTGTTCTTCCACCATTGGTTGCAGGGAGTTTGTTTTCTGATGTTTCTCACCTGACACGCCAGTGTCCATCCATTCAGTGTACCAGAAAATGTGACTCATTGGAGAAGGCAACCCTTTGCCAATGAGCGGAGGTCTAATTCCAATACTGCAGTGAAAATGTAAGACTTTTCTGCTGATGCAACTTTGTTAGCAGAGGTACAGTAAACATCCGTCTTCTTTGAAGCCCCATACGCAGTAAAGTTTCCTGAACTGTTGTTTTAGACACATGTCTGGTAGCCCCCTGGTTAATTTTGGTGATGAACTGTTCCACTGTAGAGTGTTGGTCCACCCTCACCCACCCTCTAACATAAATGGCACGTTGTGCTTTGGACATTTGGAACACTTTTGATTTGGGTAGAATCAATTCGGACCCAAATTGAATTTGTTAACTGATTCATTAGAATCGGACCAAAAACGAATTTCAAGTAATTTGCTTAGCTGAGACCATCCAACGCCTCTGCTTACATGTCAATACTCCCCTGATAGAGGAACAAAAACGTATTTAACGGTGGTGGGGGTTAGTGGAAAAATTTTAGTAACTTTTAGTTTAGTTTCCATACAAATAAATATAGTTCTGGTTTGCCAAGCTGATAATGCAGTTTCTTTGTCTCTGTATTTCTGAGAGTAATCTTGTGGAATGCACATATGAATAAAAATATAACTATTCTAGGTTATTGGCAGAGAATATGCACTCAAATAAAATAGCTATTTAGGCATTTGATTTTACTACTTGTTTGTTCCTGTAAATTATTGCATCTTTTCACAATATAGATAGTAACAATAAATAACTCAATCACTATTAGTATGGATTCCTACCATACAGCACAGTGCTACACTGACAATACTGAATCTAATATATAAAGCTGAGTGTGTATGAATGTCCACTAAAGGAATCCGCACCGTCGCATTTACAATCACGAAATTTGACACACAGGTACATCAGGTGTCCGGGAAGGTTTTAGGCCCCTTTCAGATGGTTATAAGGGGAAATAATAGCATTCTGAATACAAAATGCATAGTAAAACATCGCTGGAGGGGTTAAAAATAAATAAATAAATAATTTAACTCACCTTAGTCCACTTGATCGCGTAGCCCGGCATCTCCTTCTGTCTTCATCCTCATCAGCCAATAGAAGCTCACAGGCCCTTAGTCTCCACATACACACAGTTTTACACCAGGTTTCCATAACAACCCAGCCATTTTTCTTCACTGCTGTAGGTCAGTTTTAAAGGGGCAGGGTGCTGTGGATGACACTGTTAAGGAAGCGGAGTGCTCTGGAGGTCACAGTTCAGGGGGCAGGTAGGGTGGCCATTCAGGCCACCCTTAAAAGACGGAATTAAAAACCACGCCCCCAGGTCCCGCTAAGCCACCCACCCGATTAGGTTAGGCCATGCCTTCTCCCACTTCGCAGCCGATGGGGATAAAAAACATGAAGGTAAAAATAAACTTCTGTCAGCTGCAGGGGTGGGAGGGAGGGTGATTTTCTCTCTCCAGCTCACACACAGACAGCACAGTGCTGCTGTCTAAGAGTGAGCTGTTCATGAGAGTGACTGTGGAGGGGCGGCTGCTGTGGAGGTCACTGTTAAAGGGGAGGGCGCTGTGAATGTTACTGTTAAGGGGGCAGGCCGCTGTGGAGGTCAATGTTAAAGGGGTGGGGTACTGTAGTTGTCACTGTTATAGTAGATACTGTCGATATCTTTTAATGACACACACAAACGTTAAATGAAATAGAGTAAATATACCCGTGCGAAGCCGGGTCGTTATGCTAGTACCTTATATAAACAACATAAAAAGGTAGTGGGAATTAACCATATGAGTTGTAGGAAAAGGTGTCAGGGTCAAATGCACTGGCATTTCCTTACCAGTAAAAAAAATGCTAGAATACGCTCATGTGTTTTTTAGGGCACCTATGTTTTTTGTGGCATTTTTCTTCAAACATTTGTGTGAACTGTGCTTTTTCTAGCTTTTTCCCCATCAGCAAAAAAACAAACAAACACTTGTGTGACCTGGGTATCATATTTCAGCCTGTTAACATCTGGAACTGGCATTTTTACAGCTAAAAACACTGCAAAAAATGCCACTAA
This sequence comes from Bufo bufo, assembly GCF_905171765.1. Lineage (NCBI taxonomy): Eukaryota > Metazoa > Chordata > Amphibia > Anura > Bufonidae > Bufo > Bufo bufo. Next base: position 87,626,749 of record NC_053398.1, on the reverse strand, counting down.
AAATGCACAATTACTGAAAAAGGCCATAGAGTGCCTTCACATGCTGCGGATTTTCTTGAAGAAATTTCAGTGACTAAAAAACAGTTCCATACATTTGAATGGGGAGACAAGCATTTGAAATGTCACAAAAAACAGTGTGTGAAGGCACCTTTGAAGTGGAAAACATTGGTCTCTTAATCACTTCCCAACATGTATGGCACAGCGGGAAGTGACCTTCCGACAGCCTGCCTACATGTTTTGTGTGCTGATTGGGTGGGTACAGAAACTGCGCCGGCTCAATCAGCGGAACAGCTGTTCCTGACAGCCGAGCCCTGCTGCATCCACCGCATCGGTGAAAACACTGATGCCGGCACATAAAACCCACGTGAGTTTGCAAAGGGAGGGAACTCCCTGTCCGACCCCATTGAGGACAAGGACAGGGACATTGATAGCTGGTATGGCAGCCGATGCCTTCCATAGGCATCGGAGCCTGTCAGCTACAGAAGCCTGTGAGACCCTGTGTAATACACTATGTATTGTAATGCATTGTAGAGGGGATCAAACTCCTAAAAGTTGATGCCCCACTGTAGGACAAAAAAATAAAATAAAAAATAAGTGTTTTTTAAAAATAATAAAGTTAAAGTTTCAAGCAAAAAAATAAATAAATGGGCCCTTTCCCTTCATCAAGCTATATACAATAAAAAATACACATATTAGGTATAGCTGCATCCATAATGTCCGGCTTTATAAAAATATCACATGATCTACCCTGTCAGATAAACGCCATAAAAAATAGATAAAAATAGAGCCAAAATAGCCATTTTTTGGTGACTTTGCCTTACAAAAAGTATAGTAGTGAGAATTGAAAAAGTACTATGTACCCCAAAATGGTACCACTGAAAATGTCACCTCATCCTGTAAAAAAATGAGCCCCTACACAAGACGATCGGCAGAAAAAAATAAATAAATATGTCTCTCAGAAAATAGCGACACAAAAACAGTTTAAAAAAAAAAATGCTTTTATTGTGTAAGAATGCAAACCGAAAAAAAATAAAAAATAGACATATTAGGTATTGCCACGTTCGTAATGACCTGTTCTATAAAAATATCACATGATCTACTCCGTTCTCCATTCAGGTTTTTTCGCCTGTTACCCCTTGTGAAAATGAAAAAATGGGAGCTTATGCAACTTTGTATTGGAAGAAATGAAAATTTTAATTTAAGTGTTTCTAAATTCTATGAAATGCCTGTGGGGGTCAAAGTGGTCAGTACACTCCTCAATAAATTCCTTGACGGGGCCTAGTTTCCAAAATAGGGTCACTTTATGGAGGTTTTTACTGTAGGGGTATGACCATAAATATGACATGGTACCCCAAACCCATTCCAGCAAAATCTGCGCTCGAAAAACCATACATGCCTTTCCTTCTGAGCCCTGCCGTGTGCCCACACAGCAGTTTATGATGACATACGGCGATGTTTATGTAAACTGCAGAATCAGGGTAATTAATATTGAGGTTTGCTTTGCTGTTAACCCTTGTTGCCTTACAGGAAAAATTTATTAAAATGTACAACCTGCAAAAAGGTGAAATTTTGACATTTCGACTCCATTATCCCTTAATTCTTGTGAGACATGTAAAGGGTTAACAAAGAGCCCACAAAGTGACTTCAAAACTGAATTGTGGAGTTTGGAAATTTCCTTAAAAATTTTAAATATTGCTTCTTAAGTGAGGCATGGTTATGTTGTAGAGATAGTCCAGTGTATTGGGCATTGAGAATCTGCCAGGTTCCAGTTGTACATCTGTCCCAGCTTGTTAGGTTATATTTTTTTACTGGGCCTTTTTTGTGTGGGTGTATTGGCATTTGGGGAGAAGGTGGTATGGCACTTGGTAATTTTTTAAGCGGCGGCCTGTTCGCGTGGTCTGTTGGATAGTTTGCTTCTCCCCATTTCTTCACATGGGAGGCAATGACTTAGGAGTGCGTCCATTTTCAGAACTTGTGAAGGATATTAAATTCAACCTCTTTTGTTTGTGGTCTGTGTTTTTCAGGTTTGGTGACTGTCTGGTAAGTTTTTTTGCTAAGGAAGATATGAAGCGAGGTCTGTGGATAGGTTGAATAAGGCTAGGATTAAGCCCCTTGCAGACTAGCGATACGGATTAGGTCCGGATGCAAGCAAGTTAATTCAGTTTTGCCTGCGATTGTATTCTGTTCAGTTTTTATCGTGCGGGTGAAATGAGCATTGATGTGTTTTTTGCGCGCGTGATAAAAAACTAAAGGTTTACAAACAACATCTCCTAGCAACCATCTGTGAAAAACGCATCCGCACTTGCTTGCAGATGCGATTTTCCCACAGCCCTATTCACTTCTATGGGGCCAGCGTTGCATGAAAAACACAGAATATAGAACATGCTGCGATTTTCATGCAATGCACAAGTGATGAGTGAAAAACAACGCTCATGTACACAGGCCGATTGAGATGAATGGGTCCGGATTCAGTGCGGGCGCAATGCGTTCGCATCACGCATTGCAGCCGCGTGGAATACTCGCTCGTGTGAAAGGGGCCTTAAAGGGGTTGTCTCACCTCACGAATCCACTGTAAATCACTTACTTGTTGTCCAGTGAAGGTATCTTCAATATACATACATTTTCAAATATGGCTGTGACTCCGGTAATTAACATTTTTATACCCCCAAATTGCATGCTTGTTTCTAGGGTTTACGGCCACCACTGTAACGTTCAGAGCGGTGGCCGCGCAGACACACAAATATCAATGCTCCGGCTGCTGCAGTGGCCGGGTTTCAGGGGAGCGAGCCCACACTAAGACTTGCGCCTGCGCATTCACTCCCGGTCCCAGCCACCTCGTCTGAGCTCCGTCCAAACTGCACGGATCAATAGCACAGCTACAGGGCAGGCACATTATGTGGACATGATTACTGGGGGATGGGGCATGTCATGATCTTCTCTGTTATCCCAGAGGCTGAATCTCCTCTGACAGCCTCAGGAGCGAGCACGCATGAAGCAAGGGGAGGGGTTACTTCCTCGCTGCCAGGCCTGCTGTGCTTTGTATCTCAGAGTTCAGCTCCGCCCCCAGCAAGCAAGGAAGGGAGGCCCTGAGAGCAGTGAGGCAGCCTGCAAAGAGGGAGGTGAGACAACTCCTTTAAGGCGAATAGGGTGGTGGGTAGATTCTTGATCATGGATGGGGGTATCGCGGTGTGGCATATGGAGGTGAAATCAGGGGTTATGGAGTTTTGAAGTTCTGATGGTGTTTCTTCGAATGCAGTGGGTATCAATTTGTGAAGCTTGGCCTTGCAGGATGGGATTGAATTGGCACCTTATATGTGGTGGGACACAAAAAGGTAATGTGTCTCTTCTTGTGTTGGTGGCGGTAGGGGGTCCTTGGACTTGGTAGTAATTTTGACTCTGGTGTTCTGAAGTTGGAGCCAAAAAGGTGCAGGTAAAAAGATGTGTAATCAGAGAAGTCAGAGGGGGCTAACAAGCAGGTACAGTACAATGCCCAAAAGCAAAAACATGAACCTGAAATCTATATGCAATTATGGGTACTGAGCACCTCTGATTGAATGCCAAACCAGAGCCCTGAATGATTCTGTGCCCCAAGTCTCCAACTGACAGACCAGCCAAACCTTAGAACGGTGATGTGACTGCTGCATGCGCTTCTCATGATTTCTGCTATCACACAGACTGGAGCACTGGAGCTGTGGTGGGTGCTTTGTGGTAGGACATACACTGCAGGACTGTAGTTATGTAAGTTTATAACACTCTGTTTGGATCAGTATCCAAAAGAGTTTTATGATAGAGCAGTCTATCCATAAGTGACTATAAGAGTTACATTGATAATGTATCTCTTTTTTGGAAGACAGGTGTTTTGTACCATCATGAAAATAATTTGAATGATTTTTTTTGTATCCTTATACATTTTGAAAAACTATGTGAGGGAAAATATTGATCAGCTGTTCTACAGTACGTCCGACATCAGAACTAAACAGCTCCGTCAGCTGTGCAGTGGACAGAGCTGGTTATCTTTGTATTTGATGTTTTATGTTTTTGCATAAATAAACTATGGATTTTTATGGAAGTTAGATTTTTCTATATTTTTGTGTCAAGATAGTAAATGGCATTTTTAAACCTAGTGGTCTTAAATTAGCCCTACCCACCCGGGACAAAACCCAACCCAATCAAGTCCCCCAAGATTACAGTAAAACTCTGCATGCGAGCAGCTTAGCAGCCTCCACTTCAGTTTGGTATTAAGCAATTAAATAGGGCTATAGATTGGGCAAAACACTTACCTTACTTTGGGTTAATAGTAATATATGATTCGAGAGGCCAAGCCTTTCCCAATAGGAGAGAGTTACAAGCCTTTAAAACCTTGGCTGGGTATTAAGATATCATTTTATTATTTATAGTATAGGATGAGAAAAATATTTGGGCCAGAATAAGACACAGGATAATATATCTGAGACATTTGAGAGCTGTAATAATTGTCATAATAACTGTAATAATTGTCAGAGTACTGGTAACCTGTCCAGCAAAACGCCCTCCCAATGGGATTGACAGGGCCCTGGCTCTGAAATCCCGCACATGCACCAGTGCAGTGAAGATCTCGGAACACTCATACCTGCTCTGAGTTTTTCACTGCGCCAAATATAGTGACAGATGCCCTTTAGATAGAGCACAGATCTAATTGACTGACTCTCAAGCCAAGCCCCCTCCTGCTTCTCTGTCCCATGTAAGAGCTAGAATAGGTGAGCTTATCACAACTCTCAATGTACGTCCACTTCTCTCCTGCTTATTTACCTGGCTTCTGGAGCAGAAACAAAGTTGTTAGAAGAGAGTTTTGATTTAGAACCTTGTGAAAGAGCAGTACCCCCTGAAAAGATTTGCTTAACTGTGAAGAGCAGTGTCTCAGCTAGGTTTTCAGAAGGTCCTATTGTGAGAAATATTACTGTTTTTTTCAGACTATAAGACCCACCAGACTAAAAGACACACCTAGGATTTACAGGAGGAAAATCAGATTTTTTCATCCGATCAGACCCCCAATCTTCATCAGACCTCCAAATCATACCCTCATTCTTCATCAGACCCCAAAATCAGACCCCCAAGCTCCACCAGACCTCATATCAGTCCCTTATCAGACCCCCAAGCTCTATCAGCCCCATATAATACCGACCCAACCTCCATCAGCCTCAGATCAGACACCTCAGCCTCCATCAAACTCAGATCAGACCCCCATGAGCCTCAGATCAGCCGCCCATAAGCCTCAGATCTGACCCCTATCAGCCTCAAATCAGACCCCCATCAGCCTCAGATCAGACCCCCATCAGACGTCAGATCAGACATAAAAAAAATCAAAAATTTGCCTTGCTTGCTTCGGACGGCTCTGCCACTCTGCAGTTCCTCTCACCACTCCCTGGTCTTCTTCCGGCCCATGCTGCACTGTGACCTAATATCACACAGCATCAGGTCATAGTGTGCGCTTACGTTCACTACGTACTGATGCTGTATGCAGTCAGGACACAGTGCAGAGCGGAGCCTGGAAGACCAGGGAGGGTGAGTACAACCGCAGATGTCACGGTAGGTGAGTGAAGGGAAGCAAACCAAATACAACAAAAGCAACAAAACACCAGGATAGGCCCCAAAGCTAGGGAACAGGGAAAGGTCACCACTTGACAAGCCCTGAGTCTTTCCCTGACTGCTGACAGCATGAGCAAATCCTAAAGGTGGAAGTGCTCATGGGCTGGAACCTAAGCCTAGCTGAAACTGAAACAAACCCTCAGCTAGGGAGCTGTAGATAAGACAACCGGTTCCTAGCACTTGGTGCAGGAACCAGCATCTTCCTGAGGCCTAGCCAAAACACACAACAAAAGGGAAGGAATCTGACTTAACTTAAGAAGAATGGGGAGCAGGAGATCCACCAAACACCAGCTGAGAACTCCAGAAGCAAATATAAACATAAAAGGGCTATAGTGAAAGGTGGGTATAAATAGCACCACTAAATAGCTAATGATCAGAACCTGTGGGGAGGTGGGATCCTGCCCAAAACCACAACAAAGAGAAACAGAACGGTCTGTCAGATAGACTCACGTGTAGCAATTCTGTCAGATCTTCTCAGATCTCTCACAGGGCAGGGGGCGTGACAGTACCCCCCTTCTACGGGTGACCTCCGGGCACCCAGTACCAACACCTCAAATAAGTCTCCAGGTTCTGGTTAGTGTGCTCAGTTTGTCCATTCGACTGAGGATGGAAAGCCAAAGAGAAAGACAACTGAATTCCCAGACAAGAACAAAACGCCTTCCAAAACCTGGAAACAAATTACGTCCCCCTATCAGACACCGCATCAGAGGGGATGCCGTGTAATTTCACAATGTTATCAACAAACCCCTGAGTGAGAGTTTTAGCATTGGGCAAACCTGACAATGGTACAAAGTGAGCCATCTTACTGAAGCGGTCCACCACCACCAAAATCACAGTTTTTCCAAAGTAACTCTGTAAATCAGTGATGAAGTCCATGGACAAATGCGTCAACGGACGAGACGGGATGGACAAAGGAAGAAAAAATCCTGAAGGCCATGTGTGAGCCACCTTTGCACGTGCACAGGTCTCACAAGCTGCTACATAGCCCTCCACACTTTTACGTAACCCTGGCCACCAGAATCTCTGGAAAATAAGATCCACCGTGGATCTACTCCCAGGGTGTCCCGCAAGGACAGTATCATGATGTTCCTTAAGCACCTTGTGTCGAAGTTCAGAAGGAGCAAACAACTTCCCTGAAGGACAGGAATCAGGTGCCTCACCTTGAGCTCCAAGTTCGGGATAAAGATTGGATACCACCACCCCATCAGCCAAAATCGGAGCGGGATCCTCCGAATTCCCCCCACAGGAAAGCTACATGACAAAGCATCCACTTTGACTTTTTTGACCCCAGGGCGATAGGTGACCACAAAATTTAATCTGGTAAAAAACAATGACCATCTGGCCTGCCTAGGGTTCAGACGCTTTGCTGATTGCAGGTAAGCCAGATTCTTATGGTCTGTAATTACCATAATCGGATGAACCGCTCCTTGTAGCCAATGACGCCATTCCTCAAAGGCCAATTTAATGGCCAGCAACTCTCTATTCCCAACATCATAATTTCTTTCGGCAGCAGAGTTTCTTTGAAAAGAAAGTACACGGACGCCATTTGCTAGCAGAGGAACCCTGCGACAAAACTGCTCCGACTTCCACTTCTGACACGTCAACCTCCACAATGAAGGGTTGAGACATTTCAGGTTGCATCAGAATGGGAGCGAAAGCAAAACATTTCTTTATTGCAGAAAAAGCCTGTAATGCTTCTTCTGACCAGACTGAGAAGTCCACACCCTTCCTAGTCATATCAGTCAAAGGCTTGACAATAGTGGAATAATTCAGGATACCGTATTTTTCGCCCTATAAGACGCACTGGCCCATAAGACGCACCTAGGTTTTTGAGGAGGAAAATAAGAAAAAAAATATTTTGAACCAAAAGGTGTGCTTTTGGTGGGCTTTGAACTAAAGGTAGCCTGTCAATGACACTATTATGGGGGGCTGTGGATGGCACTGTTATGGGGGTCTGTGAATGGCACTGTTATGGGGGTCTGTGGATAGCACTGTTATGGGGGTCTGTGGATGGCACTGTTATGGGGGTCTGTGGCTGACACTGTTATGGGGGTCTGTGGCTGACACTGTTATGGGGGCGTCTGTGGATGGCACTGTTATAGGGGCGTCTGTGGATGGCACTGTTATAGGGGCGTCTGTGGATGGCATGACACTGCTATGGGGGGGATCTGTGGATGACAGATAAATAACATCTTATGCTATTTGACATCCACAGATCCCCCCCATAACAGTGTCAGCCATTGTGAATGACCCCTAATACAGGGGTGGGGGCTGGCATCTACACTAGTTTTTAACCTCCTCAGGACCGCCGTACGCAGGATTGCGTCTTTGCGGCGGTCCTGTTGTTCTGGGTGGACGCGCCGGTGCGTCCTCTCGCGAGACGCGAGATTTCGTGCATTGCCGGCCCGCGCATGCGCATCGCGGGCCGGCAAAAGTTAAAGAAGTATTTCGTCACCAGCCTGCCAGCAACGATCATTGGCTGGCAGGCTGGCGATTTTCAAAAAATCAAATCAGAAGCCAGATAACAGATCATATTAGTAAATATGATCTGTTATATGGCTTCTCTGCTTCTCTGCTGGTCCTTTTCGTCGGTTGGATCCAGCAGAGAAGCAGAGATCACTGTGAGTACCCACCAACAGTACACCTTAGCCCCTGATCACCTTCCATCACCCCCATCATCCTAATTAACCCCTTGATCGCCCCCTGTCAATCACTTAGTGAAAGACAAAAAGTGATCAGTGTAAACTGTCACTTTTTTTTTCCACTAGTATTGGCTGTTAGGTTTTAGGGATAGTTTAGGCCCCTTGGTTAGGTAGTTAGCGTCAGTTAGCGCCCAGCCCACCGCACCGCAGTCACTTTTATTCGCTGTTTAGCGTATCGCTAATCAGCATTTGTACTTTTATAGTATCTGTAAGTGATCAAAACTGATCACGGTCAGATCTATAATTGTATTAGTGTCACTTTAGTTCGCCCTCCACTCAAAACGCAGTGTTTGCCCGATCAGGCCTGATCGGTCGCCCACACGTGCGTTCACCCACGCCCGCCCCACCGCAGTGACAAAAAAAAATTTGTTTTTTGATCACTGCACATTCACTTTACACGCACTGCGGCGATAAAAAAATCAGTTTTGATATTTTTTATCAACCGCAGCGGCCTCCGGTACTTCGCTAGCCTCCCCTTTGTAAGACAGGCTTGCTTTTTTTCTTGGGTAGTCTCAGGGAATACCCCTAAATTTAGTAGTCCAAAATGTCAAACAGGGGGTATTCTTCTGAAGAGGCCTACAGGATTCTGACCCAGTCGGATGAGGAGTGGGAACCCTCATCTGACGAATCTAGCGGGTCAGAATATGAACCTGTGGAAAGCAGTGGCTCTCTGACCCAAAGTTCGGACGAGGAGGTGGAGGTCCCTGGCAGCACCAGGCGTACCCGGCCCCGTGTCGCTAGACCACAGGTTATGCAGGATCCGCTTCAAGAGCAGCAGAGTGGGGCTGTCGCTGCCGGATCACGTGGTGAGGCATACACCAGCAGCGCAGCCCTTCCTGGACCTAGTACCAGCACTGCCGTACAACATGGTGACGTGGCGAGCACCAGAAGGGCAGTTGAAGCTGGTACGGTGGCACGTGCACTAGTTACCCCGTCGCAGCCACCGCGCAGACAGGCCCGTAGAGCCCCTAGAATCCCTGAGGTGCTGGCAAACCCTGATTGGCAGTCACCAACTTCAGCCGCACCTGTAGTTCCCCCTTTCACCGCCCAGTCTGGAGTTCGGGTTGAGACGGCTCAAATCGGTTCGGCCCTGGGATTTTTTGAGCTGTTCTTGACTGCGGAGCTCTTGGACTTAGTCGTGGCAGAGACAAACCGGTATGCCACACAATTTATATCCGCCAACCCGGGAAGCTCTTATGCCCAGTCTTTCCGGTGGAAACCAGTCCAAGTTTCCGAACTTAAAATTTTTCTGGGCCTTCTCCTCAACATGGGTCTAACTAAAAAGCATGAATTGCGGTCATATTGGTCCACGAACCCGATTCATCACATGCCCATGTTCTCTGCTGCTATGTCCAGGACACGATTTGAGACCATCCTGCGTTTCCTGCACTTTAGCGACAACACCACCTCCCGTCCCAGAGGCCACCCAGCTTTTGACCGGCTCCACAAAATTCGGCCCCTCATAGACCATTTCAACCAGAAATTTGCAGATTTGTATACCCCCGAGCAAAACATCTGCGTAGACGAGTCCCTAATACATTTTACCGGGCGCCTTGGCTTCAAACAATACATCCCAAGCAAGCGTGCCCGGTATGGGGTCAAATTGTATAAGCTCTGTGAAAGGGCCACAGGCTATACCCACAAATTTCGGATATATGAGGGAAAAGATCAGACCCTGGAGCCGGTCGGTTGCCCTGACTACCTGGGGAGCAGTGGGAAGACAGTCTGGGACTTGGTGTCACCCTTATTCGGCAAGGGGTACCATCTTTATGTGGACAATTTTTACACAAGTGTGGCCCTCTTTAGGCATTTGTTTCTAGAACGGATTTGCGCCTGTGGCACCGCGCGAACTAGTCGCGTGGGCTTCCCCCAACGGCTTGTAACCACCCGTCTTGCAAGGGGGGAGAGGGCTGCCTTGTGTAACGAAGAACTGCTCGCGGTGAAATGGAGAGACAAGCATGACGTTTACATGCTCTCCTCCATTCACGCAGACACGACAATCCAAATTGAAAGGGCAACCCGTGTCATTGAAAAGCCCCTCTCAGTCCACGACTATAATGCGCTCATGGGAGGGGTGGACTTCAATGACCAGATGTTGGCTCCCTATTTAGTTTCCCGCAGAACCAGATGCTGGTATAAGAAGGTGTCTGTATATTTAATTCAATTGGCTGCCTATAATAGTTTTGTTCTCTACAGTAAGGCTGGGAGAACAGGATCCTTCCTCAAATTCCAGGAAGAGATCATCGAGAACCTCATTTATCCGGGAGGTTCCGTGGCCCCATCCACCAGTGTAGTTAGCCGTCTACACGAGCGACATTTCCCCAGTGTCGTTGCTGGTACCTCAACCCAACCGCCACCCCGAAAAAAATGTCGTGTCTGTAGCAGGAGTGGAATAAGGCGTGACACCCGCTATTTCTGTCCTGACTGTCCGGACCACCCTGCCCTATGCTATGGTGAGTGTTTCCGGAAGTACCACACACAGGTACACCTAGCATAGGGATCACATCTCACCAGGACAGGCACACAGGGCTATTAGGGCCCTTTCTCTCACAGCTGCTGCAAACCTCTCCTTTCACCTGGGATAAAGTGCATAACGTACTTCGCCACATCTTTGGGCGATTTGCGCTTTGCACATTGTCCCATGGGGAAGGAGAGGTTTGCTCTATAAAGGTAAAAAAAACTAAACAAAAAAAAAAATACCGGTAAGTAAAAAAGTTAAACGTTCAGTTAAAAAAGTTTAAAAAAAGTTTCTATGTTCTGTTCAACAGTTAATAAAGTTATTGCGTTGCGGCCTGGTTTTTTCTTTTTTGTTTTGTTTTTTTTACCTTCCAGGTGGACCAACCGATCGACCAGCTGCAGCACTGATGTGCATTCGGACAGAAGCATTGCGCTGCTGTCAGATTACACGCAAGTCGGTGTATGCGGCGCTGCAAGACGAGATTTCTCCTCTGCAGTAAAAGATATGTTTGCCGAGGCATATGAGCTGAGGAGGTGGCGGTGTTCATATACTTTGGCAAACACTTTGTATATATAAAAAAAAAAATCCCGGCAATGATTTATTCATCCACATCGATTGATGTGAATGGAGAAATCTGGTTTGCCAGGGCATACGAGCTGAAGTGGGTATGGATGTTGGGCGGAGCTCCTATGTCCTGGCAGACGCCTTTCCCCTCCTTTTTCTTTTTTTGGCAGAGATTTTTTCATCCACATTGATCGATGCGAATGAAGAAATCTGTGCCGTTCATTTTTTTCTTTCAGCCCAGAGGCTGAACGGAAAAAAAAAATCTCATTACCCGTATGCTCAATATAAGGAGAATAGCAGAAACTCCTAATGCTGGGCATACATGTAATGATTGCGGAGACCCTCAAATGCCAGGGCAGTACAAACACCCCACAACCCATTTTGGAAAGAAGACACCCCAAGGTATTCGCTGAGGGGCATATTGAGTCCATGAAAGATTGAAATTTTTGTCCCAAGTTAGCGGAAAGGGAGACTTTGTGAGAACAAAATCCAAAAAATCAATTTCCGCTAACTTGTGGCAAAATTTTTTTTTTTCAATGAACTCGCCATGCCCCTCATTGAATACCTTGGGGTGTCTTCTTTCCAAAATGGGGTCACATGTGGGGTATTTATACTGCCCTGGCATTTTAGGGGCCCCAAAGCGTGAGAAGAAGTCTGGTATCCAAATGTCTAAAAATGCCCTCCTAAAAGGAATTTGGGCCCCTTTGCCCACCTAGGCTGCAAAAAAGTGTCACACATGTGGTATCTCCGTATTCAGCAGAAGTTGGGGAATATGTTTTGGGGTGTCATTTTACATATACCCATGCTGGGTGAGATAAAAATCTTGGTCAAATGCCAACTTTGTATAAAAAAAATGGGAAAAGTTGTCTTTTGCCAAGATATTTCTCTCACCCAGCATGGGTATATGTAAAATGACACCCCAAAACACATTCCTTACCTTCTCCTGAGTACGGAGATACCAGATGTGTGACACTTTTTTGCAGCCTAGCTGGGCAAAGGGGCCCACATTCCAAAGAGCACCTTTCAGATTTCACAGGTCATTTACCTACTTACCAGACATTAGGGCCCCTGGAAAATGCCAGGGCAGTATAACTGCCCCACAAGTGACCCCATTTTGGAAAGAAGACACCCCAAGGTATTCCGTGAGGGGCATGGCAAGTTCCTAGAATTTTTTATTTTTTGTCACAAGTTAGTGGACAATGATGATTTTTTTTTATTTTTTTTTTTTTCATACAAAGTCTCCTATTCCACTAACTTGTGACAAAAAAAAAAAATTTCCATGAACTCACTATGCCCATCAGCGAATACCTTGGGGTCTCTTCTTTCCAAAATGGGGTCACTTGTGGGGTAGTTATACTGCCCTGGCATTCTAGGGGCCCAAATGTGTGGTAAGGAGTTTGAAATCAAATTCAGTAAAAAATGACCTGTGAAATCCGAAAGGTGCTCTTTGGAATATGGGCCCCTTTGCCCACCTAGGCTGCAAAAAAGTGTCACACATCTGGTATCTCCGTACTCAGGAGAAGGTGGGGAATGTGTTTTGGGGTGTCATTTTATATATACCCATGCTGGGTGAGAGAAATATCTTGGCAAAAGACAACTTTTCCCATTTTTTTATACAAAGTTGTCATTTGACCAAGATATTTATCTCACCCAGCATGGGTATATGTAAAAAGACACCCCAAAACACATTCCTCAACTTCTCCTGAGTACGGCAATACCACATGTGTGACACTTTTTTGCAGCCTAGGTGGGCAAAGGGGCCCATATTCCAAAGAGCACCTTTCGGATTTCACTCGTCATTTTTTACAGAATTTGATTTCAAACTCCTTACCACACATTTGGGCCCCTAGAATGCCAGGGCAGTATAACTACCCCACAAGTGACCCCATTTTGGAAAGAAGAGACCCCAAGGTATTCGCTGATGGGCATAGTGAGTTCATGGAAGTTTTTATTTTTTGTCACAAGTTAGTGGAATATGAGACTTTGTATGAAAAAAAAAAAAAAAAAAAAAAATCATCATTTTCCACTAACTTGTGACAAAAAATAAAAAATTCTAGGAACTCGCCATGCCCCTCACGGAATAGCTTGGGGTGTCTTCTTTCCAAAATGGGGTCACTTGTGGGGTAGTTATACTGCCCTGGCATTCTAGGGGCCCAAATGTGTGGTAAGGAGTTTGAAATCAAATTCTGTAAAAAATGACGAGTGAAATCCGAAAGGTGCTCTTTGGAATATGGGCCCCTTTGCCCACCTAGGCTGCAAAAAAGTGTCACACATCTGGTATCTCCGTACTCAGGAGAAGGTGGGGAATGTGTTTTGGGGTGTCATTTTACATATACCCATGCTGGGTGAGAGAAATATCTTGGCAAAAGACAACTTTTCCCATTTTTTTATACAAAGTTGTCATTTGACCAAGATATTTATCTCACCCAGCATGGGTATATGTAAAAAGACACCCCAAAACACATTCCTCAACTTCTCCTGAGTACGGGGATACCAGATGTGTGACACTTTTTTGCAGCCTAGGTGGGCAAAGGGGCCCATATTCCAAAGAGCACCTTTCGGATTTCACTCGTCATTTTTTACAGAATTTGATTTCAAACTCCTTACCACACATTTGGGCCCCTAGAATGCCAGGGCAGTATAACTACCCCACAAGTGACCCCATTTTGGAAAGAAGAGACCCCAAGGTATTCGCTGATGGGCATAGTGAGTTCATGGAAGTTTTTATTTTTTGTCACAAGTTAGTGGAATATGAGACTTTGTATGAAAAAAAAAAAAAAAAAAAAAATCATCATTTTCCACTAACTTGTGACAAAAAATAAAAAATTCTAGGAACTCGCCATGCCCCTCACGGAATAGCTTGGGGTGTCTTCTTTCCAAAATGGGGTCACTTGTGGGGTAGTTATACTGCCCTGGCATTCTAGGGGCCCAAATGTGTGGTAAGGAGTTAGAAATCAAATTCTGTAAAAAATGATGAGTGAAATCCGAAAGGTGCTCTTTGGAATATGGGCCCCTTTGCCCACCTAGGCTGCAAAAAAGTGTCACACATCTGGTATCTCCGTACTCAGGAGAAGGTGGGGAATGTGTTTTGGGGTGTCATTTTACATATACCCATGCTGGGTGAGAGAAATATCTTGGCAAAAGACAACTTTTCCCATTTTTTTATACAAAGTTGTCATTTGACCAAGATATTTATCTCACCCAGCATGGGTATATGTAAAAAGACACCCCAAAACACATTCCTCAACTTCTCCTGAGTACGGGGATACCAGATGTGTGACACTTTTTTGCAGCCTAGGTGGGCAAAGGGGCCCATATTCCAAAGAGCACCTTTCGGATTTCACTCGTCATTTTTTACAGAATTTGATTTCAAACTCCTTACCACACATTTGGGCCCCTAGAATGCCAGGGCAGTATAACTACCCCACAAGTGACCCCATTTTGGAAAGAAGAGACCCCAAGGTATTCGCTGATGGGCATAGTGAGTTCATGGAAGTTTTTATTTTTTGTCACAAGTTAGTGGAATATGAGACTTTGTATGAAAAAAAAAAAAAAAAAAAAAAATCATCATTTTCCACTAACTTGTGACAAAAAATAAAAAATTCTAGGAACTCGCCATGCCCCTCACGGAATAGCTTGGGGTGTCTTCTTTCCAAAATGGGGTCACTTGTGGGGTAGTTATACTGCCCTGGCATTCTAGGGGCCCAAATGTGTGGTAAGGAGTTAGAAATCAAATTCTGTAAAAAATGATGAGTGAAATCCGAAAGGTGCTCTTTGGAATATGGGCCCCTTTGCCCACCTAGGCTGCAAAAAAGTGTCACACATCTGGTATCTCCGTACTCAGGAGAAGGTGGGGAATGTGTTTTGGGGTGTCATTTTATATATACCCATGCTGGGTGAGAGAAATATCTTGGCAAAAGACAACTTTTCCCATTTTTTTATACAAAGTTGTCATTTGACCAAGATATTTATCTCACCCAGCATGGGTATATGTAAAAAGACACCCCAAAACACATTCCTCAACTTCTCCTGAGTACGGGGATACCAGATGTGTGACACTTTTTTGCAGCCTAGGTGGGCAAAGGGGCCCATATTCCAAAGAGCACCTTTCGGATTTCACAGGTCATTTTTTACTGAATTTGATTTCAAACTCTTTACCACACATTTGGGCCCCTAGAATGCCAGGGCAGTATAACTACCCCACAAGTGACCCCATTTTGGAAAGAAGAGACCCCAAGGTATTCGCTGATGGGCATAGTGAGTTCATAGAACTTTTTATTTTTTGTCACAAGTTAGTGGAATATGAGACTTTGTAAGAAAAAAAAAAAAAAATCATCATTTTCCGCTAACTTGTGACAAAAAAATAAAAAGTTCTATGAACTCACTATGCCCATCAGCGAATACCTTAGGGTGTGTACTTTCAGAAATGGGGTCATTTGTGGGGTGTTTGTACTGTCTGGGCATTGTAGAACCTCAGGAAACATGACAGGTGCTCAGAAAGTCAGAGCTGCTTCAAAAAGCGGAAATTCACATTTTTGTACCATAGTTTGTAAACGCTATAACTTTTACCCAAACCATTTTTTTTTTACCCAAACATTTTTTTTTTATCAAAGACATGTAGAACTATAAATTTAGAGCAAAATTTCTATATGGATGTCGTTTTTTTTGCAAAATTTTACAACTGAAAGTGAAAAATGTCATTTTTTTGCAAAAAAAATCGTTAAATTTCGATTAATAACAAAAAAAGTAAAAATGTCAGCAGCAATGAAATACCACCAAATGAAAGCTCTATTAGTGAGAAGAAAAGGAGGTAAAATTCATTTGGGTGGTAAGTTGCATGACCGAGCAATAAACGGTGAAAGTAGTGTAGGTCAGAAGTGTAAAAAGTGGCCTGGTCTTTCAGGGTGTTTAAGCACTGGGGGCTGAGGTGGTTAAATGGCAGCGGGGGCCCAGTGCAGTCATTGTATTCCATTGAACCGGGCCCCGCTCACTGTACTAATGGTATCTACTGTAACTGCAGGCAGGCAATGGTTAACTATAGATATGTTCGATCCAGCACTGAGCAGCCTGTACTTACGATCATAGCAGGCTAGAGGCAGGAGGCAGGGCGGGCGGGCACTGGCAGCGTAACTTCCTACGTCATGTGCCTGCGCCGCCTGCTTCATTCATAAAGTGGGCGGAGCAGGCACGTGATGTAGGAAGTTACGCTGCCAGTGCCTGCTCGCCCGCCCTGCCTCCTGCCTGCCCTGCCTCCAGCCTCCAGCCTGCTATGATCGTAAGTACAGGCTGCTCAGTGCTGTATCGAACATATTTATAGTTAACCATTGCCTGCCTGCAGTTACAGTAGATAGCATTAGTACAGTGAGCGGGGCCCGGTGCAATAGAATACAGTGACTGCACCGGGCCCTGCTGCCATTACAAAACTAAAGGCCGGCCCCCAGCCCCTCCTCGCTGATACACACGATGGCCGCGCTGTACAGCTTGCGGTCGGCGGTGTATCAGTGTAAAAATGGCAGCCTTCGCCCCAGAAGACCTACTGCCATTATCCTCACACTTTTGGGGGGAAAAAGTGCGTCTTATAGGGCGAAAGATACGGTACATTTTCTGTAGTAATTAGTAAAACCCAAAAACCGCATCAGAGCTTTCTGATTCTCTGGCCGATCCATTCCAATATCGCATGAACCTTTTCAGGATCCATGTGAAAACCCGAGGCAGAAAGTAAGTAACCCAGAAACTGCAGCTCCTCGACAGCAAACACACATTTCTCCAATTTAGCATACAATTTAATCTCCCGAAGGATCGATAATACTTGTTTTAAATGATCCCGATGAGTCTCCATATCGGGTGAGTAAATTAGTATGTCATCGAGGTAAATAACAATAAACCTCCCCACCAAATGATCAAAAATGTAATTGATAAAGTGCTAGAAGACTGCCGGGGCATTAGTCAAACCAAAGGGCATGACCAGGTTCTCGAAGTGGTCCTCTGGGGTATTGAAGGCAGTCTTCCATTTTTCCCCTTCACTGATTCTTATCAGATTATAAGCCCCTCTTAAATCCAACTTAGAAAAAACCTTGGCTTTGACAATCTGATCAAATTAATCCGGGATCAAGGGAAGAGGATAAGGATCACGGACAGTAATGAGATTCAGTTCCCGGAAATCTAGACATGGTCTAAGGGTCCCGTCTTTTTTTTTTAACAAAAAAGAAGCCAGCTGCCATAGGTGACTTAGATGGTCTAATATGAACTTTTGTCAATCTCTTGGCAATATACTCCCGCTTAGCTACTCTTTCGGGTTGGGAAAGATTATATAGCCGAGATTTTGGCAATTTATCTCCGGGAATAAGATTGATCGGACAATCATACTCTCGGTGAGGGTGCAACTCCTGATCTCGACCCTCAGAGAATACATCAGCAAAATCAGAAAGAAACGAAGGTAACACCTTAGTGGATACCACAGAAATAGATGCGCCGAGACAGTTGTCCATACAAAAATCACTCCAATTACTGATTTGTCTAGTTTGCCAATCAATGGTAGGATTATGTTTGATCAATCATGGTAAACACAGTACCAGAGGAGCAGGCAAACCTTTCAGTACAAAACAAGAAATGGACTCAACATGAGAATCACCCACCCTCAAATGAATATCCTGCACAATATGAGTTAAATACTTTTGAGAGAGAGGATTGGAATCAATAGCAAACACTGATATCCCTTTGCTTAATGCGCTTGTTATAAAACCATGACTCTGAACAAATTGATAATCAATAAGGTTAACCCCTACACCACTGTCAACAAATACTTCTAACTCAATATTTTCAGAGTCTAGCACCACCATGGCAGGCAGGAGAAATCGGGTACTGCTGGTAGAATACAAATATACCTTTTCTGACTTCCCATTCATGCTACCAAGTAAGTTTGGGGGTACAACGTGAAAAAATGCGGAAAAGTTCAGGGGAGGAGTCGAGGTTGGACTGAATGGGCAGTTCCCCAAAAATTGGGGTATTACCATACAAATTATGCAATGTAAATCCCAATCTGTTTTGGGGAATTGCATCTGTGCTGGAATCTAGTCCCATGTGGACTTGGTCAGTGGCATAGCTGCTGTTTTGTAGAATTGGAGGGCTTCTGCTTTAGGATGATGCAATGGATGAACAGATCAGACCCCAAGAAAAATTGGAGCTTAGTTCCTTAAAGCAGTCACTTTGAAGTCCAAGGTGTGTTCCTGCCAGCATTTTTTATGTGCTGATAATTAAGAGCAAAGTGTGCCTGATGATAGAGGAGCGGAGGCTCAATCAAAATGGCTGCCATGGCCTTGGCATGGGATTTTTTAATAAATAAAGGTTAGACATATCGACTCAAATTCACCACTATCATGAAGTATGGTGTGTCACAAGAAAACAGTCTCAGAATCGCTTGGATAAGTAAATGCATTCCAAAGTTATTACCACATAAAGAGACACATGTCAGGTTTGCAAAAAGGTTAGCAAAATTTGACCGTGTCAGGAAGGTGTAAAAAGACTATATCCTAAAGGGTTAAAAACCTGGTCATCAATTGGATGGGTGTTATGCGTTGCCTAGGTGTCATGTAAGTTATATTTATGCACTTCATTCATAAAATGTGAGCAATAGGAAACAATATTATCATTTATACTATGAACACAATTATAATGATCTGTATAAAATACTGTTAATGTTCCAAGAAGCCCTGTGGGATAAAATGTGTGGGCTTCCTATATTGTCAGAGGAAGTAAGCTATGAAAACAGGAAGATAGATCAGAAAGACCACAACTGACAGAGGAAGAGGTTACCCAAAATTTGGGAGGGGTACTTTTACAGCATGTTTACACATCACTTCACCTTTTTAAAGGAGAAATAACACATTCTGTGTCCAACAGTTATGTGGACTATGTCATCTGGAATGCTTGGGTCACATTATTTTCTATATATTACACATTTTATGGGTTTTATTAAACAGTAACGATTTAATTTTATTTTTATCTGATAGATTGACAGTCCCCCTGGACATTCATCTTACAGCACCTTTGCAGCAGTCAATGAAAAAGCAGAAATGGATAATTTGGATCTGGAAAAAGGCCATACCATTGATGAAATGATAGATATATGCATCCAAAATTTTGGTAAGAAAATGTATTTCCTAGATGGTATTTATTGTCGTCCAAGTTATTTTCTATAATAGCTTTTTTCCTGGAATCCAGCAGGTCCTGCAAACTCACCTTAGTTATACATAACTGGCATGTAGAGGAATTTTATAATATAGTGTCTGTGCAGAAGTTGCATCGATCAGCCGCTGAGGAACTTGGTCACAAGATGCTTATCTTCTGAAAATTCTGCTTCTGACAATGTTACATCCTCTACCAGGTTTTTGGTCTGGGCTATGAAATAATTCAGACCTGTCCATATCCTGTTCATAAAATAGTTTGGAAATCTGGTAAAGGACCTGAAGTCAGTGGAAGTAATATTTTCAGAAATGGAGCCTCAAGTCGCCAGGTTCCACACAACTTTGAAATAGTAAGTATATTACAAACTTTCTTCTACAGGTGAGTTATGTGTAAATAAAGGAAGTTTGGGTGTTTCTGCTGGGTAAAAAGTTTTTTTTTATGGAAGACTCAGAATGGGTTAAAAAATAAAAGGGACAATACTCACCTGCTTCCTGGTCCCTCTATACAGGAGGGTTACAGTAGTGGCCAGTGATTGGGTGAGTGGTTGTTTCCTGTATATAAAGTGGGACCAGAAAAGATGTGTATTGCTTCTTCTTTTTTTTTTAACCTATACTGACAAATAAAATTCATTATTAGTGCTGCAGCCCTGCAGTCCCTTGATCTTTTGTGTGTTGGGTGCATTGATATTTTTCATGTATGTGTCACACCGGTGACAGGTTTTAGAAGGTCTGAAAGATTATCTACACATTAGTGATCTGACAGCATCTTTTGGTTTTGGTTTCACTTTATGTGTTGCTTGTATGTCCACACCTCCTGTTCAGGTGTGGATCATGGGACCTTTACCTCCCCCTCTGGATAATGTCACGGATGTAGTAGGGGAGAACACCAAAAGACAACAAGAAAGAAGAGAAAAGACACTAGGCCCCACCGCTAGGAAAGGAAAAGGGTCACCACCTATAAAACCCTGCACTTGGCCCTAACTCCTATCCATATGGGCACCTCTCGATGGTAGAGATGCCCATACACAGGAACCTAGAAAACCCTGGTGGCCCTCGGATGCCCTAATAGTAATGACAGAAAACCCTGGTGGCCCACGGATGCCTTAATAAAAATGACAGGGCAGAGACAACCCGCTCCTCGCTGAGGCCTAGTAAACAACAAAGGTGGGGGGAAAATACAAAATACAACAAACAGAACACAACTTCTGAGGCTGATGGATGATGGATGAACAGGACTTCAACTAGAACCACACTCCAGCTCTTCCAAAAACCATATGAAGCTATCCAGAGCAAGGAGTGATTGGTAAAGTCAGACTAAATAGGGGGAGGTAAAGATCACATAATCCACACCTGAGCAGGAGGTGTGGACATACAAGCAACACAAAGACAAAGTGAAACCAAAACCAAAAGAGGCTGTCAGATTACTAATGTGCAGATAATCTTTCAGGGGTCTACTGGGAATGGGTAGGGGTCGTAGGTTACCAGCAGGGCGAGTCCTAGGTGTCTTAGACCTGGCACAAACCTCACAGGCTGACACGTAGGACTTGACATCCCTGGTCAGAGTGGGCCACCAATAGGATCTAGAAACCAGATCCTTAGTGCCCTCAACACCCGGATGTCCACAAAAGGCAGAATCGTGACACTCCCCCAACAGCTGGAGACGAAATTGTACGGGAACAAACAACTTATCTGTTGGGGTGGTGCCAGATGTTGTTCAGCCTTAATGCGAGCCGAGATATCCTGGGTTAGAGCTGCTAAGAAGATGTTTGCTGGTAGGATGGATTCAGGCGGCGTCTCAGTGGGTTGAAAGGCATGGAAGCTCCGGGATAATGCGTCTGCTTTCACATTTTTACTTCCCGGCCTGAACGTAATGGAGAAATCAAAACGGGTAAAAAACAGAGCCCATCGGGCTTGTCGGGGATTCAACCTCTTAGCCGACTCGAGAAACATTAGGTTTTTATGATCAGTGACAACAGTTACTCGATGCCTTGCCCCCTCCAAAAAATGCCTCCACTCCTCAAATGCCCATTTAATAGCTAGCAGCTCCCTATTCCCAATGTCGTAGTTTCTCTCTGTGGGAGAGAATTTCCTGGAGAAGAAGGCACACGGTCTCAGGTTAGTGAGGCTAGCAGGACCCTGTGAAAGAACTGCTCCTGCGCCGTCCTCGGACGCATCTACCTCCACAATAAAGGGTCTCTCCTGATCAGGCTGGATCAGAATGAGAGCGCTACTAAATGCCTTTTTTAATGTTTCAAATGAAGAAATGGCCTTGGTAGACCAATTCTCCAAATCTGCCCCTTTCTTAGTAAGGTTGGTCAATGGCTTAGCAATTACAGAAAAATTCATGATAAATTTACGATAGTAATTAGCGAAACCCAAAAACCGTTGTAAAGCCTTTAAGGATGAAGGCCTTACCCATTCCTTAATTGCTAAAACCTTTCCAGGATCCATCTTAAAGGCGTGAGGAGTCAAAACATGCCCTAGAAACAGTATCTCCTGTACACCAAAGACACATTTCTCTTGCTTAGTGGATAGCTGGTTCTCCCACAACACTTCTAATACTTGTTTGACATGAGACACATGAGATTCGAAATCAGGAGAGAATATCAAAATGTCGTCAAGGTAGACAATAATAAATTTACCTAAAAACTCTCTAAGAATATCGTTCATTAAGTTTTGGAACACAGCTGGGGCATTGCTGAGTCCAAAAGGCATCACCTGATATTCAAAGTGTCCTATCAGAGTATTGAACGCTGTCTTCCATTCGTCTCCCTCCTTGATTCGGATTAGATTGTATGCCCCTTTCAGGTCAATCTTGGAAAACCAGGTTGCCCCCAGAACCTGGTTAAATAAATCCGGAATCAATGGGAGAGAGTATCTATTTTGGACAGTGATCTTATTTAGTCTCCGGTAATCAATACAAGGCCTAAGACCACCATCCCTCTTTTTAACAAAGAAAAACCCTGCTTCCATAGGAGAGACTGAAGGTCTAATATGCCCATTAGCAAGGCTCTCTTTAATATAATCTTCCATAGCCTTGCGTTCGGGCCCTGAAAGATTATAAATTCGCCCTTTAGGAAATTCGGCACCCTCTATTAGCTCTATGGCGCAATCATACGGTCTATGGGGCGGTAGAACCTCTGGAATAGGGGATGAGAATACATCAGAATATTCTTTAATAACTGAAGGTAATGTATTAGACCTTACTGAAACCCCAGCCTGGACCACGGACAAGCATGAGTCACACTTAGGTCCCCATTTCACCAACTCTCCTTTGAACCAATCAATTGTGGGGTTATGTAAACGGAGCCAAGGCAACCCTAGTACCACCTCAACCGGTAGGTTCTCCAAGACAAAAAGAGAACATCTCTCAGAGTAGCACACACCCACGGTCAGAGAAATTTCAGAGGTACATGACCTCACCGTACCACCAATCAGGGGAGTAGCATCAATAGCCATGACATGGATAGGTGTAGGTAAAGCAAACATTGGAATACCCAATTTACTAGCAAATTCTAAGTCAATAAAGCTGGCCGCTGAACCGGAATCAATAAAGGCCTTACCCGGCCACTTATTAACCCCCAGAGAAATTGTTATGGGTACCAAAAGCTTATATTTAGAAAAATCAGGGTGTACCTGGTCTTTAGGTTGTCTTGCCTTAGGAGACTTGTCAGAGAGGACCCTCTTAGGACACTTGTTGATCCAATGGCCAGGATCTCCACAGTAGAAGCACTCTCCGCGTCTGCGACAAAGATTACCCCGGGTCATGCCAACCTGCATGGGATCCTCGGTGGAGACCTCAGTGTTGTCCCTGGAAAAGGCCTCTGGCTGGACCACCATCTGAGAACAGAACTGTCGTTCCTGTCGTCTCTCTCGTCGGTCAAGTCGGACAACTAGGGTCATCATCTCCTCTAAGGTCTTTTTAACTTGATAACTGACTAATAGATCTTTTAAAATATCAGACAGACCAGACCTAAACTGACTCTTCAGGGCTGGTTCATTCCATCCAGAGGGGACACACCACCATCTGAATTGGGTGCAATACTCCTCCGCAGGGAGATGGCCCTGAACCAGTGCCCTAAGAGCCGTCTCGGCTACCAGGGCCCTGTCTGGTTCGTCATAGAGGGTACCCAGGGCCTGAAAAAACCCCTCCACGGAAGTCAGACAACTGGCCCCAGGAGGTAACGAGAATGCCCAGTCCTGGGGATCACCCTGTAGTAGAGAAATAATAATCCCCACGCGTTGGCTCTCGGGACCGGAGGACACGGGGCGCAAACGGAAGTACAGTTTGCAACTCTCCTTAAAGGAGAGAAACCTCCTCCGGTCTCCAGAAAAGGGTTCTGGGAGCTTGATCTGGGGTTCAACATGTGGACTGAGGGGCAGAGGAGTGGAAGAACCTTGCCCTAACTCAAAAGAACAGAGTTTCCCTCCTAGCTCCTGCACCATCTGTGTCAAGTTAGAGACATGGTCAGTCAGGGTAATAAGAGGATTCATGATACAGTGGTTGTTGGGCCTGTTAATCTGTAACGGTCACGTCCACACACACACAGGGGGAAGGGTAGTGACCACTGCGCTCCACCCTCACCCCTGGCCCTGCCTACTTGCCTCACGAGTCCTGATGACGGGGGACAACTGGACGGCAGTCCCTAACTTAGGATATGTGCAGGGAAGACAGACAAGACAAAATACGGAACATGAACGGACCGGGTCAGAACCAAGAGAGCTACGCAGTACAACGGATTAAGCAAAGAATGGTCAGGAGAAGCCGGGGTCAAATACCAGGGGAGTAGCGAAGTACAAGAGGAGTCCTAAGAGAGTAGTCAGGTGGGAGCCGAGGTCACAATACCAGGATGGATGCGCAGTACAGGAGGAGCAGGCAGAGGATCGTCAGGGAACAGGATCAGGTAAGTATTCAGTAGTCCAACAAATAGCCAGGAACCTAGAAATTAACAGGCAACCTGTGGCCAGCAGGCTGCCTGTATTTATAGTGGGGAGTGAGGGTCATGTGACGTGGCCAGCATCACATGACCGACAGGCCAACCAGTCGAGCACCGAGTGATCAGCTCGGCGCTCAAGGCAGACTAGGAGCAGGGAGCCACCCAGCCAGCAAAGCCGCCCTGGGAATGAGGTCAAGCACAAATCCTCATTCCCAAAGCTAAGCAACAGGTCTGCGGGCAATGGGGGACCGAGTGCACCTTCGGAACCCCGTGACAACAACTCTTCCTACCTGTTTGGCTCTTTATTCTTTGTGTTACAGTATGAGGTCTTTTGTACGCTATAGAGTTTTTAGCACAAGGAGTCTCTGCAGCTTGATACTACAGAGCTGTAAGTAGTCCACATACAACAATGTTTCTAGGAGAAAATATCTCCATAATATGGTGTTGATGGAACATATAAAAAAAAATTCTAAGACATGCAAAAAAGAGGAGAGTTGGTATCCATATATCAGTTAGCACGATATTCTGAATTTATCAAAAAGTGGATGGTTACCTTTACCTTATGTATCATCACTGTTAGAGGGTGCTCATCCATGTGTGGAAGGGGTTTATTCAACCTCTCCGACCCAATTACAAGATTGCTTTAAAAAATATTCCTATGTATGGCTCAAATCAGCATCATCTACACTCCAAAAATCCCAGGGATATTTGGCCACATAATTTTATAATGTAACCTTCAAGTAATACAGTATATTGCAGGTGAATCAGTGTCAACAAATACACACATCTCTCAGGGCGAAGCCTATACGACTCCTACCCTGCCTAATTCTGGAATGTTCCATCACAAGTCTGGATTACCATTTATTTCAAATTAATAAAACATACAGCACAACTCATTTCAGCAGGAATTCCCGTCACTTCCTGCTGAAATGCATCCACCATGTATGTCATAAATGCCCTATGGGTAAATTCAGGTGTTTTTGTAATTCAAATAGACCACTAGAAAAAATAGTTGCTTAAAGAAGCACTCCCGCAATTTTCTTTTTATTATCTAACCTGTTAGAAAGGTACATCATGTAATCTGCAGTGAATGTAATCTTCTTATCAATTACTGTATTTGTGAGCTATCTCCTCCCTTCTGATCATCAGCTGTGTCATTTGACCAACTCTGATTTCCAACTGAGACAGGACAGGAAGTCAGTTATTTCTGTATTCATTCCTATAAGACTGACATTGAGGCTACTACACCTATTACTTCCTCATTCACAGCCCAGTACTCCTTGGAGCATTCTCAGTCCCTTTTTCATGGTCTAGTATGGGCACTTCCTATACAGTATGGTAGCATCTAAATCACATGCACCGTAAGGACCTTGTGATGTCACAGTGGTCATGTGACATTGGAAGTCTCTTTCCCAAACTCACCATGTGATTCCCCATGAATACCATGATTAGGGTTAGTTATTATTATTTTTAGATTCTAATGCTACATCCAGTACCTGCTTCAACCCCAAATGATTTTATCATGTCATGTGACCCTGTGACATTGCAAGGTCCTTACCGCACATGGGATTTAGACACTACCCTCTCTAGTGCTTTGTATTTCACCTCCCCATTAGCTTCCAGTGTTCACAGAACAGTCCACCAATTGTAGCCCGAAGAAATACAGATTCTGGTAGCCATCTTATTATTTAGTTATTTCCCATGTCTATGTTCCCCTTGCCAATACTGCCCAGTGTTATAAAGAAATCCAGTCTGGGGCGTAGCTATAGGGGAAGCGGCTGCTTCGGGGCCCAAACTCAGAAGGGTCGCACCTAGGAGGAGGACTCAAATATTTTATTATTGGGCCCCCCTCAACAGTGTTATACAATGACATTATATACAGTGACACTCTAGGAAATGGATGGAGCGGCTGCCAGGCCTAGTCTGAGAGCACAATCTTGACTAGCCTCATGAGTGGGGGTTGCACACTAGTCGAAAATTGCAAAGAAGTTGCTGGGGGAAGGGGGGCATTCAAAAATTTGCTGTGGGACCTGGTCATTTCTAGTTACGCCACTGCAATCAAGTCACAAAATTGTGATCTGAAAAGAAGCCTGTAACACGTAACAAATAATAGAATGTCGATATGTGAAGTTAGTCCCATTTGGCTCATGCGTAAAGATGGTGTAGAGTCTAATCTAGCACTATATGCAAAGGTCACTGAAAAGGGAATTCCGCAGTTTTTTGTCTATTTGGGATTGCTGCTATCTATAACAGTGCACTAAACCATCAACAAGGATTCAATAGTGTCCCCTTGGAGTTCTTTCCCCTACCATCCCACCCACCAGGTAATCACTGTTGTTAAAGTAGTGGACCCAAACCAGCTTTCAGGTTTCCCGTTACATACCATTGAGTATATTGAAATGGTTCCATTAGGGTTTGGATCTCCTCCTTAGATAGAAATTTGATAATAAAAGGCCTCCATTTTGTAAAGAATTAACCTGTCAGAGCTTCTTTTTGTCTGATGGTAGTCAGACATTCTAGACCAAAGAGGTGATGCAGTTAGTCAGTAAGGAAGTCCATGGAGGGGATTGTGGGGGAGAGCCAATCTTTTAAGATGCAGCATTTTACCACCAGCAAAATGACATGTAGTAATGGGGGGACTTTATATCTCACGTGTGAGGACACTACATGATTCAGAGATGTATAGTAGATTGAAAGATCAAAAGCAAAGGATCGCAATCTAACGTTATATCCCATTGGTGTTCAATGTATCTAATGATCTGGTTCCAATAAAGAGTAATCTGTGGACAAGTCCAGAGAGTGTGCCACATGTTGGAAGCTGGGGCTTTGAATCTGGGGTTATCCGTCAACCGGTGAGAATGTGCAGGGGTCACCTAGAGATTGAAGCCATAAATAGCCCCATGTATACGTTTAAATTGGGTCTCTCTTCAAGTAGTGCAGATTATGTGCTTGCATATCAGCTCACAGCCTTGTAGAATATTATCAGATATAACAGGAACTTGCAATATCTTGGACCAGGTTTTGAATATTGAAGAAGGGTGGGTCGTCAGCAGGTGGTCTCGAAGTGTAAGATACATGGATGAGATAGAGTGGCAATGCTCCAGTCTATTTATGATATCATCAAAGGGGTAATTTACCATCTCACTATCTATTTTTCTTAAGTCTCTTTTGACAAAAGGAGGGGAGCTATAAGCATTGGAGGAATAGTGAATTTGGCAACTAGTGAATATTTTCCAGCACCTTAAAAAAATACCACGCTTTACTTGAGGCATTCATTAACTGCAGGAGAGTCACAACCCATTTGTCCTTCCAAAACCGAAAGGAGCTGGCGTCTTGTGCTGGGGAGAATTTGGGATCACCCCATACGGGTAGATATTTTGATATTAAGAAAGGTAACTGAAACCACTTCCTGATTTCTTTCCAGGTTGTGATAGTGTCCCGCAATATCACAGATTGTTTTACTGACTTGGGCAAATATGAGTACCTGGTATGATGCAGAGATATCAGATTCCAGGGTGAAGCCACCTACCCATTTGGTATGAATAAGCTTCTGTAACACAATTCTAGTTTATTGGCCCATGTGAAGCGAGTGAAAACACTGTTGCTTGAGGGGGTTTTCCTTATTTTTAT
Source organism: Bufo bufo (assembly GCF_905171765.1). Classification (NCBI taxonomy): domain Eukaryota; kingdom Metazoa; phylum Chordata; class Amphibia; order Anura; family Bufonidae; genus Bufo; species Bufo bufo. The sequence goes on along the minus strand of NC_053398.1, from coordinate 87,598,650 downwards.
GCCCAAGTACCAAATGTGTGATGTTGCCCGTTTCAACCCTCTGCCCAGGGTCTCCCAAAAATGGAATGGAAGAGGCTTCCCCAGTTCCAGAATTTCACTTTTTCCAGGGTTGATATGATAGCCCGTTAAAAAATAAGAGGACATCATCCGCAAATAATGTGACCTTCACTTCTTGGGTGTCGACTGTTATACCCTTATACAGTGTAGAAGATTCTGAATCGCAAGCCAGGGGTTCTATTGCTATATTAAACAATAAAGGCAAAAGGGGGCATCCCTGTCTTGTGCCTTTATTTAAATGGAATGGGGCAGGCAGAAAGCCTGGTGTATGTATTTGGGCTGTGGGGTTTGTGTATAAGGCTGTTAAAAATGACCTGAAAGCACCCCTTATACCCATCTTGTCCAACACTCCCTCTATCATCTGATAGATCATTTGATATTGTAAATTGCCTTTTCTGCATCTAAGGTCAGGGGGAGACTGGCTATAGACTGTACAAGGAAATTTCCAAGTGGGCCGATGCCCAGGGGGCTGCCAAAGCCATCCTCAGGCCGCCGGTCAGATACATAGCGATCTGATGCTCTCATCATTAATTAATGCTAGGTACCTGGTACTTAAGCACCTGGCTGGCGGAAGAAAGTGCCCTCATGCATTCAACTGTATTGCCGTCCTCAGGAGGCAGCAGTATTTCATGGTGCACCGTGTATTTGGTTCTGCTGGGGCAGTATTTTGTGCTGTACTACAGTATTGTTGGCCCTGCCTACTTATAATGGCCCTGACTTCTGTCATTTGGGACCCAATGTCACGAATAATGAGAAGAGGAGGGACACCAGAAAGACAACAGAAGGGGGAGGACAAAGGACTAGGCCTCAAGGCTAGGGAGAAGTGAAAGGTCATCTCCTAGGAAACCCCTAGATCTGGCCCTGACTACAGTCAGTATGTATAGACCCTGAGGGTGGGAAAATACATACGCCAGAACCTAAACCCTAGGAGCCCTGAGATTCCTTAAAGGTAGTGAAAGTGAATGAGACTACTGGTTCCTTCCAGGTGAACGAACCAGCGTCTCCCTGAGACCTAGTAATAACAAGCACAAGGGAACAACCAAATACAAGAGCAGTAAAACTTATCTTATAGAAAATGGATGAGCAGGAACACAAGCAAGGTCCACACACCAACTCCTCCAAATCCAAGCAGAGAATATCAACCGCATGGTATGAAGTGTGAAACCAAACTAAATAGGGAAGCAGTAATGACCGCCAGCTGCACATGAAAAGAGGTGTGGTCATTACCAAACAACAGCACTGAGAATCAAGAGACTGTGAGTTAACCTCACATGCAGTTAGTCTCTCTGATCTTCTAACCTCTGTCACAGAAGGTACCGTGACACCCGCCTACAATATGGGGCCGCAATTAGTTTTTATTCCAGGGTCTCTTTAAGTTCCCAGTCCGCCCCTGTATAAGGCACTATAGTGGGGTGTTCATCTAGTGTGGCAGATGTATATATCCTATGTAAGACCGCTAGCAGTTTTCTGATGTTAGTTATGGCCTCATGTATCTTTATGAATCCTAAGTGGGCTGTTACAATTAAGTTTGGGAGGAAATGGGCCAAGTGATCTGCTATTATTTTAGAGATCAACTTTAGATCAATCAGTGAGATTGGCCTATAGTAATTACGGTCTTGACTATCTTTGCCTGCTTTGGGTAGTAGTTCAATATAGGCTACTTTAGAGGCATCTAGTATTTCTCCTTTCCCTAAGATGCCATTAAAGTAGGTGCATAGGGTTGGAGTGATATGGTCCACTAAAGTATGATAAAATTCCCCCGGGTATCCATCTGGGCCAGAGGTCTTAGAGTTATAAAGACTTTTGATGGTTGTTTTAATTTCTTCCTCAGTGATCTGTCTGTTTAGGAGAGGGTAACTTTGTATACCACTGTGTGAGGTAGTGTTGTTTAAGTATAAGGAGGCAAAAAAACTGTTGGAAGATATAATTTATCTTACAGAAGTCCAATGTTAGGGTGCCCTCGGGTGAACACAGCGTTTTTATGTGAGAGGAAGGATGTTTCCCCTTGGGTAGTCTTGCTAGGCATTTGCCTGATTTATTCCCAAACGCAAGAGCTTCTTGTCCATGGATGTTCTCTAACCAGTGGTCAAACACATGTTTGGCAGCCACCCATCTATCCCCTTTGTCGGGGGTTCGGTCTTGAATGAAGCATGTATACACCTGTCTAAGGTAATTGCTGGCTGTTGCATATTTCAGATGTGTTGTACAGGTGTGAGGTGATTTTTTAGCGGCAGCCCAAGAGATGAGAAGGTTGTCCCAGTGGGTTGTATTTTCTACTCTGTGTTCCAGCCACCAGCCTTTGAGCAAGTTGTGAAAAGCTTCATCCTCTGCCAAGTAGGCAGGTGTAATGACCGGCGTCACGCAAAGGGAGGGAAATGGGAAGGCCCTGTCCAAGGGAGAGGGAAAGGTGGTGACCCCTGACTCACCTTGCAGCTGGCACCTGACTGCCCTGACATCCCTAGACGGGTTCCTCACCCGTACGCCGATCACATGCCTAAACCCTGGCTTTCCCTAAGATGAGCCCTGTGTAGTGAACGGGGCGGTGGGATCACTAGTCCGCACCACTGACACTAAGAGGAAAACACCAAGGAGAGGACAGACAATACAGACAAACATATAATCCCAGGTGGGCGACAACAGCAGACCACCAAGGCCCAACAGGGATCCGGAGGGTAACGTTCTGGAACAACAACCAGGGAACACAGCTACACAGCTCCAGTGGGTCAGTATAGAAGTCCAGGCAGGAAGCTCTATATCTGGCAACCAGAGAAGTGGGAGATGGGAATATAAGGAGGGTGGGATTGCTGGACAAGAAACAGCTGAGGAGGAGAAGCTACGGATCCCTGAGTGAGCCAAAAAGGATTGCAAGGCAAACCCAGAAAGCTACCATTACGAAACAGCACTGTCTTTGTACATCGAACGCGCAGCCACCCGCTGCGACTTCCTGACCCCGGGTATAACGGAGTCAGACGTGGCTCTTGACACCCTCGTGACAGCAGGGAAGCGCCATAAAATGTCCGAGTCTTTAGGGATATTATCATATATAATTTAGATTGGAGTATGGTCTAAAATAACCATATCATGTTTCGAGGTATCTAAGACTGGCTGGCTAGAGAATTATGAATGAAGATATTGTCAACGCGAGACCAGCTGGAATGGGCATGGGAGAAATATGTAAATTCCCTGTCACTGGAATGGGAGATCCTCCATGTGTCATGCAAGGTAGAATTAGCAAGTAAAGGTATTAGGCATTTTTCTCTAGGTCTAACCAGTGATTGTGAAGTGGAGCTGTGTTTCCTGTCTTCCAATGGGGACAGAACTGAGTTCAAATAACCACCTACAGGTGAAACTTGAAAAATTTGAATATCGTGCAAAAGTCCATTTATTATTATCGTGCAAAAGTCCATTTATTATTATCGTGCAAAAGTCCATTTATTATTATCGTGCAAAAGTCCATTAAAAGGAATTGCATTAATACAGCTTAAAATTAGAATATTGTGAAAAGGTTCAATATTCTAGGCTCAAAGTGTCACACTCTAGTCAGCTAATTAATCCATACCCCCTAAGCAAAGGGTACCTCAAAATTGTAACTTTGGGGTTTCATATGCTGTAAGCCATAATCATCCAAATTATAGCAAATAAAGGCTTAAAATATCTCGCTTTGCATGTAATGAGTCTATCTCATATATTAGTTTCACCTTTTAAGTTGCATTACTGAAATAAATGAACTTTGCACGATATTCTAATTTTTCGAGTTTCACCTGTACTATCTTAAGCGGGATATCGTCGGTTAGGAGTTTGGTTTCCACAGACTCAAAGAAGGCTGCATTGTCTCCATTGGGACCATATAAATTATAGACACTCTATTTTTCCCCTTTATGCTGGAATATGATAAGTGTCCACCTACCCTCCTTCAATAAGAGAGAATTAGAAGTTTTTATGAATCAGGATGACGGGGGTAATGCAGTCCACCAATATTGGCAATAGGACCTCACTTTTTCTGATTGAGAGAACAATAGCCTCCCTCCTTCCCCCAAGAACTATTGAGTAGATGGTAACGCAGTCTCAGGATATTTGACAGTTGACATGTCAAATCGTTCACTCCATCTCAAATAATAATACCCACTAAGAAGGTGAGAGTTATAGGTGAAGATACAGTGAAAAAAAAGAGAATAAAAAAAAGTCATGTCACATAGCCTCAGAGGTGTCTGGAAGAGACTCGGGCTAGCGGGCTTGATGGAAGGGTTGACAGGTTCCATCTGCGATGTTCTGGCGTTTGCCAGTGTATATGATCCATTCTCAGGTAAGTATTGTTGGAGGGCCTGTGTTGCCATCTCAGGAGATGTAAAAGTTACCAGGTTGCCCCATCGGGCACGAATACTCTGAGATTTACTGGATAAGTCAATTGAAACCAGATCTAGTGGCGTATCAGTGTGGTACAAAGGGTGCTAAAGATGCATCTCTTCTGCATCACCTCCATGTAATAGTCCTCAAAGAGTAGAATCCTTCAGAGGCATTCTTCGTTGACGAAAAACACAGAGAATTTCCTGCTTATCAAAATCCAAGAAATGCATGATGACTTGTCTAGGAGTCCCACTCTGATCTCGTCTGGCAGTCGAGGTAGGAGGAAAGATTAGGATCAGGGTCCACTTTGTGTGCTCTTTCAACCCTGCATCAGTGTCGTAGGCCCAGTGCCGCTGGGAGATCCTCCTCACCGACTCCAGTATCCCCAACATGTGGAAGTTATTGCATCTGATTTTCCAGATCGTCTAGCTTCTGAAGAACACGTTTATTTTCGGCAGTAAGGGCCTTCACTTGGGCTTGTGTTTTTGCAAAATTATCCTACAACACATTTATGTGGTGCTTGGCTTAACCTAAGCATGTGGTATGTTGCAAAACCTCGGCCTACAGGCGGGAGAGAGATGTTTGGATGATGGTTTCCAGTTTTTTCGCCACCTCAATGGCAACTTGTTTATATGTCCTCAGGTTGTCTGTTTCTAGGGTGCTCCATATGGATGGCTCCAGGGTAGCAGGAGGGTTTGAGCTTGCATGGGAAAATTACAGGGCCTGCGTATCCACTTAGTCTGGCGCCATATTTAGTGGCAAAGACACAGCGTTGTCATCTCGTGCAAGCTGTTTCTGGGTGCTAGGCAGGAGGTAGTGCTCCATTCTCCTGTGAGGCGGTATTGAGGCGAGCTCTGGAAACCCGGGTTCTATAAGACTGCCATTTTGCAGAATAGCTGGTCGGGTGAGAGCCTCGGGAGCGGGAGAGATGCCACACATATCTCTACATCTCAGCGCTGGAGCCGGAAGTCCTTTCTTATTTTTTTTCTATATCATATTTATCCATCTATCTAGCCATCTATTTGTCTACCTATCCATACCTCCAAACTATTCCGTCCCGGAATGGCTGGGGCATGTCTTGCTTTCAACTGTATCTTTGTCCCGAGGATGCAAATACAGCACAGGCCAGTGGATGGGGTGCTTTGTTCATCGGGTTGGGGACTAGGTGAGAAGATATTTTTTTTTAAAATAAAGATACCGGAGCAAGTCAACTATAATTTTAATTTATTTATGTAGTGTGCATGAACCAATATAAATACATCTAGGTCTGTGCCAAATATAGAGGCGCAGTACACACATGTATTCTGGGATATACATAGAACAAAAACACCCATTATTTTTTTGTCTATTGGTTGGTGACTTGTCTCTCTATACAGTGCATGCGCACTATGTACAGCTGGATGTGACTTTCTAGTCACGTGCCGTTCTCGAAAGGCCTGTGTACATGATTTTGGCTGCCCGGTTTCAAATTGATATAGAACAATGAACGTGTCAATCATTATTGAGCACACGTTAATGATTCTCACCACTAATGCTGTTGTTGCAGAGGATGCTTGCCCGCCCCCTAACCAGGCAAGCGGCTCCTAATCAGTTGGCGTCCAATGCCTGCTGATGTCAGCTGGTTGTAAAGGAGGCTGCCTGTCGCCACTGGTCTGGTTGGGGGGCGGGCTAGTATTCTCATGCTCAGCGCAAACTCAGGAAAACGTTCTCGCACATGTGCTGTGGTGAAGGAGTGCAGCAGGCAGATCAGAACAGTGTCATCAATAATGATTAACATGTTCATTGTGGGTTACAACCAAGCAGACACGATCATGCGTATAGTAAACGGCAAGTGATTCTGGGGCAAGGAGGAAGAGACTGGGGCGTACCACACAACCAGAAAGCGCATTGCTAGCCTGATAGAATATTTTTATTGAGCATGATTCTGAAACTTGTTGCACACAGCAAGGGAGGGGCCCATGAAATCTAAATGTAAAATCTCAGAATACACCTTTAAGCATGGGAATACCTCTTTTAAGGGGGCAGGCTGAAAATTAACTTCTAAAGGGTCATGGGCCCTGGTGTAAGAGTTCAGCTTGGGCCCCCCTTCCCTCAGTGCTTTGTGGCCAGGGGCAGGGAAGCACATATCCTTTGTGCTTCCTAAGGCTAAAATTGAAACTTTCTATAATACCGGTGTCTTCTTATGCAGCACAAGGGTCTTTGGGCCCCCTCAGGTTGCTGGGCCCGGTAGCGGCTGCTACTTCTGCACCCCCTATAGCTACACCCTTGTAAAGTAATGAAATGTAACCAAAAAGAAGTTTTTATTTTATGCAATATTGGCCATTTTATTATCTAGCCCAAAACAATTGTTTTAACTGACTATAAGTGATAGCAATGCTGTAAACTGCAGGTCTGTAAAAGTAAAATATTTCCCCCCTACTCCTCTACAGACAGTCAGTGTACCACTTAGAGGTTTAGGACAGTGTCATGATGGGAACCATCAGAAGTGAAGTAGAGGAGAATGAGTTGATATGATATCATTAGTCCCTTCATTAGTTTTATTTACTGTAACTCTCTATAGCCTGCAGTGAAATTGTTCTGCTTAGCTGGAGAAGCGTTTTTCTTCTAAACTGTTATTCTGCTGCAGCAGAGTAGTAGAGAGCATGGTGGACATATTCATGAGTGATGTCATTGTTTAGTTGAAATATAGCATTGATTGGTTATTTATGTGTATGATGTAGAAATGCATATGTGCTAACTGTAATATCTGGTAGTGTTTAGTGACATATTCATATTGCAACAATATTACATGTTGCTTACTCTTACCATCTACAAACATGAACATTGCAAAACATTTTTTTCAATAATTGTCCTCAGAATACATGCTGCTAATTAAACGGTTTGCTGTACTATTACTAAGGCAACCCCATTTTTATATGCTGGTTGGAATCAGCAGCTCTCACTCTTGTAGGTGTACAACCAGTATGTATAATGATTAAATGCCCTTTGATAACAGCTTATAGATTTTCATTTGGGAAGTGCAATCACACTTACATGGCTTCATTACAAAAAGGGATGCAAATGTGCTCTTACAAGCTCTGCCTCTAATGCCACCAAATGTAAGGCCACTATCCTAGAAGTCAATGTTCAGCTCTTTAAATAAGCCTTGAGATATGACTTGGATAATAATTAAGCCATCACCTCATCTGCAGGCAGCTGTTTCAGGGTGATTGCCCCTCATCAGTGCGGAGCAGAGAGTACTGGCTTAACTGGGTGAGAGGCCTGTCAGGATTTAGGGGGTACTATCTCTCCTTATAGAGAGTGCCTTAATCGGTGTGAGGAGACTTATAGGCCATACATGCTCCTCTGGAATTCTGGGAAGAAAGGGATGCAAATGAGCTCTTAACAAGCTCTGCCTCTAATGCCACCAGATCTAAGGCAGCTATCGAGTCATGTCTCAAGGCTTATTTAAAGGGAGTCTGTCACCTCCATATGGCCATATACAGTGCTTACATTGTCCTATAGCACACCTATACATGAATGTAATGGTACCTTTGTCTTCTTCTTTACACTTGCAGAAGCTGGAAAAACGAACTTTGATTCATATGCAAATGAGCACTCACAAGTGCCCAGGGGCAGCGTTCACTGTGTTGGAGCCCAGGCTGCTCTGCCTTTTTTCATTGTTTCCCTGCCCCAGCCTCTGCCTATGCCTGCCCTCCTATTCCCTTGCGTCATCCTTCGGTCCGGTCGAGATCCCGCGCCTGCGCACTGCCTCGCTGGGTCGGGGCATGCACACTGCGATGCCCATTGTTGGCATGGTATCACTTTAACTACTGTGCATGCGCCGGCGAACGGTGCGAAACCAGCGGCAATGTGATGTTTGCCGGCACATGTGCAGTAGTTAAAGCGATGCCGTGCCCACAATGGGCATCGCAGTGCACATGCTCCAGCCCGGCGAGGCAGTGCGCAGGCACGGGATCTCGGCCGGACCGAAGGATGACACAAGGGAATAGGAGGGCAGGCATAGGCAGAGGCAGAGGCTGGGGCAGGGGCAGGGAAACAATGAAAAAAGGCAGAGCAGCCTGGGCTCCAACACAGTGAACGCCGCCCCTGGGCACTTGTGAGTGCTCATTTGCATATGAATCAAAGTTCGTTTTTCCAGCTTCTGCAAGTGTAAAGAAAAAGACAAAGGTACCATTACATTCATGTATAGGTGTGCTGTAGGACAATGTAAGCACTGTATATGGCCATATGGAGGTGACAGACTCCCTTTAAATAAGCCTTGAGACATGACTCGATAGATGCCTTAGATCTGGTGGCATTAGAGGCAGAGCTTGTTAAGAGCTCATTTGCATCCCTTTCTTCCCAGAATTCCAGAGGAGCATGTATGGCCTATAAGTCTCCTCACACCGATTAAGGCGCTCTCTCCCCAAGGAGAGATAGTACCCCCCAAATCCTGACAGGCCTCTCACCCAGTTAAGCCAGTACTCTCTGCTCTGCACTGATGAGGGGGCAATCACCCTGAAACAGCTGCCTGCAGATGAGGTGCTGGCTTATCTAATATCCAAGTCATGTCTCAAGGCTTATTTAAAGAGCTAAATATTGACTCATAGGATAGCTGCATTACAGCTGGTGACAATAAAAGGCAGAGCCTATTAAGGGGTTATTTTCATGAGACAACCCTTTAACCTGGTAATAACTTGTATTCTCTTGATGTACTGCAGGCAAAAAAAAAACATGGAAGTTTTATTTGTTATTCTTAAAAGCGTTGTCTCAAATAGCATTTATTACGTAGAGAAAGTTAATATAAGCCACTTTCTAATGTATTGTTATTATTCATATTGCTTCCTTTGCTGGCTGGAACAATTATTCCATCACATTATACACTGCTTGTTTCCATGGTTATGACCACCCTGCAATCCATCAATGGTGGTCGTGCTTGCAGTGATCGCTAATGCCATTGCTCATGTCCATACTGACTCATTGTTTGCTTGCAGCAGATCGTTTTTACACAGCACGATCTCCTGTGGGCAAACAATGATTTTTGTCTGTGCACAAACGATCGGATTACCTGAAGAATGAGCTTTTCGCTCGTTCATTGGGTAATCGGCGGTACATTTACACCTCCAGATAATCACTAATGTGTGTTCCTATGGACGCTCATTAGCGTTTATCTTTAGGATTCTCAGCCTGTGTAAAGAGTTATCCCAAGCTTCAGATTAAGTATTAACACTCCATAATTATGTATAATTTCTCATACCATTTTCTTTGTTTAGACTCAGACGGGAAACCTAAGGATAAGGAACTGGTTCAGATGTTTCTCATGATGCATCCCTGGTACATCCCATCTGGGGATCTTGCTAAGAAGCTCTTTTCTCTATATCCTTTAAAAAAAATGGATAAATTGCATTTTGATGTAACTTTCATGTTAGGTAAACCCTAGAACTTTTTTACTTCCGTCCACAGGTGTTGTCCCTTAAAAAGTTCCAGGGCTCTAGGATCGGACTCAGTATAGCTACAGGGAGTGCAGAATTATTAGGCAAGTTGTATTTTTGAGGATTAATTTTATTATTGAACAACAACCATGTTCTCAATGAACCCAAAAAAATCATTAATATCAAAGCTGAATATTTTTGAAAGTAGTTTTTAGTTTGTTTTTAGTTTTAGCTATTTTAGGGGGATATCTGTGTGTGCAGGTGACTATTACTGTGCATGATTATTAGGCAACTTAACAAAAAACAAATATATACCCATTTCAATTATTTATTTTTACCAGTGAAACCAATATAACATCTCAACATTCACAAATATACATTTCTGACATTCAAAAACAAAACAAAAACAAATCAGTGACCAATATAGCCACCTTTCTTTGCAAGGACACTCAAAAGCCTGCCATCCATGGATTCTGTCAGTGTTTTGATCTGTTCACCATCAACATTGCGTGCAGCAGCAACCACAGCCTCCCAGACACTGTTCAGAGAGGTGTACTGTTTTCCCTCCTTGTAAATCTCACATTTGATGATGGACCACAGGTTCTCAATGGGGTTCAGATCAGGTGAACAAGGAGGCCATGTCATTAGATTTTCTTCTTTTATACCCTTTCTTGCCAGCCACGCTGTGGAGTACTTGGACGCGTGTGATGGAGCATTGTCCTGCATGAAAATCATGTTTTTCTTGAAGGATGCAGACTTCTTCCTGTACCACTGCTTGAAGAAGGTGTCTTCCAGAAACTGGCAGTAGGACTGGGAGTTGAGCTTGACTCCAACCTCAACCCGAAAAGGCCCCACAAGCTCATCTTTGATGATACCAGCCCAAACCAGTACTCCACCTCCACCTTGCTGGCGTCTGAGTCGGACTGGAGCTCTCTGCCCTTTACCAATCCAGCCACGGGCCCATCCATCTGGCCCATCAAGACTCACTCTCATTTCATCAGTCCATAAAACCTTAGAAAAATCAGTCTTGAGATATTTCTTGACGTTTCAGCTTGTGTGTCTTGTTCAGTGGTGGTCGTCTTTCAGCCTTTCTTACCTTGGCCATGTCTCTGAGTATTGCACACCTTGTGCTTTTGGGCACTCCAGTGATGTTGCAGCTCTGAAATATGGCCAAACTGGTGGCAAGTGGCATCTTGGCAGCTGCACACTTGACTTTTCTCAGTTCATGGGCAGCTATTTTGCGCCTTGGTTTTTCCACACACTTCTTGCGACCCTGTTGACTATTTTGAATGAAACGCTTGATTGTTTGATGATCACGCTTCAGAAGCTTTGCAATTTTAAGAGTGCTGCATCCCTCTGCAAGATATCTCACTATTTTGGACTTTTCTGAGCCTGTCAAGTCCTTATTTTGACCCATTTTGCCAAAGGAAAGGAAGTTGCCCAATAATTATGCACACCTAATATAGGGTGTTGATGTCATTAGACCACACCCCTTCTCATTACAGAGATGCACATCACCTAATATGCTTAATTGGTAGGAGGCTTTCGACCCTATACATCTTGGAGTAAGACAACATGCATAAAGAGGATGATGTGGTCAAAATACTCATTTGCCTAATAATTCTGCACGCAGTGTATAGCTAGCAGCATAGACATAGCTAACAGTGTAGGCAGAGCTAGTGGCGTGGGCAGAATTATCAGAAAGCAACATGTTTGTGGATGCGGTCATGTAAATAAAGACCATTGTTTTACACATAGGTATTGTGGTGGGTACAACGATTAATCTAATAACAAAATACAAATTAAAAGAACGTTTTTCTTTAGAAAAACTCATCAGCCCTCCATAGCATCAGGTTCCCCCATGCCATCAGGCCCCCCCAGTGCCATCAGGCTGCCCCCCTAGTGCCATCAGCTTCCACCCCATGCTATCAGGCTCTCCCCCAGTGCCATCAACTTCCCCCTCAGTGCTATCAGCTTCCCCCCAGTGCCATCAGCTTCCCCACCAGTGCCAACAGCTGCCCCCACAGTGCCATCAACTGCCCCCACAGTGCCATCAGCATCCCCCCTAGGGCCATCAGATGCCCCCCCCCCAGTGCCATCAGATTCCATCCTGTGCCATCAAACCCCACCAGTGACATCAGGCTCCCCCCAGTGCTATCATCTGCCCCTTCAGTGGCATCAGCTGCTCCCTCAGTCTCATCTGCTGCCCCCCAGTGCCATCAGCTGCCCCCTCAGTGCCATCAACTGCCCCTCCAGTGCCATCATCTGCACCTCCAGTGCCATCAGCTGCCCCTTGGGTTTCCCAGCCGTTCCTCTCAACAACTCATTCAGAGGACCCGCTATCTTTGCGTAGTCTTTGATGAACCGCCGGTAGTACCTGGTCAGTCCAAGGAAGGCCTTCAACTCCTGCACCGTTCTGGGCACTAGCCATTCTTGTATTGCAGTCACTTTGTCTTGGGACAGCAGCACTCCGTCTTGGGACACTGTATGGCCCAAGTACTTGATCTCCCTCTTGAAGAGATGACCCCTCTTTGGCTTTACCTTCAAGGATTGCAGTCGCTTGAGTACCTGCCCTAGTCAATTCAGGTGTTCTTGAAAGTAGCGGAGTACACAATGATATCGTCCAGGTATATCAGAGTGGCTTTAAAATTCAGGTCTCCCAGACATCTCTCCATCAGCCGCTGGAAGGTACCCAGGGCATTAGACAGCCCTAATGGCATTCTGTTGAATTCAAATAGTCCCATGTGGAGTATGAATGCTGTCTTCGCCCTGTCCTGCTCTGCCACTGGTACCTGCTTGCTAGATCCAGGGTGGAGAAGTATTTTGCCCGTCCTAGAGCCATCAGAGACTCCTTAATGCGAGGCAGAGGGTATGAGTCTCGCGCGGTGCACGCATTCAACTGCCGGTAATCCACACAAAATCGAATAGTGCCGTCCTTCTTCTTGACAAGCACCACTGGGGCTGCCCAAAGGCTCTGGTTACCCTGCACCCCTCCGGAATCTATCATCTGTTTCAACAATGTCTTTCCTTCCTGGTACAACTTGGGCGAAATCTGCCGATATCTCTCCCGAATTGGAGGAGTGTCCCACTCGGTATCTCATGCGTGATAGCATCTGTGCAGCCAACGTCATCGGCATGGCGGGCAAACACAATCTGATTCTTCCACAGCATGGTTTCAACTGCTTTCAAGCGGTTATGAACTGAGAGCCTTCACATCTATCTCCATTTGGTTCAAGATGGTTCTCCCATTCTATTCTGGGGTCAGCGCCTCTTCTGCACTGGCAGTAACTGCCAGGGTCCAAACAGTCAGTGCCATCAGCTGCCCCTCCAGTGCCCTTAGCAACCCCTCCAGTGCCATAATATGCCTCTCCCAATGCCTTCAGCTGCCGCCAGTGCCATCAGCTGCCCCCTCAGTGCCTTCAGCTGTGCCATCCCCAGTGCCATTATCTGTGTCCCTCCCCCAGTGCTATCAGGTTCCCCCCAGTGCCATCAGGTCCCCCCCCAGTGCCATCAGCTACCCTCCTAGTGCCATCAGCTGCCCCCCAGTGCCATCAGCTTCCCCCCAGTGCCATCAGGTTCCCCCCTGTGTGACCAGCTGCCCTCCAGTGCCACCAGCTGCCCCCAGTTTCACCATCTCCCCCTCCTAGCCATGTCCCCAGCTGCAGTGAAATAAAATACTTACCTCTCCTCGTCCATCTTCTTCTTTGTGCGATGCACTATCCTCCTGACGTCACACAGCGTCAGGTCATAGTGCACGCTTAAGTGTACTATGTCCTGACAATGTGTCAGGAGGACAGTGCAGCACGGTGTGGGCTGGCGGATGACCACAGAGCGGTGAGTAGTAGCAAGTTTGAATATAATAAACCGGCACTCTTCACTTGGTCGGACACACAGAGAGCAATGTATGTAATATGTACAGTATTTTTCGCCCCATAAGACGCACTTTCCCACCCCCCCAAAAGTGGGGGGAAAGTGCCCCTGCGTCTTATGGGGCTAATGCTGGCAATTTACATCGCAGTCTGCGATGTATTAGTGAGGAGGGAGGAGGGACTGTAGTAGGCGGGGAGAGCGGCGGGCAGTGCAGGCACTGTACTCTGTCCCCGCCGCTCAGTATGTACTGTATTATACGTAGTGTTAATCATAATATCTAAACTGAATAATGATGCGCTCCGCTTGCTTACCCTGTGCTTACCGGTACATGTCACGCTCCTGTAGTAAGCACTAGCAGCTAGCAGGCAGGCCGGGCAGCCGTAGCTCACTGAGGTCACGTGCCTGCTCCGCCTACTTTATAAATGAAGTAGGCGTATTTTGCTGCGGGTTTGTTTATGCTTTCATCACCATATGACCACTGAACATCTTGGAAGCACTTCCAATTATAACCTTCCCTAAAAACTGCTAACAGTGAGCGCCGACCGGTCCGAGACACGTGGGACGCCAGACAGAAACGTGACGTCATACACACGTGGGACGCCGAAGGAGAAAACTTACAGCACAAAGTCCTGAAAGGCACATTGGCAGCTACGACCAGCAAAACCATCGGAGAAGGTAAATACAGTCAGGGTGCGAGCCTTGATATCGTGTGGGACGCCACACTAGGCTTAGCACCGGACTGACATACTAATACCCTGTTAATAACAGTGACTGGTACAAAACTTAAAGTAAGGCAACAATAGACTATTAACCCTCTAACCAACGAACTTATTGCATTGAAAGCCATCTGGGGCTCATCAACAGACTCACCACTTTAGAGATTACAGAGTGACACTTTATGACCGATTTTTCTATTGGGGGATTGGATTAATGGATAGCAATATATGGTGGAAATGATCGCTGAATGACCATTCGCTCTGCCACCCATATATTTGCACATTGACCATTCACAAAAAACTATCTTACGCCTGATTATAGGCTACCATTGAGGAAATCCACATATTCTATTGACGCGCCACTACAATTACAGGGAATCCACTCCCCACTAAAAGGGTGAAACCAGGATACGCACTTTTATAATCCCACCATGTATTAATCTTTGCAATTATATAATTTTACCATGTATTAACTATATATACTATTTTTATCAGTTTTTTGTACCATTTTATGGAAGGGTAATACCCCTCCCCTTCCTCTAAGTGATTTTTCTTTTACTATAAAGAAACTACCTCTACGATTGACGTTCAAATGAAATAAATGTACATTTTACATACATTGCTCTCTGTGTGTCTGACCAAGTGAAGGTTTATTATATTCAAATTATATATCTAACCTCTTCTGATTGGGTGAATCAGCTAAACCTTGAGCACCTATACATCGTATTGGTTGGGTGAGCCACCAGTAACCCACATTTTCTTCTCTATTTGAGTAATAGCAAGTGCTTCACTCACGCTCCGAGGTCACATGACACAAATGAATCGATGCAAAAAATTTGCATGAAGGAGTTTTTGTGTCGAGTTACTCAATTCAATCAATTAATCGTTTCAGCCCGACTCTGTACAAGTAATTACTGTAAAGTTAAGTCTAGTGACTTGCAGGTGACCTCGGCATTGATTGTAGATGTTCTCTTTACATTTTTTCTCCTTTTGGCCAAGATCACTATGATGTCCTCTCCTGACGGCTGCACAGCTTATGAAAAAGTGTACACCACAAACTGGACTCCAGACCAGATGCCCATTTCCCAGAGCTTATACCTACTAGGTGTGTGTAGTTATCAAACAGATTAGATAGATGATAAACAGAAAGTACTTCAAGGCTAGCTCTTTAATACTTACAAGCCTAAGTTGATCTAGAGCAAGACAAAAACCACTCTAGATCCAATTCGCCATGGAATGAACATGAAAAAAATTGCTTTCTGACCAGTGCTGCCAATTGGACAGATCTCTGGATCAACATTCAGTATTAACTCCTCTCCAACATCCACTATACATGTACGGCACTTTCAGGAAGATTTCCTGCAATGCACCATACATGTGGATCACAATGATTGGGTGGGCACAGGAGTAGACGGGAGTGAATTTCTTAAAATTCATTTCGTTCTGATTTGAAAGAATCCGTTGGCCGATTCAGGTCAGGTAAAAATAAATTAGACCCAAATCCCAAGTGCTCATGTAGCGGTCAGAGGAGGAAGAGACCGCAGGGCAGGGTTCAAATAGAGAGCAGCAGACGAGGAAGCTGAAGCAGATACCGGCTTTATTAAATAACAAAATATAAGGGCCGGAAAATTGGTTTAACAGTTTTGTGCCGATGCACCAGGGGTGCAATCGACAAATGACAGGAACAATGTTAACAAGTTTACACAAATTTACAGGAAGGGTAACTGATCCGTGATATATTAAATGCGCTCCAACCAGCAAACACATAAAAATACAGGCTACTCTTCTCTGATATTTTCCTGTCTGAACCCTTCTACTCGGGGCACGTTGCTACCACGTTGTGACTAAAAATTCCTGCTCTATGCTATGCCCTATCGCAGGTTAGCACAGGTGCACACTCACAGTTCTGTAGGTAGCTGGGCAGAGATCAGTCATGTCACATTCTCCCACGAGGTAGCTGCTTGTCTTGGTCTGGTATGTGAGGGCAGGTTTCATCTGGCTCCTGATACAGTCGCTTGCTTGTCCCAGCGAGTTGTCTTTTCCTCTCTCTAGATTGCAGGTACAGGAATCCACATCACATCAGCTCTGCCAGGAGTCCCCGTCCTCTGACATGGTCCCGCTATCCTATAGCACGCTAGCCAGGGCCCGTGTCCTGTCACAAGTCTCTCAATTGGGCAATATCACTCCTCTCAGAATCACTTTTTAGTCTCTGTAGCTCTGTCCAACTGCAGCCAGACTCTCAGCTCACCACCAGCCAGGAAGACACACACCAGACTGAGCCCGGGAACTTTAAACTCCTCCTACATCCTCTGGAAAAACAACTTAATTTTTCTCTTACTCAAAGACACAGCGGCCTCTTGTGGCTGAAAGAAGTCATCACAGTCTGTGTAAAACATTATCACTAGCAGTTCAATGTAACTTGGTCATTCTAGGGGCTGACCGTTACACTCAGATTGCCCTTAAAAGTCATGAATGACACTCTGAGGTCTCTTAAGATTGTAACAAACCCCTTCAATGATTTTAATGCCAAGACACCATTAGTAATGATATATATGGCTATGGGTAAAAACATGGTAGCCGGTGGTAACAAACAGCCTGTTTACAAACACACCGTATTGTTGAATCTGTACCCACACTCATTAAAGAAAAAAAATTATATAAATCTTGTGTCTCAGGCAGATATGTAACATAGTAACATAGTTTATAACATAGTAATGTAGTTTATAAGGCTAAAAAAAATCTGTCCATCCAGTTCGGCCTGTCATCCTGCAAGTTGATCCAGAGGAAGGCAAAAAAAAACTGTGAGGTAGAAGCCAATTTTTCTCACTTTAGGGGAAAAAAAATCCTTCCCAAATCCAATCAGGCAATCAGAATAACTCCCCTCAGTCGAATTTTTTTAAAACTAAATAACCCTAATTTTGATAATCTTTCAGGGTACTGTACTCCAGCCATTCCAGTTATTACTTTAGTTGCCCTCCTCTGAACCCTCTCCAGCTCTGCTATGTCTGCCTTGTTCACAGGAGCCCAGAACTGTACACAGTACTCCATGTGTAGTGATTTGTAAAGTGGCAGGACTATGTTCTTATCACGGGCATCTATGACCCTTTTGATGCAACCCATTATCTTATTGGCCTCCGCAGCAGCTGCCTGACACTGGTTTCTACAGCTTAGTTTGCTGTTCACTAAAATTCCTAAGTCCTTTTCCATGTCAGTGTTACCCAGTGTTTTACTATTTACTATGTATTGGTGACATGTATTTTTCCTTCCCATGTGCATAACCTTACATTTGTCAGTGTTAAACGTCATCTGGTTAAAATGTATAAAATAATAGTGGGCAGGCACTCCAAGTATGGGTTCATGAGAATAAGTGGGAATATTTTATTCAATTTAAAAATACAATAATATCGGTAGCAATAAAATAAAAATAATAATAGCAATAATATAGCAGCAGTTAATAGCAATATAAAATATAACAGTATATTATAGCAGAATATAGTCCTGTAATAGCAGCATAAGCACCTCAATAGTCGGCCGGTTTTTAGTTTAACAATAGAAAGTAATGGCAATGTCTCAATAAGTTGTGTCTATGTTCCACAGCAGCAAAGTAAAAGTGCGATGTGCAGATAACAATGTTGCAACAAAGTTAATGCTGTTGGTTAAAATAACAGCAACATCCTTGTTTGTAGCAATAACTGTAGATGATAATGGCTTGATATTTCCAAATATAGTGTCAATCAGACTTCACTTCTCATATGGTGCAAGTGATCGCACCTTTTACTATAGCCACACTTTTTAGTGTAAGCGATTCCTCCGTTACATGCAATAAGAGATGGATGTCTTTACTCACGGTTCGGCTGTCTCTTGGTGCGGCGTCCCGCACAAATTCTGAGAGCAGACTGACCTTTATCCTATTCTTTTAGGAAACTCCGATCGCAGCTGTCTTCCAGATTCGGCGTCCCTCGTGTTATGGAGGCGTCTCTGTATAATTCAGGTTCACCCCTTAGATGTCCGGTTCACCTTTTTATTTTGCTGCCGGTGATCCACTTGTATAGGAATAGGTCAGTTTACCATGAGTCTTTATTTCTTTTGGAGCGCTCCAGCACTGTAGTTTTCTGTATTAGTATGCTTGTTCACCCAAACATGTTTCGGAGCGTCAGCTCGCTCCTTCCTCAGTGGTCAAGCATACTTCACATCATGCGGTCTTTTTATTGTGTCCAGGTCAATTAGAAAAGCCAGAGTCAGATCCGGAATAGTCTCTCTACATTTCTGTGGAATTGTTTCTCTGTATTTTTCTCTTTTTTATTATTTTTATATTATTTATTTATTCTCTTCATCTTTCAAAGACTTAATTGTTGTTTGTAACCTCCAAGTTCTTTATATAGGCATTTCAAATCATCCCAAGAAATTAAATTACATTATCCTCATGCTGCTTCCAAATGATAATATATACAATTACATTTCACTATAAAATATCATATAAAAATATAGAAATACATAAGATGTTTTAAAAAAAATATATAAAATATTCTCCAAATGAATATAAAAAGTATAAAAATATAAACATATATAAAAAAAATATATATAAAAATGTAGAGACCTCTAGGGAATATGTGATTATATAGGAGGCCCCTAGTCAAGGGAAGACGGGGGTGCTGGTAACAAAAAGAGACCCCCGTCGTCCGTCAACCAGGGGCGTCCCATTTTACAGGAAGCCGAAGATTTCGAGTTCTGCATTTAGACCATTGGGTTGAATAGTGTCGAACTCGAAAATCCTTCTTGATTCCTGTCGGGACATCCTAGATATATGATCGCCCCCCTCCAATGTTTGGTTACTTTTTTAAATGCTGCAAACATTAGACCTGAGGGGTTCTGATTATGGTGATGTTTAAAATGTTTGGACAGGGTATGTTTTTCGTAGCCTTTCTTTATATTTGCGATGTGTTCCGCTATTCTCATTTTTAGTAATCTCTTAGTACGTCCTATATATTGTTTGCCACAAGGGCATTGAATCAGATACAGTACATTGTCAGAATTACATGTCAGCAGTTCATTTATTTCTATCTTGAAATTATTCTGAATGGATTGCACTTCTACAGTCTTTCTTTGAAAGGTAGTTTGTTTGCAGTTGGAACACCTCCCGCACCTATAAAATCCTTTTAGGTGATCCCAATGTTGCAAAATTCCTTTCTTTTTTATAATTTGTTTGGTCGTTGGTGCTATTTTACATCCTAGATTTTGTGCTTTTGTGTACACAAATTGTGGGTTTTTCAAAATTAGTGGACCTATGATCTTATCTTCTAGGATGTGGTGCCAATAACGCTTAACGATTCGTTCCACTTTTTTATATTCGGAATTAAAGGGCAAAATAATCCGTGGGGTTCCATCTTCAAATCCACACATCCATTTTCATTTATGTTTTTGTTTTTATTTTCATTTTCATCTTCATTCTTAGGTTTGAAAAAAATATTTCTATCTTTCTCTCTTATTTTAGATAGAGATTCTTCTACTATATTTAATGGATAGTTTTTGCTTAAAAAACGCGCTTTCATATCCTCAGCTTCCCTTTCAAATTGCTCCTCCTTTGTGCAATTACGTTTTAGCCTACCAAATTGTCCAGTCTGAATATTTAGCAGCTATCTCGGGAGATGGCAACTGCTGAATAGTATATAACTATTTTGTGATGTCGGCTTTTGGAAAGTACTACATATATACACTGCTCAAAAAAATAAAGGGAACACTTAAACAACACAATGTAACTCCAAGTCAATCACACTTCTGTGAAATCAAACTGTCCACTTAGGAAGCAACACTGAGTGACAATCAATTTCACATGCTGTTGTGCAAATGGGATAGACAACAGGTGGAAATTATATGCAATTACCAAGACACCCCCAATAAACGAGTGGTTCTGCAGGTGGTCACCACAGACCACTTCTCAGTTCCTATGCTTCCTGGCTGATGTTTTGGTCACTTTTGAATGCTGGCGGTGCTTTCACTCTAGTGGTAGCATGAGACGGAGTCTACAACCCACACAAGTGGCTCAGGTAGTGCAGCTTATCCAAGATAGCACATCAATACGATCTGTGGCCAGAAGGTTTGCTGTGTCTGTCAGCATAGTGTCCAGAGCATGGAGGCGCTACCAGGAGACAGGCCAGTACATCAGGAGACGTGGAGGAGGCCGTAGGAGGGCAACAACCCAGCAGCAGGACCGCTACCTCTGCCTTTGTGCAAGGAGGAACAGGAGGAGCACTGCCAGAGCCCTGTAAAATGACCTCCAGCAGGCCACAAATGTGCATGTGTCTGCTCAAACGGTCAGAAACAGACTCCATGAGGGTGATATGAGGGCCCGACGTCCACAGGTGGGGGTTGTGCTTACAGCCCAACACCGTGCAGGACGTTTGGCATTTGCCAGAGAACACCAAGATTGGCAAATTCGCCACTGGCGCCCTGTGCTCTTCACAGATGAAAGCAGGTTCACACTGAGCACATGTGACAGAGTCTGGAGACGCCGTGGAGAACGTTCTGCTGCCTGCAACATCCTCCAGCATGACCAGTTTGGCATTGGGTCAGTAATGGTGTTGGGTGGCATTTCTTTGGAGGGCTGCACAGCCCTCCATGTGCTCGCCAGAAGTAGCCTGACTGCCATTAGGTACCGAGATGAGATCCTCAGACCCCTTGTGAGACCATATGCTGGTGCGGTTGGCCCTGGGTTCCTCCTAATGCAAGACAATGCTAGACCTCATGTGGCTGGAGTGTGTCAGCAGTTCCTGCAAGCCGAAGGCATTGATGCTATGGACTGACCCGCCCGTTCCCTAGACCTGAATCCAATTGAGCACATCTGGGACATCATGTCTCGCTCTATCCACCAACGTCACGTTGCACCACAGACTGTCCAGGAGTTGGCAGATGCTTTAGTCCAGGTCTGGGAACAGATCCCTCAGGAGACCGTCCGCCACCTCATCAGGAGCATGCACAGGCGTTGTAGGGAGGTCATACAGGCACGTGGAGGCCACACACACTACTGAGCCTCATTTTGACTTGTTTTAAGGACATTACATCAAAGTTGGATCAGCCTGTAGTGTGTTTTTCCACTTTAATTTTGAGGGTGACTCCAAATCCAGACCTCCATGTAAAGAACAAAGTATTTCAGAAGAATATTTAATTAATTCAGATCTAGGATGTGTTATTTTTGTGTTCCCTTTATTTTTTTGAGCAGTGTATCTCCCATCCTCTTTTTTAATCAATAAGTCCAAATATTCGGTCTCTACATTATTAATATTGCTGGATAATTTTAAATTACAAGAATTAACATTAATATTCTCTAAAAAGGCCATAAGTTCCTCTCTCCCACTTTTCCAAATAAAAATAACATCATCTATAAAACGTCGCCAGAGCACCAGGTCTGTCCCCAGTCTTGGGCCTATATACGTGTCCTCCCAATTTGTCATAAATAAATTAGCATAACTGGGGGCAAACCTGGTGCCCATGTCAGTCCACCTTGTTTGGAGATAATATTCTGATCCAAAATAAAAATAATTGTGTGACAATATGAATTTTACCCCTTCTTCTAAATAACTTATCTGTTCAGTACATAATGTGCTATTTTTCTCTAGTTGAGTTTTCATTGCTGCGACTCCCTGTTCATGACTAATTACTGTGTACAGGGAGTTCACATCCAACGTCCCCATAATCCATTCTGGATTACATTCCAATTTTTCCAAAATTTCAATAACTTGGGTAGTGTCTTTTATATATGAGGCACTCTTTTTCACTGATGGCTGTAGCAATCTATCTATATACTGTGACAGATTCAAGGTCAATGACCCAATGCCCGAAATTATGGGGCGACCCGGGGGGTTTTGGGGATCTTTGTGCACTTTGGGGAGACAATAAAACACTGGCAATCTACGTTGCGTTTTGGAAATAAAATCATGTTCCCGCTTTAATAAAATGTTGTTTTCTAGTCCACTTTTACAATATTGTAGGAGTTCCTGATAAAATTGTTCACCTGGATCTCCTTTTAATTTCATAGAAGTTGTGGAGTCTGCCAATTGTCTCAAGCTTTCATCATTATATTTTTCTGCATTCATTATCACTATCGCTCCTCCCTTGTCAGTCGGGCGTATTATCAAATTTTCTTGTTTTTTGAGCTGTTTAATGGCCTGTCTCTCCTGGTTTGTTATGTTGTTTTTAGTGTCTCGTCCATCTTTCAATTTCCTTATGTCTGAACTGACACACTGTCTAAATGCTGCGATTTCATGGCTTATTTCCTGTCTTTTTTGAGGTTTCTTTTAATTCTGTGTGTACATACAGTACAGACCAAAAGTTTGGACACACCTTCTCATTCAAAGAGTTTTCTTTATTTTCATGACTATGAAGGCATCAAAACTATGAATTAACACATTTGGAATTATATACATAACAAACAAGTGTGAAACAACTGAAAATATGTAATATTCTAGGTTCTTCAAAGTAGCCACCTTTTGCTTTGATTACTGCTTTGCACACTCTTGGCATTCTCTTGATGAGCTTCAAAAGGTAGTCCCCTGAAATGGTCTTCCAACAGTTTTGAAGGAGTTCCCAGAGATGCTTAGCACTTGTTGGCCCTTTTGCCTTCACTCTGCGGTCCAGCTCACCCCAAACCATCTCGATTGGGTTCAGGTCCGGTGACTGTGGAGGCCAGGTCATCTGGCGCAGCACCCCATCACTCTCCTTCATGGTCAAATAGCCCTTACTTTCAAAGTTTTCCCAATTTTTCGGCTGATTGACTGACCTTCATGTCTTAAAGTAATGATGGCCACTAGTTTTTCTTTACTTAGCTGCTTTTTTCTTGCCATAATACAAATTCTAATAGTCTATTCAGTAGGACTATCAGCTGTGTATCCACCTGACTTCTCCTCAACGCAACTGATGGTCCCAACCCCATTTATAAGGCAAGAAATCCCACTTATTAAACCTGATAGGGCACACCTGTGAAGTGAAAACCATTTCAGGGGACTACCTCTTGAAGCTCATCAAGAGAATGCCAAGAGTGTGCAAAACAGTAATCAAAGCAAAAGGTGGCTACTTTGAAGAACCTAGAATATGACATATTTTCAGTTGTTTCACACTTGTTTGTTATGTATATAATTCCACATGTGTTAATTCATAGTTTTGATGCCTTCAGTGTGAATCTACAATTTTCATAGTCATGAAAATAAAGAAAACTCTTTGAATGAGGAGGTGTGTCAAAAATTTTGGTCTGTACTGTATTTGTGATGTTTTTGTTCCTGTTCTAAAATTGGATTTTTTAGAAAGTACTTCTTTAAGCAAATATTTCTAATGAATTTTTCCACACCAATATATGCTTCAAATTTACTCACTTTTGATGTTGGTGCGAATTTTAACCCTTTATTTAACACTTTAATTTGTGCATCAGATAATTTTGTGTCACTCAAATTTATAATTACATCTTTCTCCTTTATGTCCTGTGATAATTTGTTCTTTCGTCCTCTCCTTGTCTTCTGCTTTTTCCTTGTGTTTTCTCTCTGTGATGTTGTGTCTCTACATTCATTTCCCGTGTGGGTGTCAACCATTGTTGATTTTTAAATTGAATAAAATATTCCCACTTATTCTCAAGAACCCATAATTGGAGTGCCTGCCCACAATTTTTTTTTATACATTGTAACCATACGCAACTGATAAGGGTGAGTCATTTTGGGCAAGACTACCTATTTCCAGAAAACCAGTGGAGAGCTGCCTTTTTTGTTATATCTTCTTAAACCTCATCTGCCACTTCTTTGCCCAAGCCTCCAATCTATCCGGATCCATCTGTAGCAGCATAATGTCCACTTCCATGTTAATTACTTTGCACAGTTTAGTGTCATCTGCAAAAATTTATATTTCACTGTGCAAGCCTTCTACAAGATCATTAATAAATATACAGTTGCAAGAAAAAGTATGTGAACCCTTTAGAATGATATGGATTTCTGCACAAATTGGTCACAAAATGTGATCTGATCTCCATCTAAGTCGCAACAATAGACAATCACAGTCTGCTTAAACTAATAACACACAAAGAATTAAATGTTACCATGTTTTTATTGAACACACCATGTAAACATTTACAGTGCAGGTGGAAAAAGTATGTGAACCCTTGGATTTAATAACTGGTTGAACCTCCTTTGGCAGCAATTTACTTCAACCAAATGTTTCCTGTAGTTGCAGATCATACGTGCACAACGGTCAGGAGTAATTCTTGACCATTTCTCTTTACAGAACTGTTTCAGTTCAGCAATATTCTTGGGATGTCTGGTGTGAGTCGCTTTCTTGAGGTCATGCCACAGCATCTCAATCGGGTTCAGGTCAGGACTCTGACTGGGCCACTCCAGAAGGCGTATTTTCTTCTGTTTAAGCCATTCTGTTGTTGATTTACCTCTATGCTTTAGGTCATTGTCCTGTTGCAACACCCTTCTTCTGTTGAGCGTCAGCTGGTGGACAGATGGCCTTAAGTTCTCCTGCAAAATGTCTTGATAAATGTGGGAATTCATTTTTCCTTTGATGATAGTAATCCGTCCAGGCCCTGATGCAGCAAAGCAGCCCCAAACCATGATGCCCCCACCACCATACTTCACAGTTGGGATGAGGTTTTGATGTTGGTGTGCTGTGCCTCTTTTTCTCCACACAGTGTTGTGTGTTTCTTCCAAACAACTCAACTTTGGTTTCATCTGTCCACAGAATATTTTGCCAGTACTGCTGTGGAACATCCAGGTGCTCTTGTGCAAACTGTAAAAGTGCAGCAATGTTTTTTTTGGACAGCAGTGGCTTCCTCTCTGGTATCCTCCCATGAAATCCATTCTTGTTTAGTGTTTTACGTATCGTAGATTCCCTAACAGGGATGTTAGCATATGCCAGAGACTTTTGTAAGTCTTTAGCTGACACTCTAGGATTCTTATTCACCTCATTGAGCAGTCTGCTCTGTGCTCTTGCAGTCATCTTTACAGGACGGACACTCCTAGGGAGAGTAGCAGCAGTGCTGAACTTTCTCCATTTATAGACAATTTGTCTTACCGTGGACTGATGAACAGCAAGGCTTTTGGAGATACTTTTATAACCCTTTCCTGCTTTATGCAAGTGAACAATTCTTAATCGTAGGTCTTCTGAGAGCTCTTTTGTGCGAGCCATCATTCACATCAGTCAATGCTTCTTGTGAAAAGCAAACCCAGAACTGGTGTGTGTTTTTTATAGGGCAGTGCAGATGTAACCAACACCTCCAATCTCATCTCATTGATTGGACTCCAGTTGGCTGACACCTCACTCCAATTAGCTCTTGGAGATGTCATTAGTCTAGGCATTAACATACTTTTTCCACCTGCACTGTGAATGTTTACATGGTGTGTTCAATAAAAACATGGTAACATTTAATTCTTTGTATGTTATTAGTTTAAGCAGACTGTGATTGTCTATTGTTGTGACTTTGATGAAGATCAGATCACATTTTCTGACCAATTTGTGCAGAAATCCATATCATTCCAAAGGGTTCACATACTTTTTCTTGCAACTGTATTGAAGAGAATAAGGCCCAATACTGACCGCTGAGGTACTCCACTAGTGA
The DNA here is from genome assembly GCF_905171765.1 of Bufo bufo. NCBI lineage: Eukaryota > Metazoa > Chordata > Amphibia > Anura > Bufonidae > Bufo > Bufo bufo. The sequence goes on along the minus strand of NC_053398.1, from coordinate 87,572,656 downwards.
CAGTGACCCAATCTGAGTGTGTACCATTAATAACTACCCTCTGTTTTCGATCACTGTAAATTACTAAAGGTGTGATTTGATTAGACTCTGGGTTTTGTCACAAAAGGGCACAAAAGTGCTTTCCAACGCCCTATAAAAAGTCTCTCAGAGGCTGCTTTTTGGCAGTGTACCTCTTGGTGAGGGATTGTTGACTGCTAGACATGCCTGTACAATGCACTCAAATACATTTTGCCCAGTTGACATACTTAGAGACGGGGTGCATCATTGGACTGAGAGAAGCAGGATGGTAGTTTCAGTGAACTGCCTGCTATCTAGGCTGTCCTGACGGGTCACACACAGCAAACAGGCTCCAGATGGCCTAGACATACCACGATTAAAGAGGATCTTTTAATCTGCCATAAAGTTGTCCACTATCCATGTACAGGTGGCACCTTCATTACATACTACTTGCTCTGACCGGACCATTTCCAGGCACTTAGCAGAAGGAAATTCGGTGTCACGGCACCCATTACATGTCCTGCCATTGACAGCCAGCCACCGTGACTTTTCTTTACAGTGGTGTCGTGAATGAGAAACTAGGATTGGTGTGGATGGAACCATATCAGTTTTATCAACAAATCCAGGTTGCTGAAAATTTGAAAAAAATAAATATTTTTTAAATTTCACCTTCACTTTGACTTACTTCCTGTGAAACACTTAAAGGATTAACACATTTCCTAACTAGTTTAAATACTTTGAGGGGTGCAGGTTTTAAAATGGTGTCATATAAGGGGGTTTCTAATATACTGTATAGACCCCTAAAAGCCATTTTAGAACAGAATTGGTCCCTGAAAATTAGATTTAGGAAATTTTCCTAATAATTAGAAAATTGCTGCTAAACTAATAATTCTAACACCATAAAAATAAAAGGTTGTTAAATAAACGGATCAAATTTGATAAACTGAATTTCCAGCTCATGGTGGCCTTTTTTAAATGGGTCACTGCACTAATTAGCAGCAATAGATCAATGCATAGAATGTGGATGTGCAATTTATGGTTGTCATTTATGATGCTTAAATACACCTATATTAGGAATATTTCAGGAGCGGATTTTGGCGAAACGGTTAGTTCTGCCGCAATCTGCGACTTTTCCCAGCCCACGCCAGGTCTAAAAAAGTGGGGCCGGCAGGCCCATCTCATTCAACATTTTCTACTCCATCAGCTGAACGCCGTAAAAGAAGAACATTAGAGGACATTTTTTGGTCAACTCACAAAAAGCGTACTATCTAGCAATCAAAATGCACATTGTACCCCAAAAACGCACCAATTAAACCTTCACCTCATTCCACAAAAAACGAGCCCTCACACAAGACCATTGACAAAAATCTTTTTAAAATATAGCTTTTAGAAAATGGTCACGCAAAAACAGATTAAAGTAAAGGTCATTTTTCCCAAGTTGTAGGCTCTAAAATGGGGTCATTTATGGTTGGTTTCTATTATTCAAGCCCCTCAAAGTCACTTCACAACTAAATTGGTCCTTAAAAAAGTTGATTTTAACAAAAAAAAATCCTTTTAGCATCCTAAAGTAGGCATACAGTGAATTTTTCCAAGTAAAGGAAAAAAAATATTGACCTAAATTTATTGATAACTTGAAGTACAATGTATCATGAGAAATCTAACTCGGAAGATAAGTAAAAGCATTCCTTATTAGCACTTGAGGTGAACATGACAGATTTGTAAAATAGGCCTGGTCAGGAAGGAGAAAACTGGCTTGGACTTGAAGGGGTTAAGCAAGATTCCCCTATCGTGCATATACTAAAGGCTCCGGACAGATTTGGGGGCAATTTTGTTTTTATTGCATTGTACTCATTTTGAGCTAAAAATCTTTTTTTTTTTGTCTTTATTAAACATTTTTTGCCATTTTCTCTGTACAGGCTTGAGATGCTCTAGTAGCATGCTTTCTTTTTTTTTTTTTTACTGTATTCTGTGAGGAAGCTCAGCTGGCAGCTCTTTATCTTTGATCTCTGACCTTATAAACACTTATTATAGTTCAATTCTTATCTAAAAGAATGTGGCTTAAATAAGTGTTCTTGAGCTATTAGTTATTTAGAGATAAGGGTATTAGATGACTGGCAGAAAGTGAAAGTACAATTCTCACAGCTAGACAGAAGTTAAAGAGGACCTTTCACCTGGAAAAACATTGTGAACTAAGTATCATGCCATATACAGCGGCGCCCAGGGATCTCACTGCACTTACTATTATCTCTGGGCGCCGCTCCGTTCTCCCGTTATGTCCTCCGGAATGTTCAGGGACTTGGTTATAGTAGGAGGAGTCTGCCCTTGTTCTGCTGGGCGTCTCCTCCTCCTAGGCTGTAGCGTTGGCCAATCGCAGCGCACAGCTCACAGCCTGGGAGGAAAAAAAACTCCCAGTCTGTGAGCTCTGCGCTGCGATTGGCCAGCGCTACAGCCTAGGAGGAGGAGACGCCCAGGAGAACAAGGACAGACTCCGCCTACTATAACCAAAAATCCTAAGTCTCTGCCTACTATAACCTACTGAGCGAAGACACCGGAGGACATAACGGGAGAACGGAGCGGCGCCCAGGGATAATAGTAAGTGCAGTGAGATCCCTGGGCGCCGCTCTATATGTCAGGATACTTAGTTCACAATGTTCTTCCAGGTGAAAGATCCTCTTTAAGCTTTATTTTTAATAAAGATCACTTGACAAAATTATTTTAAGTTCAAAATGAGTAAAATGCAATCATTAAAAATAGCTCCCGAAGGTGTGCATAACCTTTAAGAGAAATTACATAAACAAGAAATGAACACAGGAATCAAATAATTCAGGGTTGAACCATAAGCTCCATTCATCTTCAGACATACAATATGTTAAAAAGAAAAAATATTAATAAAGTATTAAGTAATAATTCTATATTGTTATAAAATATGTGATAATCCCATATATCACAAAAAGGAATAAAGCCAACCACAAAAAGGGAAGTAAGGACAAGCCACATCTATCCTAATACTACCCCAACTTAAAAGTCAACATTGAAGGGGTTATCCCATAACTAATGTAAAAAATGAAAAGTACACGACAATTTCTTTCTACCGAAGCCAGAACCAGCCTTGTACCTCACATGTAAACCAGAGATCTCCCCATTCATTGCTCTGCTAAATTTATATCAAGCTGAGAGCTCAAGGGGAGTTTCTTTTCTACTGCAGATCAGATGCTATCCCTATCACAACTCAGGAGGCAATTGAAGGATGAAACTAAGCATGTGCAGCCTTCTCAGTGAGCAGGTCAAAGAAATAAAAAATGTATTGCAGGTGGTACTATACAGATACATTTTATTGAATAACTCACTGGCTATGTTAAATTTTTTATTACATGCAATTACAAAAGTATTCAGATCCGGGTGTTGGTTTGAAATGTGTAGAATATTTTTCGTGGGACAACCCCTTTAAGGTCATGAAGCTTCAGAGTATTCAACCTATACAGTGCCCAAAGAAAGTATTCATACTCCTTGAACTTCTCCACATTTTTTCACATTACACCTACAAACTTAAATGTATTTTATTGGGATTTTATGTGATGGACCAACACAAAGTGGCAAGTACAGGTATGTGTGAAGTGAAAAGAAAATTATACATGGTTTTCAAAATTTTTAATAAATAAAGATCTAGTGTGGTATTCAACCCCCTGTACTCTGATATCCATAAATAAAATGATTGCCTTCAGAAGTAACCTAATTAGTAAATAGAGTCCATCTGTATGTAATGTATTCTCAGTATAGCTACAGCTGTTCTGTGAAAGCCTCAGAGGTCTGTTAGTAAACATTCATAATCAAACAGCATCATGAAAACCAAGGAACACTCCAGCTAGGTCAGGGATAAAATTGTGTGGAAGTGTAGAGCAGGGTAAGGTTATGAAAAAATTTCACAAACGCTGAACATTTCACAGAGAACTGTTCAATCTATCTTCCGAAAAAGGAACGAGTATGGCACAACTGCAGACCTACCAAGACATGATCGTCCACCTAAACTGACAGCCCAGGCAAGGAGAGCACTAATTAGAGAAGCAGCCAAGAGGCCCATGGTCACTCTGGAGGAATTATCCACATATCAGGTGGGAGAATCTGTCCACGGGACAACTATTAGTCGTGTACTCCGCAAATCTGGCCTTTATGGAAGAGTGGCAAGAAGAAAGCCATTTTTGAAAGCAAGCCATAATAAGCCATGTTTGCAGTTTGCAACAAGCCATGTAGGGGACACATCAAACATGTGGAAGAAGGTGCTTTGGTCAGATGAGACCAAAGTTGAACTTTTTGGCCTAAATGCAAAACTCTATGTGTGGTGAAAAATTGACTACAAGATTTCTCACGTACCTCTCCCCTACTCTGGAACTCACTACCCCACCACATCAGGCTCTCCTCCAACATCCAAACTTTCAAGAGTAACCAGAAAACCCACCTTTTCAGGAAAGCCTACCATCTGCAGACCCAGACCTGAATCTCATTGAAAATCTGTGGCAAGACTTGAAAATTGCTGTTCATAGATGCTTTCAATCCAATCTGACTGAGCTTATTTTGCCAAGAAGAATGGCCAAAAATGTCAGCCTCTAGATGTGCAAAGCTGGTAGAGACATACCCCAAAAGACTTGCAGCTGTAATTGCAGCGAAAGATGGTCCTATAAAATATTGACTCAGGGGGACAGAATACAAATGCACATCACACTTTTAAGATTTTGATTTATTAAAAAGTTTGAAACAAAGTATAATTTTTTTTCACTTCACATATACTTGCTACTTTGTGTTGGTCTATCAGACAAAATCCTAATATAATACATTTAAGTTTGTGGGTGTAACGTGAAAAATGTGGAAAAGTTCAAAGGGTATGAATCATTTTTCTAAACCCTGTATGAATGTACCCTATCACCACCCCTTTTTAACTAGGGAACTGATGAATGATACAAAACCGTAACTGCTTTTCAGTATGGTTATGTTCAATAGAATGTTTTAAAATAGGCAGATCAATCAGTTTCTGCTTAACAAGTTCAGAACGTTGAACGAGAATGCTCGTCCTAACTTGTAGGTACTTAACGCACTAGGACGAGCATTTTCATCCTAGGGTTAACGTGCTGTCCCACAACTGCTGCCGTGATCAGCAGCAAGGGCCTGGCTGATACCGACAGCCGGGCCCCTGCTGTATCTGCCAGCATAGGTGAAAACACTGATGTCGGCTGATTAACCCCCTGTATGCCGCGGTCACGCTGACTGCAGCATACAGGGGGTTTGCGGCAGCTTGTACATCCCCATCGGGTCCTTGTGCTGCGGTGACGGAGAACCAAGGGTTGCTATGGCAGCCCCGATGCCTTGAACAGGCATAGAGACTGCCAGCTACGGAAGCCCAGGGTCTCCTAGGCAACAATTAGTGTCTTACAGTGTAAGACACTGACAGTTCAATACAGCACAATACAGATTCATTATGCTGTATTGAAACAGGGATCAGACCCTATCCCATAGTGGGACAAAAAATAAAGTGGAAAAATAAGTTAAAAAAAGAAAGTAAAAAAAAAAAAAAAAATGTAAAAGTTTCAAGTAAAAAAAAAAAAGTAATTTTCCCCAAATAAAGTAAAAAAAAAAAAAAAAAATAGGGAAATTTTACATATTAGGTATCACCGCGTCCGTATCGACCGGACCGACTCTATAAACATATCACATGACCTAACCCCTTAGATGAACTCCGTAAAAAAATAAAAACTGTGCTAAATAAACCATTTTTTGTCACCTTACATCACTAAAAGTACAACACCAAGCGATCAAAAAGGCGTATGCCCGCCAAAACAGTACCAATCTAACCATCACCTCATCCTGCAAAAAATGAGCCCCTACCTAAGACAATCACCCCAAAAAATAAAAAAACTATGGCTCAGAATATGGAGATCTAAAACATATTTATTTTTGTTCTAAAAATGCTGTTATTGTGTAAAACTTAAGTAAATAAAAAAAGTATACAAATTAGGTATCGCCACGTCCGTAATAACCTGCTCTATAAAAATATCACATGACCTAACCCCTCAGATGAACACCGTAAAAAAAAAATTTAAGTGTAAAAAAAGACATTTTTTGTCACCTTACATCACAAAAAGTGTAATAGCAAGCGATCAAAAGTCATATGCACCCCAAAATAGTGGCAATCAAACCGTAATAGTGCCAATCATCCCGCAAAAATGATACACGACCTAAGATAATCACCGAAAAACTGAAAAAACTATGGCTCTCAGAATATGGAGACACTAAAACATGATTTTTTTTTGTTTCAAAAATGATATTATTGTGAAAAACTTAAATAAATTAAAAAAGTAGACATATTAGGTATTGCCAAGTCCGTAATGACTGGCTCTATAAAAATATCACATGACCTAACTCCTCAGGTGAACACCGTAAAAAAAATTAAAATAAAAACGGTATAAAAAAAGATTTTTTTTTGTCACCTTATATCACAAAAAGTGTAATAGCAAGCGATCAAAAAGTCATACACACCCCAAAATAGTGCCATTCAAACCATCATCTCATCCCGCAAAAATCATACCCTACCTAAGATAATCACCCAAAAACTGAAAAAAACTATGGCTCTCAAACTATGGAGACACTAAAACATAATTTTTTTGTTTCAAAAAAGAAATCATTGTGTAAAACTTACATAAATAAATCGAAAAGTAGTCATATTTGGTATTGTCGCATCCGTGACAACCTGTTCTATAAAAATACCACATGATCTAACCTAACAAAATATAGCTAAATAACAAAAAATAAGAACGGTGCCAAAACAGCTATTTCTTGTTACCTTGCCTCACAAAAAGTGTAATATAAAGCAACCAAAAATCATATGTACCCTAAAATAGTACCAACAAAACTGCCACCTTATCCCGTAGTTTCCAAAATGGGGTCACTTTTTTTGAGTTTCTACTCTAGGGGTGCATCAGGGGGGCTTCAAATGGGACATGGTGTCAAAAAACCAGTCCAGCAAAATCTGCTTTCCAAAAACCGTATGGCATTCCTTTCCTTATGCGCCCTGCCGTGTGCCGGTACAGCAGTTTACAACCACATATGGGGTGTTTATGTAAACTACAGAATCAGGGCCATAAATATTGAGTTTTGTTTGGCTGTTTATCCTTGCTTTGTAACTGGAAAAAATGGATTCAAATGAAAAATCTGCCAAAAAAGTAAAATTTTTAAATGTTATCTCTATTTCCCATTAATTCTTGTGGAACACCTAAAGGGTTAACAAAGTTTGTAAAATCTGTTTTGAATACCTTGAGGGGTGTAGTTTGTAAAATGGGGTCATTTTTGGGTGGTTTCTATTATGTAAGCCTCACAAAGTGACTTCAGACCTGAACTGGTCCTGAGAAAGTGGGTTTTAGAGATTTTCAGAAAAATGTAAAGATTTGCTTCTAAACTTCTAAGCCTTCTAACGTCCCCAAAAAATAAAATGGCATTCACAAAATGATCCAAACATGAAGCAGACATTTGGGGAATGTAAAGTAATAACCATTTTGGGAGGTATTACTATCTATTATAAAAGTAGAGAAATTGAAATTTGGAAAATTGCTAATTTTGCTAAATTTTTGGTAAATTTGGAATTTTTTTATAGATAAGAATGAATTTTTATGACTCAATTTTACCACTTTCATGAAGTACAATATGTGACGAGAAAACATTCTCTGAATGGCCTGGATAAGTAAAAGCGTTTTACCACATAAAGTAAATGTCAGATTTGCTAAAAATTGCCTGGTCCTTAAGGTGAAAAATGGCAGGGTCCTTAAGGGGTTAATAGTATTGCACTGTTGATTAATATGAATTTTGAAGTTCAAAGATCTTTCACCTACATATGATAAATTGCATGAACAAAAAAGAAGATAAATAACTAAATCACAAGTTGCAAGTTCAAAATTGATTGAAACAACAGGTTTTGATACTTTTTTATATAAACTATGTTTATACTATTCTGCTGGCTGTTCTGCCCCTTTCTAAGATGGTGAGAGCTGTTTTGGATATTGTCTAGGCCTGTTTTCAATAGCTTTCGCCTTTTTCACATATTCAAGATGGTTGGCGCTTTCTTAGTTGCTCACTGCACATGTCCTACGTGCGCTCTGTGTCCTGTATCAGCTCGCTCCCCCTCCCATGTCCTGACATGAGAATTGGCAACATAATGACGCCAGTTTGACACATTTTTTTCTTTTTAATGGTTTCTGCAATGGGTGAATTAGAATATATATTCAGTCAAGATGTCCCTCTGTACTCTAGCACTTTTTATTGTTAAGACACACCAGACTATAAGAAGCATAGGATTTGAAGGAGGAAAATAAGAAAAAATATATTTTCCATCAGACCTCAGAGCAGACCCCCAAATCAGACCCCCATTCTTCATCAGACCTCAGATCAGACCCTCATCTGACCCCCAATCCTCATCAGATCCCCATTCTTCACCAGATTTCAGATCAGACCCCAAAATCAGAACCCCAAGTTCCATCAACCTCAGATCAAGCCCATCAACCTCAGATCAGACCCCCTAGCCTCCATCAGCCTTAAAGGGTTTCTGTCATGAGAAATAACGTTATGTAGCTGATTGACATTAGCGATGTGCTAATGTCAGCAGTACATAACAGTATGCTTTATAACTCCCTGCCTGCCGCCGTTCTATTAAAATAAAGACTTTTATGCTAATGAGCCTCTAGGTGCTATTATGGCGTTGCTTCAGCACCTAGTGGCTCGGTCTATGCACCCTTTGGCACGCCCAGGTCCAGTTGATTGACTTTCGAGTTCTCTTCAGTGACCCGTAAATCCCGCGCCTGCGCCGTCATTTAGTACTTGGCGCAGGCGCAGTGAGTGAAGGACGCGCTCCTGGTGCTGGCTTCCTTCCTTCAGCGTAGGCGCATCCTTCACTCACTGCGCCTGCGCCGAATACTAAACAGGACGGCGCAGGCGTGGGATTTACGGGACACTGAGGAGAACTCGAAAGTCAATCAACTGGACCTGGGCGTGCCAAAGGGTGTGTAGACGGAGCCTCTAGGGGCTGAAGCAACACCCTAATAGCACCTAGAGGCTCATTAGCATATTTTAATAGTCTTTATTTTAGGAGAACGGCGGCATGCAGGGAGTTATAAAGCATACTGTTATGTACTGCTGACATTAGCACATCGCTAATGTCAGTCAGCTACATAACGTTATTTCTCATGACAGAAACCCTTTAAATCAGACCCCCAGCCACCATCAGACTATGATTAAATATCCAGTTAGCCTCAGATCAGACCCCATCAGCCTCAGATTGGACCCCCCAGCCTCCATCAGCCCTCAGATCAGCTCCCCATCAAACCTTCCAGTCCTCATCAGCCCCAGATCGGACCCACATCGGACCTCAGATTAGGCAAAAAAAATAAAACAAACTTACCTGCTTGCTCTTTTCGGTGCTGCCACTCACTGCTCCTTGGTCTTCTTATGGCCCACACTGCACAATGACCAGACTGCGCACAGCATCAGTTCATAGTGTGCGTCTATGTGCACTACGTTCTGATGCTATGAGCAGTCAGGACACAGTGCATAGCAAGACCCGGAAGAAGACCACGGAGGGTGAGTACAGCCAGCGCAGTACTGCCATCACCTCCCCGTGCCTCCTGCATACTGATGACCACTTCCATAATGGGAAAAGTTGTGTCTTATAGTCTGAAAAATACAGTATATTATAAATTTTTAGTATGCACCATTTATTTTGTTATATCACTTGATGCACTATATGTATTTGATGTATTAAATTAATTGATATGTGTATGCAATCAATATGTGTTTGGAGCTATACAGTGCATTCGGAAAGTCTTCAGACCCTTTGAGATTTTGTTATGTTGTGGCCTTCAGCTAAAATAAAAAAAGTTAACATTTTTTCCAATCATTCTGCACTCAATACTCCTGTATTAAAAAAGTAAAAACAGAATGTTTTAAATTGTTGATTATTTATTGAAAAGAAAAAACTAAAATCTTGTATTGACATAAATATTCAGACCCTTTACTCAGTATTTAGTTGAAGCACCTTTGGCAGTGATTACAGACACCATTCTTCTTGGCTATGATTCCACAAGGTTTGCACACCTGGATTTGCCTGGATTTGGGGATTTGCCATTGTTCTCTGCAGATTATCTCAAGTCAAGTTGGATGGGACCGTTAGTGAACAGCCATTTTCAGGTCTCTCTAGAGATATTCTATTGGGTTCAAGTCAGAGTTACGGCTGGACATTCATGAGCATTCACATAGTTGTCCCTAAGCCACTCCTGTGTTGTCTTGGCTGTGTGCTTAGGGTCATTGTCTTGTTAGAAGATGAACCTTGGGCCCAGTCAGAGGTCTATCTCCATACTTTACTCCATTCAGTTTTTCCCCAACTCTGACAAGTCTCCTAGTCCTAGCTGCTGAAAAAAAAAAAAACACAGCATGGATGCTGCCACCATCATGCTTCACTTTAGGGATGGCATTGAGCAGTGCCTGGTTTCTTCCAAACATGACGCTTGGAACTGAGGCCAGAAAGTTCAGTTTTTGTTTCATCAGACCACAGAATCTTGTTTCTCATAGTCTGAGAGTCATTTAGGTGCTTTTTTTTTTTTAACTTTCATGTGTCATTGGCCTCATGCACACAACCGTTTTTTTTTGCGGTCCGCAAAAACGGGTTCCTTTTTTCTGTGATCCGTGACAGTTTTTTCATCCGTGGATCTTCCTTGATTTTTGGAGGATCCACGGACATGAAAAAAAAGTCGTTTTGGTGTCCGCCTGGCCGTGCGGAGCCAAACGGATCCGTCCTGACTTACAATGCAAGTCAATGTGGACGGATCCATTTGACGTTGACACAATATGATGCAATTGCAAACGGATCCGTCCCCCATTGACCTTCAATGTAAAGTCAGGAGTTAATATACCATAGGATCGGAGTTTTCTCCAATCCGATGGTATATTTTAACTTGAAGCGTCCCCATCACCATGGGAACGCCTCTATGTTAGAATATACCATCGGATTTGAGTTACATTGTGAAAACTCATATCCGACAGTATATTCTAACACAGAGGCGTTCCCATGGTGATGGAGACGCTTCAAGTTAGAATATACTACGAACTGTGTACATGACTGCCCCCTGCTGCCTGGCAGCACCCGATCTCTTACAGGGGGCTGTGATCAGCACAATTAACCCTTCAGGTGCCGCACCTGAAGGGGTTAATTGTGCGTATCATAGCCCCCTGTAAGAGATCAGGGGCTGCCAGGCAGCAGGGGGGCAGACCCCCCTCCCTCCCCAGTTTGAATATCATTGGTGGCCAGTGTGCGGCCCCCCCGGCCCCCCCCTCTATTGTATTAATATCATTGGTGGCCAGTGTGCGGCCTCCCCTCTCCCCCCCCGATCATTGGTGGCAGCGGAGAGTTCCGATCGGAGTCCCAGTTTAATCGCTGGGGCTCCGATCGGTTGCCATGGTTACTTAGCAATATTAGAAGCATCATACTTACCTGCTGCGCTGTCTGTGACCGGCCGGGAGCTCCTCCTACTGGTAAGTGACAGGTCTGTGTGGCGCATTGCTTAATGATCTGTCACTTACCAGTAGGAAGAGCTCCCGGCCGGTCACAGACAGCGCAGCAGGTAAGTATGATGCTTCTAATACTGCAGTAGCGTCCTGGTTGCCATAGTTAGCGATCGGAGCCCCAGCGATTAAACTGGGACTCCGATCAGAACTCTCCGCTGCCACCAATGATCGGAAGGGGGAGAAGGGAGGCCGCACACTGGCCACCAATGATATTAATACAATAGAGGGGGGGCGGGGGGCGCACACTGGCCACCAATGATAATACAATAGAGGGAGGGAGGGGGGGGCCGCACACTGGCTACCAATGATAATACAATAAAGGGAGGGAGGGGGGGCAGCACTGGCCACCAATGATAATACAATAGAGGGAGGGCGGCCGGGGGTGGGGGGCCGCACTGGCCACCAATGAAATTAAAACTGGGGAGGGAGGGGGGTCTGCCCCCTGCTGCCTGGCAGCCCCTGATCTCTTACAGGGGGCTATGATACGCACAATTAACCCCTTCAGGTGCGGCACCTGAGGGGTTAATTGTGCGGATCACAGCCCCCTGTAAGAGATCGGGTGCTGCCAGAAAGCAGGGGGCAGTCATGTACACAGTTCGTAGTATATTCTAACTAGAAGCGTCCCCATCACTATGGGAACGCCTCTGTGTTAGAATATACTGTCGGATTTGAGTTTTCACTAAGTGAAAACTCAGCTCTGAAAAAGCTTTTATGCAGACGGATCTTCGGATCCATCTGTATGAAAGTAGCCTACGGACACGGATCACGGATGCCAATCTTGTGTGCATCCGTGTTTTTTCACGGACCCATTGATTTGAATGGGTCCGTGAACCGTTGTCCGTCAAAAAAATAGGACAGGTCCTATTTTTTTGACGGACAGGATACACGGATCATGGAGGCGGATGACAAACGGTGCATTTTCCGAGTTTTCAACGGACCCATTGAAAGTCAATGGGTCCGCAGAAAATCACGGAAAACGGAACAACGGCCACGGGTGCACACAACGGTCGTGTGCATGAGGCCGTTTACTGAGGAGAGGCATTTTTCTGGCCACTCTGCCATAAAGCCCAGATTGGTGGAACACAGCAGTGATAGTTAACCTTCTAAAAGATTATCTGATCTGCACAAAGGATCGTTAGAGATCAATCAGAGTGATCATTGGGCCTTTGGTCACTTCTCTTACCAAGACCCTTTTCCCCCAATTACTTAGTTTGTTGGGGTGGCCAGCTCTAGGAAGAATCCTGGTTGTTTCAAATGTCTTCACTTTAAGAATTATGGAGGCCACTCTGTTCTTCAGAACTTTCATTCCATCAAAAATGTTTGTATCCTTCTCCAGATCTGCACACAATCCTGACTGTGATGTCTACAGGCAGTTCTTTCCTCCTCATGACTTAGTGTTTGCTCTGATATGCATTGTCAACTGTGAGACTTTACATAGACAGGGCTGTGTCTTTCCACATCACGTCCAATAAACTGAATTTACCATAAACTAAATTAAGGCGTAGAAACATCTCAAAGATGATCAAGAGAAATTGGAGATTCCCAGAGCAAAATTTCTATTGTTATAGTAAAGGGTCTAAATACTTATGTCTATGCAAAATTTTAGTTTTTCCTTTTAAAAAATGCCAAATATTTCTAAAATTCTGTTTTCACTTTCTCATTAGGGAGTGCCGATTAATGGGAAACGTGAATTGTTTTTATTTTAGCACAAGGTTGCAATATAACAAAATGTGAAAAAATGAAAGGGTCTTCCCAAATTCACTGTACGGTATATATATGGCAATGTTGCTGTGTATTTTCTTGAGAAATGCTGTAATGCTTAGCTGAAATGTCACAATCACTTGCGGTAAATAAATTACCTTTTTCTTGTTAATCTTTGGAGAGTGCTGCCTTTTTGCTGTGGTACATAGATAGATAGATAGATAGATAAAAAAAATTGTAGGCAGCACAGCAAGCGATGACTAAGGAGGGGTGCCAGCGGCTGTAATAGCAATCCACCGACCAAATAGCAAATAGAAAAACGAACTAGTGGAGGTGGAGCGTCCTTAAAAATGATTTTAGGGATTTATTTCACAAGCTTAGGGCAAGGACATCAAAGGTAGTGTTTTCCGAAATACTACCTGTACCACCAGCCACACAAGAAAGGCAGCGGGAGATTAACAAGTGGCTCAAGAACTGGTGTAGGAAGGAGGGGTTTGGGATCCTGGAGAACTGGGCCAACTTCTCTGTCGGCTTCAAGCTCTATCATAGGGATGGGCTGCACCCCAATGGGGAAGGGGCAGCTGTGTTGGGGGAGAAGATGGCTAGAAGGTTGGAGGAGTGTTTAAACTAGGGACTGGGGGGGGATGGTAATTACGTTATAGGATGGGAAGTGCAGATAGAGACCGGGGGCAAGGTAATGGGACTGGGGGAGGAATGAAAAGAGAGACTAGAACAGTTCAGAAGGAAAGGTGTAGGGTAAGAAATATACATAAACCTCTTAATTGTATGTATACTAATGCCAGAAGCCTGACTACTAAAACTGGTGAACTGGAATTAGTGATGTGTGAGGAGGACTATGACATAGTGGGAATAACTGAGACATGGCTGGATAATAGCTATGACTGGGCAGTCAATGTACAGGGTTACAGTCTGTTTAAAAAGGATTGCACAAAACAGAGAGGGGGAGGGGTCTGCCTTTATGTAAAGTCCTGTCTAAAGCCCACAGTCCGAGAAGATATAAGTGAGGGACATGAACATGTAGAGTCACTGTGGGTAGAAATACATGGAGGCAAAAACAATAATAACATTCTAATAGGAGTTTATTATAAACCACCTAATATACCACAGAAAATCTGCTACTAAACGAGATAGACGAGGCGGCAGATCATAATGAGGTTGTTATTATGGGGGACTTCAACTACCCAGATATAGAGTGGGAAACTGAAACCTGTGTATCTCATAAAGGAAACAGGTTCTTGGCAATAACCAAAGACAATTACCTTTCCCAGCTGGTTCAGGACCCTACTAGAGGGACAGCTATACTGGACTTAGTATTAACCAATAGTCCTGACAGAACAAGAGATGTGCAGGTTGGGGGACACCTGGGAAATAGGGACCATCCATAAAGTAATAACCTTCTAATTGTCATTCAAAAGAGTGTTTCTTCAGGGAGGAACAAAAATACCAAACTTCAAAAAAGCAAAATTTTGCCAGCTAAGAGAGGCCATAGTCCTAACTAACTGGGGCAAAGTCCTCAAAAATAGAAATACAGCCACAAAATGGGATATTTCTAAGAGCATCCTAAAATCTAATTGTGAGAGCTACATGGGAATAAAAGGTTAAGGAACAACAAAAAACAAATGTGTATAAATAGAACTGTAAAGAAAGCAATAAATGACAAAAAGAAAGCATTTAAATCACTAAAACTGGAGGATAGCAAGGAAGCACTGAAAAACTATAAGGGGAAAAAAATAAACTATGTAAAAAACTAATAAAAACAGCCAAACTAGAGACCCAGAGACTAATTGCCAAAGAGAGCCGAACTAACCCTAAAATGTTTTTCAATTTTATAAATGGTAAAAAGTATAAATCTGAAGGGGTCGGCCCCTCTACAGAGTAAAGAGGGGGGAGTTGCAGAGATCGATGAGGAGAAAGCAAGCTATTAAATATTTTTTCTTCACTGTATTCACTGAGGAAAATAAACTGTCAGATGAAATGCAGAATGCAAAAGTAAATTCCCCATTAAAAGCACAGCGGCGTCTTAAAAAGATTAAAATAGATAAATCGCCAGGACCAGATGGCATACGCCCCCGTATCCCAAGAGACCCTTATTTCTGATATTTAAGGACTCTATACTGATAGGGAGTGTTCCACAGGATTGGTGCATAGCAAATGTGGTGCTAATATTTAAAAAGGGTCCAAAAACAGAGCCCGGAAACTATAGGCTGGTAAGTTTAACATCTGTTGTGGGTAAACTGTTTGAAGGTTTTCTAAGAGATGCTATCTTGGAGTACCTCAATGAAAATAAGCAAATAACACCATATCAGCATGGCTTCATGAGGGATCGGTCATGTCAAACTAATTTAATTAGTTTCTATGAGGAGGTAAGTTCTAGACATGACAGCGGCTAATCAGTGCATGACGTATATCTGGACTTCCCCAAAGCATTTGACACTGTACCGCATGAAAGGTTAGTATAAAAAATGAGAATGCTTGGACTAGGAGAAAATGTCTGTATGTGAGTAAGTAACTGGCTCAGTAATAGAAAACAGAGGGTGGTTATTAATGGTACACACTCAGATTGGGTCGCTGTCACTAGTGGAGTACCTCAGGGGTCAGTATTGGGCCTTATTCTCTTCAATATATTTATTAATGATCTTGTAGAAGGCTTGCACAGTAAAATATCATTTTTTGCAGATGACACTAAACTGTGTAAAGTAATTAACACGGAAGAGGACAGTATACTGCTACAGAGGGATCTGGATAGATTGGAGGCATGGGCAGATTAGTGGCAGATGAGGTTTAATACTGACAAATGTAAGGTTATGAACATGGGAAGGAATAATGCAAGTCACCCGTACATACTAAATGGTAAAACACTGGGTAACACTGACATGGAAAAGGACCTAGGAATTTTAGTGAACAGCAAACTAAGCTGTAGAAACCAGTGTCAGGCAGCTGCTGCGGAGGTCAATAAGATAATGGGTTGCATCAAAAGGGTCATACAGTGGGATGCGAAAGTTTGGGCAACCTTGTTAATCGTCATGATTTTCCTGTATAAATCGTTGGTTGTTACGATAAAAAATGTCATTTAAATATATCATATAGGAGACACACAGTGATATTTGAGAAGTGAAATGAAGTTTATTGGATTTGCAGAAAGTGTGCTATAATTGTTTAAACAAAATTAGGCAGGTGCATAAATTTGGGCACTGTTGTCATTTTATTGATTCCAAAACCTTTAGAACTAATTATTGGAACTCAAATTGGCTTGGTAAGCTCAGTGACCCCTGACCTACATATACAGGTGAATGCAATTATGAGAAAGAGTATTTAAGGGGTCAATTGTAAGTTTCCTTCCTCTTTAAATTTTCTCTGAAGAGTAGCAACATGGGGGTCTCAAAACAACTATCAAATGACCTGAAGACAAAGATTGTTCACCATCATGGTTTAGGGGAAGGATACAGAAAGCTGTCTCAGAGATTTCAACTGTCTGTTTCCACAGTTAGGAACATATTGAGGAAATGGAAGACCACAGGCTCAGTTCAAGTTAAGGCTCGAAGTGGCAGACCAAGAAAAATCTCGGATAGACAGAAGCGACGAATGGTGAGAACAGTCAGAGTCAAGCCACAGACCAGCACCAAAGACCTACAACATCATCTTGCTGCAGATGGAGTCACTGTGCATCGTTCAACCATTCGGCGCACTTTACACAAGGAGATGCTGTATGCGAGAGTGATGCAGAGGAAGCCTTTTCTCCGCCCACAGCACAAAAAGTGCCGCTTGAGGTGGGCTAAAGCACATTTGGACAAGCCAGCTTCATTTTGGAATAAGGTGCTGTGGACTGATGAAACTAAAATTGAGTTATTTGGCCATAACAAGGAGCGTTATGCATGGAGGAAAAAGAACACAGCATTCCAAGAAAAACACCTGCTACCTACAGTAAAATATGGTGGTGGTTCCATCATGCTGTGGGGCTGTGGGGCCAGTGCAGGGACTGGGAATCTTGTCAAAGTTGAGGGACACATGGATTCCACTCAGTATCAGCAGATTCTGGAGACCAATGTCCAGGAATCAGTGACAAAGCTGAAGCTGCGCTCGGGCTGGATCTTTCAACAAGACAACGACCCTAAACACTGCTCAGAATTCACTAAGGCATTTATGCAGAGGAACAAGTACAACGTTCTGGAATGGCCATCTCAGTCCCCAGACCTGAATATAATTGAAAATCTGTGGTGTGACTTAAAGAGAGCTGTCCATACTCGGAAGCCATCAAACCTGAATGAACTAAAGATGTTTTGTAAAGAGGAATGGTCCAAAATACCTTCAACCAGAATCCAGACTCTCATTGGAACCTACAGGAAGCGTTTAGACGCTGTAATTTCTGCAAAAGGAGGATCTACTAAATATTGATTTCATTTCTTTTTTGTGGTGCCCAAATTTATGCATCTGCCTAATTTTGTTTAAACAATTATAGCACACTTTCTGTAAATCCAATAAGCTTCATTTCACTTCTCAAATATCACTGTGTGTGACTCCTATATGATATATTTAACTGACATTTTTTATCGTAACAACCAACGATTTATACAGGAAAATCATGACGATTAACAAGGTTGCCCAAACTTTCGCATCCCACTGTAGATGCCCGTGATGAGAACATAGTCCTGCCACTTTACAAATCACTAGTCAGACCACACATGGAGTACTGTGTACAGTTCTGGGCTTTTGTAAACAAGGCAGACATAGCAGGAGAGGGTTCAGAGGAAGGCAACTAAAGTAATAACTGGAATGGGGGGACTACAGTACCTTGAAAGATTATCAAAATTAGGGTTATTCACTTTAGAAAAAATGACTGAGGGAAGATCTAATAACTATGTATAAATATATCAGGGGTCAGTACAGAGATATCTCCCATCATCTATTTATCCCTAGGACTGTGACGAGGGGACATACTCTGCATCTGGAGGAAAGAAGGTTTGTACACAAACATAGAAAAGGATTTTTTATGGTAAGAGCAGTGAGACTATGGAACTCTTTGCCTGAGGAGGTGGTGATGGTGAGTAGACTAAAAGAGTTCAAGAGGGGCCTGGATGTATTTCTGGAGTGTAATAATATTACAGGCTATAGCTACTAGAGAGGAGTCGTTGATCCAGAAAGTTATTCTGATTGCCTGATTAGAGACGGGAAGGAATTTTTTCCCCCTTAAGTGGGGAAAATTGGCTTCTACCTCACAGATTTTTTTTGCCTTTCTCTGGATCAACTTGCAGGATAATAGGCTGAACTGGATGGACCGGCTTTTATCGGCCTTATAAACTATGTTAATATGTTACTATGTTAGATGACACCAGGTGCCAGGGGAGGACTGGGAACTTAAAGTGGATATGGAAAAAACTGTTTTGTTATTGGGTCCAAATTAACAGTAGGCAGGGCCAACACAAGTAGGTTGGGCCAGCAGTACCATATTACGGCACATTATACCACCCCAGAGGATCCAGAAACCGCATGACAAAATACTGCCCAAGCAGCACAAAATACCTCCCCTGAAGCTGCCCGTCTGTGGTGGCCAGCCCCAGCTGCCACATTCTGTCCTCCTGCTCTAGTTGCCTCAGGTTGGCAATATAATTGAATTCAGGAGTGAGGAGGGGAGCGCCAGATTATTACTTACCTGGCTGACAACCGTGAAGAGGCCTCATGGGCATCGGTCCACCCGGTAGTTTCGTAGTTTCCCTGAAGTGTGTATTGCCAGTCTGTCCCTGCCAGTTGGAAAACACAACCATAGCTTTACTATGCATTCTTATGTGTTCTCATATGTAGGTACAATAAATAAACTTTACTCCATACAGTCAATAGCTTCAACACTAAGTATGTACACAGGTTACCTGTGGCAGCATGGGCTGACATGGTCCACGCAGGTGACAAATCCAGTAGTGATTTCCCTTCACTTGACTATTTTCTGTGGAAACTCTGATGTTTATGACTAGATCCTTAGGCAATCTTTACCTAAGCCCTTGAGATGCTGAACTCTCTACTCTGGGCACAGCAGTTATGCTCTTAGTGCCCAACTATTATTTTAGTCCCATCAAACTACTTTTATTATTTCTCTTTTAACTACCTTAGATCTAGCAGCATCCAGACCATGGGTACCAGGCAGAATAGTGCCACTCTTCATGGGTTTAATTCCTTTTGGTTCCTCAGTTCTACCTAATATGTAACTATAGTTAAGGAAACTTCTTCCTCTATTAGTAGAATGAGCACATTGTGCTAGTGGCTGACACTTCATCATTGCCATGGTATGCTGTACAGTATATGCAGTCTAGAATTGCATCAGTATCATTCCCACAGTTGTTTTGTCACCACGTATTTAAAGTGAATCTGTCACCAGCGAACTCCCTCTCACACTGTTTGCATAGACACATAGTTGTTGTTCACCCAATTAAAATGCTGTTTTTCTTTTGTCAGTCCAAGGTTCCGTTCCCAAGTTATCATATTTTCTCTTAATAAGGGCATCACCATTGCTCTTGAAGAACCCAAGCTCTGCTCTTTTATGTGGCCAGCCCTCCTGGCTGCTTTGCCACTGCATGGATCTTTCAATCAAAGCAGCCAAGGAGGGGTTGACCACAGAACATTGCAGAGCTTAGGTGCAAAAAGATCAATGGTGATGTCATCAGTGCAGCAAAGGTCTAATATGAGTATTAAGAAAAAAATATCAGAATTCGGGAACTCAGGAAAGAAAAATAGAATTTTAATCAGGTGAACAACAGCTATGTGTCTATCCAAACAGTTGGATAGGGAGGTCGCCAGTGACAGATTCCCTGTAATTGCCATCTGTCTCAGAATATATTTCTGTAAAATCAATAACTAAGTCACCTTCAGTCTCTTAGCCTTAGTGTGCATGCCATAAATGAATGAAGCAAATAATACTAACCTCTAACTAATCAAAAAGCAAACCAAATATATTGAGCTGCTATATCTAAATGTTGATCCAGAGGAAAGCAAGTGGCATCTGTCAGTTTAACCTCACAGAGGGGGAAGTATTTCATTCTGACACCACAACTACTTAACACATTTAGGAACCAGACTCTATTAAGTCTTATATTTATTAATATTTTGCCTTACAACAAAGACATCCATTTTGATTTATCCGTGTATGTGTATGTTGTTATATATATATATATATATATATATATATATATATATACAGTACAGACCAAAAGTTTGGACACACCTTCTCATTCAAATAGTTTTCTTTATTTTCATGACTATGAAAATTGTAGATTGACACTGAAGGCATCAAAACTATGAATTAACACATGTGGAATTATATACATAACAAACAAGTGTGAAAAAACTTAAAATATGTCATATTCTACGTTCTTCAAAGTAGCCACCTTTTGCTTTGATTACTGCTTTGCACACTCTTGGCATTCTCTTGATGAGCTTCAAGAGGTAGTCCCCTGAAATGGTTTTCACTTCACAGGTGTGCCCTGTCAGGTTTAATAAGTGGGATTTCTTGCCTTATAAATGGGGTTGGGACCATCAGTGGCGTTGAGAAGTCAGGTGGATACACAGCTGATAGTCCTACTGAATAGACTGTTAGAATTTGTATTATGGCAAGAAAAAAGAAGCTAAGTAAAGAAAAACGAGTGGCCATCATTACTTTAAGAAATGAAGGTCCGTCAGTCAGCCAAAAAATTGGGAAAACTTTGAAAGTAAGGGCTATTTGACCATGAAGGAGAGTGATGGGGTGCTGCGCCAGATGACCTGGCCTCCACAGTCACCGGACCTGAACCCAGAGTGAAGGCAAAAGGGCCAACAAGTGCTAAGCATCTCTGGGAACTCCTTCAAGACTGTTGGAAGACCATTTCAGGGGACTACCTCTTGAAGCTCATCAAGAGAATGCCAAGAGTGTGCAAAGCAGTAATCATAGCAAAAGGTGGCTACTTTGAAGAACCTAGAATATGACATATTTTCTGTTGTTTCACACTTGTTTGTTATGTATATAATTCCACATGTGTTAATTCATAGTTTTGATGCCTTCATAGTCATGAAAATAAAGAAAACTCTTTGAATGAGAAGGTGTGTCCAAACTTTTGCTCTGTACTGTATATATAATATTTCAGCAGTACCATAGCGGTCAATAGAGACTTGGCAGCGCATATGTGGTGTGGTCTCCTTCATTTCATGGACCCCATTCTCTAGAAGGAAGCAGGCCCCAGAAATATGCCATCAATATCCCAGATAGGCCAACCCCTTTAATATAATATTAATATAAATATATATACAGCATATTAAGTGTTAAATTTCACACATTTCTCCCTTCATACATATATTTTCCTTGACTATTTCCTACTTCAGAGGCTGGTGGAAATGCAGAACGAGAACGAATCTGTCACCTTGTCAGGTAGCTCCACATTTTTACCACTGTTAACATTAATTAAATCAGTTGCTCGTTGTTCTATAACCTCATTCACTCACATAATGCAGCATTAATCCGTGTTTCTGCAGGTTCTGGATAGAAGAATACCCAGCTGAGTTTGATTTAAATCCTGAACTGGGAGAGCAGATTCGAGACCTGAAGAGGGCACTGGAAAACAAGGGAAACCGCAGAGAGAGCAGTCTCATAGACATTGAGAATGTGTATGTAATGGTTGTCCTGCACTTCGGGAACTTAGGGAATGAAAGTAGAAAAATCACATGTACTGGTTGCTACAATATAGCCAAGTGTTTGATATCTGATGTCTAAACCCCCACAACAGGCTGAATGCCAAGATGTTTCTGCTAAGTGAAAGGTCATTCTTACTGCTTGTTGTGAAAAAGACTGGGCTCTGAATTAAAAAAAATAATAATAGCTCAGGACTTTTAAGAGTATCCTTAAAAATGGCTGGAAAAGGGTCAACTAAAGATAAAAATATGGGTTTTGTAGAATAATAGTCTGGCACAGTAGTGATTATTTTTTTCTACATAATGTGGCACAGACATTTAAGTACAAGATTGAGGTTATTAACCCCTTCAGGTCCCTGTGATTTTCCGTTTTTTTCCCTGCCTTCCCGGAGACATAACCTTTTTTATTTTTCCATTCACATAGCCTTGTTTTTTGCGGGTCAAGTTTTACTTTTCAATGACACCATTTACTATTGCATACAATGTAGTGGGAAGCTTGAAAAATATTCCAAATGGGGTGGAATTAGAAAAAAAACCCACAAATCTGCCACAGTTTTATGGATTTTTGTTTTTACAGCTTTCCCTTTGCAATAAAACTGACCCGTTAGTTTCATTCTCCAGGTCAGTACGATTACGGCGATGACACATTTATATAGTTTTTCATACTGAAGTTTTAATACTGAAAAAAAAAAATACTACTGGTAAAACTTGAAAAATTTGAATATCATGCAATATAATGCAACTTAAAAGGAGTTGCATTAATGCAACTTAAAATTTGAATATTGTGAAAAGGTTCAATATTCTACTCTCAAAATATCACACTCTAGTCAGCTAAATAATCCATACCCCCTGAGCAAAGGTGTCACGGTAGGTGGGGAAAGGAAGAACACCAAATAAACAAACTACAACAGTAACACAGACTAGGCCTCAAATCTAGTGAAGAGAAAACATAGAAACATAGAAACATAGAATGTGTCGGTAGATAAGAACCATTTGGCCCATCCAGTCTGCCCAATATACTGAATACTATGAATAGCCCCTGGCCCTATCTTATATGAAGGATGGCCTTATGCCTATCCCATGCATGCTTAAACTCCTCCACTGTATTTGCAGCTACCACTTCTGCAGGAAGGCTATTCCATGCATCCACTACTCTCTCAGTAAAGTAATACTTCCTGATATTACTTTTAAACCTTTGCCCCTCTAATTTAAAACTATGTCCTCTTGTAGCAGGGGGCAGGTAACCTCCTAGTAATCCCTGAGCCTCTGTCACGGCTGTATGTGAGCAACAAGAGCATACACAGTAAAAAGAGCTACTGACCGGACCCAAACTAGGGAGGATAAAGGGTGACCCCTGTCAGACCCTCAAAGCTCTCCCTATGCTGCTAAAGCACATGCCCGGATCCAAATAGTGGAACGAGGCATGCCCGCGTACCTAAGACTGATGACCACTGTAACCCCTACAATAGTGTAAGGGGCACGGCCACCGGTGCCCTGCTCAGTATATGGAGGGAACCATGGTCGCCTCAGATCCAGTCAGAAAATAAACAGATACACTACAATGTCTGCACACTTAGCTGAAGGAGCTGCAGCAGCAGAGAAGACGGATCCAAAGACAGCTGGCACTATCCGGAGTACTTGCTACAGCAGAACACAGGTCCAGTGAATTGATAGCTTACAAATTGATACTCAAGCAAGAGCTACAACTCAAATGAGAAATATAATCCACACCCTACAATAGGAGGAGGGGTGATTTAAAGGCAGGGAAATCAAACGCAGGAGGAACAGCTGGGAGGAAGGAAACAGAAAGTAAAAACCTCATCACAGGGGCGGAGAAACAGAGCAGTGAGAACTCCTCCAAGCTCTAGTAGTGACATCATCATCACAGGGGTAAAGAAACAGAGCTGTGAGAACGTCTCAAAGCTCTGGTAGTGACAGTACCCCCCCCCCCCCTCTACGGGTGGACTCCGGACACCCAGGACCCACCTTCTCAGGATGAACCCTATGAAATGCCCTGATGAGGCGAGTGGCTTTAATGTCCGACACCGGAACCCACATCCTCTCCTCAGGACCATAACCCTTCCAATGAACGAGGTACTGAAGAGAACCGCGGACAATGCGAGAGTCCACAATTCTGGAAACCTCAAACTCCAGATTGCCATCAACCAAAATCGGAGGAGGAGGCAAAGAGGAGGGTACCGTGGGCTGGACATATGGTTTTAAGAGAGATCTGTGAAATACATTATGTATCTTCCAAACCCGTGGAAGATCAATACGGAAGGCAACAGGATTGATGACTGACAAGATTTTATAAGGCCCAATAAACTTGGGACCCAATTTCCAGGAGGGAACCTTCAGTTTAATATTTCTTGTAGACAACCACACCAGATCACCCACATTCAGGTACGGACCAGGCACACCTCTCTTATCAGCCACACGCTTATACTTCTCACTCATCTTTCTAAGATTACTCTGAATCTTTTGCCAAATGGTAGACAAAGACGAGGAAAATCTCTCCTCCTCAGGTAAACCAGAAAGAGCCCCTCCCGAGAATGTCCCAAACTGCGGATGGAACCCATATGCACCAAAGAATGGTGACTTATCAGAAGATTCCTGACGACGGTTGTTCAGAGCAAACTCAGCAAGAGGGAGAAATGAACACCAATCCTCCTGGTTCTCTGCCACAAAACAGCGCAAATATGTCTCCAGATTCTGATTGAGGCGCTCAGTCTGACCATTCGACTGCGGGTGAAAAGCAGAAGAGAAGGACAGCCGAACCCCCAAGCGAGAACAGAAAGCCTTCCAGAATCTGGACACAAACTGCGTGCCTCTATCGGAAACAATATCAGAGGGAATGCCATGCAATTTAACAATATGGTCGACAAAAGCTTGCGCCAACGTTTTAGCATTGGGTAAACCAGGGAAAGGTACGAAATGAGCCATCTTGCTAAAACGGTCCACCACCACCAGGATCACCGACTTCCCTGAGGAACGAGGAAGATCCGTGATAAAGTCCATGGACAGGTGTGTCCAAGGACGGGAAGGTATGGGTAACGGGAGAAGGGAACCTGAAGGCCGTGAACGAGGGACCTTAGCGCGAGCGCACGTCTCACAGCAGCCACAAAACCCTCCTGCGACATACGAAGAGCCGGCCACCAAAATCTCCGAGCAATGAGATCTACCGTGGCTCTACTCCCGGGATGACCAGCAAGAACAGTATCATGATGCTCCTTGAAGAGTTTGTGACGTAGCTCAGGAGGCACAAACAACTTCCCAGAAGGACAACGGCCAGGTGCCTCAGTCTGGGCAGCCTGGACCTCAGCCTCCAAATCAGAATATACTCCAAATCAGAATATAGAGCAAAAACAACTACCCCCTCCGCCAAAATGGGACCCGGGTCCACGGAGTTTCCTCCTCCCGGAAAACAGCGAGAGAGAACATCAGCCTTCACATTTTTGATCCCAGGGCGGAATGTAACAACAAAATTGAATCTGGAGAAGAACAGAGACCATCTGGCCTGTCTCGGATTCATATGCCTGGCCGACTCCAAGTATGCCAGATTCTTATGGTCGGTAAAAACGGTGATAGGGTGCCTGGCCCCCTCCAACCAATTGCGCCATTCCTCGAAAGCCAACTTGATGGCCAACAACTCCCTATCTCCCACATCATAGTTTTTCTCTGCCGGGGAGAGTTTTTTAGAGAAAAAGGCACAGGGTCGCCATTTGGCAGGAGAAGGGCCCTGGGACAAAACCGCACCCACACCCACCGCATCCACCTCAACAATAAAAGGTAAGGAAACATCGGGATGCACCAAGACGGGAGCAGACGCAAAACTCTCTTTAATCTTAGAAAAAGCTGCAAGCGCCTCCTCCGACCAAGAGGAAAAATCCGCCCCCTTTTTTGTCATGTCAGTGAGGGGTTTGACAACAGAGGAATAATTCAAAATGAACTTTCTGTAATAGTTCGCAAAACCCAGAAAGCGCATCAATGCCTTCTGATTCTCAGGAAGCTCCCACTCAAGTACAGCACGGACCTTCTCCGGATCCATGCGAAAACAGGAAGCAGAGAGGAGAAAACCCAGAAATTGAATCTCCGATACCATAAAAAGACATTTCTCCAGCTTGGCGTACAATTTATTTTCCTGCAGAATCTGCAGAACCTGAAAAAGATGATCCTGATGGGTCTGAACATCAGGGGGAAAAAATCAAAATATCATCAAGATACACCAATACAAATTTCCCCATTAAATGGTAGAAAATACTATTAACAAAATGCTGAAAGACGGCCGGAGCATTCATCAGGCCGAAAGGCATAACGAGATTCTCGAAATGCCCGTTAGGGGTATTAAAGGACGTTTTCCATTCATCCCCCTCTCTGACCCTGACCAGGTTGTACGCGCCTCTCAAATCCAATTTGGAAAAAACCTTGGCCCCAACAATTTGGTTAAAGAGGTGTGGGATCAGAGGAAGGGGATAGGGATCGCGAATCGTGATACGGTTCAGCTTCCTAAAATCAAGGCAAGGTCTCAGAGAGCCATCTTTTTTTTTAACAAAAAAAAAACCCACGGCAACAGGTGATTTTGAGGGAAGAATATGCCCCTTATCGAGACTCTCGGAGATATAGGTTCGCATTGCAATTATTTCCGGTTGTGAGAGATTGTAGAGGCGTGCTTTTGGCAGCTTGGCGCCGGGAATGAGGTTAATGGGACAGTCAAACTCCCGGTGAGGAGGTAGCTCCTGAACACCGCTCTCGGAAAACACGTCCGAGAAATCAGAGAGAAATGATGGCACAGTTTTAGTAGACACCTCTGCAAAAGTTGCTGTGAGACAATTCTCTCTACAAAAGTCACTCCACTCATTTATTTGCCTTCCTTGCCAATCAATAGTGGGGTTATGTCTAGTGAGCCAGGGTAACCCCAAAACTAGAGGAGAAGGCAATCCGTTAAGGACAAAACAAAATATATCCTCCACATGAGTGTCAACTACAGCTAGCCAGATATTGTGAACAATGCCCTTCAGAGATCTCTGTGAGAGCGGAGCAGAGTCAATAGCAAAAACAGGTATATCCTTTTCTAATGTGCAAACCTGAAAACCATGCATGGCTACAAATTGAGTGTCAATAAGATTGACGGCCGCTCCACTATCGACAAAAATCTCACAAGAAATGACTTTGCTCTCTAGCGCCACCCTGGCAGACAGGAGAAAACGGGAACTGCAGGTCAGAGGAAAAGCATCAATTCCTACATCAACTTTGCCCAAAGTAGCAGATGAAGCAGAATTTGATGATTTACCTTTTGAGGTTTTTCTCTTATTATCGCTCTTAGTACAGTTCAAGAATCTCCTAGACGGACAAACATTTGCCAAATGACCTATGCCCCCACAACAAAAACACACCATACTCTGAGGACTAAATCCTCTTTTATCAGGGGCAAGTCGACCTAGCTGCATGGGCTCCTCCTCAGAGAGGAGCGAGACAGGATGAGGCCCCTGCACACTGAATGAGTCCGCACCACTGCCCCTAGACTGACAATGGCTGGACAGAGAGGTCTCGTTTCTTTCTCTTAGACGCCTGTCAAGGCGTACCGCCAATGACATGGCAGACTCTAAGGACGTTGGTCTCTCATGGAAAGCAAACGCATCTTTCAATCTCTCTGAGAGACCATGACAGAACTGACTCCGGAGTGCAGCATCATTCCAACCTGAATCAGCTGCCCATCTCAGAAATTCAGAACAATAAAGCTCCGCAGACAGTTTGTTCTGGCATAAAACACGTAAGTTAGATTCGGCCAGAGCAACACGATCCGGGTCATCATATATCTGCCCCAGGGCCACAAAAAATCTTTCCACGGATCGAAGGGAGGGATCCCCTGATGGCAGCGAAAAAGCCCAAGTCTGAGCATTACCCCTGAGCAGGGAGATGACAATCCTCACCCTCTGCTCCTCATTACCAGAGGAGTGGGGACACAAGCAAAAATGGAGTTTGCATGCCTCTCTGAAGGGAACAAAATTCTCACTGCCCCCGGAGAACGTTTCCGGAAGTGAGACCTTTGGCTCGCAACAGACTCCATGGGCCGGAGCAGAGCCCAATGTTTGAAGCTGAGTCATAGATTGACGGAGATCCGCTACCTCCAAAGAAAGACCCTGCATGCGGTCAACCAGGCCAGAAAGCGGATCCATGTCAAAAAGGACGGTTTTGGTGGATTATAATGTCACGGCTGTATGTGAGCAACAAGAGCATACACAGTAAAAAGAGCTACTGACCGGACCCAAACTAGGGAGGATAAAGGGTGACCCCTGTCAGACCCTCAAAGCTCTCCCTATGCTGCTAAAGCACATGCCCGGATCCAAATGGTGGAACGAGGCATGCCCGCGTACCTAAGACTGATGACCACTGTAACCCCTACAATAGTGGAAGGGGCACTGCCACCGGTGCCCTGCTCAGTATATGGAGGGAACCGTGGTCGCCTCAGATCCAGTCAGAAAATAAACAGATACACTACAATGTCTGCACACTTAGCTGAAGGAGCTGCAGCAGCAGAGAAGACGGATCCAAAGACAGCTGGCACTATCCGGAGTACTTGCTGCAGCAGAACACAGGTCCAGTGAAATGATAGCTTACAAGTGAAGATACTCAAGCAAGAGCTACAACTCAAATGAGAAATATAATCCACACCCTACAATAGGAGGAGGGGTGATTTAAAGGCAGGGAAATCAAACGCAGGAGGAACAGCTGGGAGGAAGGAAACAGAAAGTAAAAACCTCATTACAGGGGCGGAGAAACAGAGCAGTGAGAACTCCTCCAAGCTCTAGTAGTGACATCATCATCACAGGGGTGGAGAAACAGAGCTGTGAGTACGTCTCAAAGCTCTGGTAGTGACAGCCTCTCCCTGACTGCTAACAGTATGAGCAAATCCTAATGGGGGAAGAACTCATACACCGGAACATAAGACCTGCTGAAACTGACACAAACCCTAAATTAGGAAGCAGGGATGAGACTGCCGGGACCTTCCACCGTGAAGGGATCAGCGTCTCCCTTACACATAGACACAACATACACACAAAGTAGAAACAGGAGGACTTAGCTTGAGATGAGTAAGAAGTAGGAGAACCTCTAACAGCCAGCTTAGAACTCCAGAAGGTAATAACAACTGCAAGGTCTGCAGTGAGAGGCAGGCTAAAATAGAGCCGCTAAACAGCAAATGAGCAGAACCTGTGGAGAGGTGAGATCCTGCCCACAACAACAAACAGCAAGGAAAAACAGAAAGACCAGATAGACTCGTGCTGCAAGTCTATCTGATCTTCCCAGACCTCTCACAGGGCAAGCAGTGATAAAAGGGTACCTGAGCTTGTGACTTTGGGGTTTTCATAAGCTGTAAGCCATAATCATCCAAATTCTAATAAATAAAGGCTTGAAATATCTCGCTTTGCATGTAATGAGTCTATCTTATATATTAGTTTCACCTTTTAAGTTGCATTAGTGAAATAAATGAACTTTGCACGATGTTCTAATTTTTCGAGTTTCACCTGTATGGAAAAATATGTTCTTTTCATTGCTTATTCAAACCCCTATAACTTTTTTATATTTATGTTTATGGAGCTGTGTGGGGGCTCAACGATCTATAGTTTTTATTGATACCATTTACGAGTGTGTACTTTTTGATCACTTTTTATTCCATTTTTAGGAGGTGAAATGACCAAAAAAATTGTGAATTGGCCATTCAGTTTTTTCCCCGTTATTCAGTTTATATATATTTTTTTTATTCTATCAAAAGGGGGTTGATTTGAATTTTTTATTTTTTTTATATTTTTTTAAACGTAAAAAGAAAATTGTCACTCTACGTGACTATAACTGGATTGCATTTTGTATTCTGTAATGCATATTTATGCAATACAGAATACTGAATTCATTATATTCCAATGCAGTACTGCCATCTACAGACCTGCATTGCAATATACTAGTAATTAGCCTGTAAGCCTAGTACAGGCTTAAAGGGTTTCTATCACTTCATATGACATATTTAGGTGTCAGACACTAGCGATCCGCTAGTGTCTGCTCTAACAAACCATCCTAATATGATAGGCTTTGGGGCAGCCGTTTCGCTAAAATAACAACTTATATCTATATGCTAATGAGCCTCTAGGTGCTATGGGGGCGTCATTAGCACCTAGAGGCTCCGTCTACCTTCATAAACTGTCGCCGCCCAGCGCGTCCCTCCAGCCCGCCCATCTCCTGCTGAATGCGATCCTCTCCGTGCGCGTCTCTGTTCTGCGCATGCGCAGTGAATGTCTGACCGCTTCCCTGCTCAGACATCTCCACTGCGCCTGTTCCTCGGAGCACTATGATGTCATCGGCGCAGGCGCAGTGGAGATGTCTGAGCAGGGAAGCGGTCAGACATTCACTGCGCATGCGCAGAACAGAGACGCGCACGGAGAGGATCGCATTCAGCAGGAGATGGGCGGGCTGGAGGGACGCGCTGGGCGGCGACAGTTTATGAAGGTAGACGGAGCCTCTAGGTGCTAATGACGCCCCCATAGCACCTAGAGGCTCATTAGCATATAGATATAAGTTGTTATTTTAGCAAAACGGCTGCCCCAAAACCTATCATATTAGGATGGTTTGTTAGAGCAGACACTAGCGGATCGCTAGTGTCTGACACCTAAATATGTCATACGAAGTGATAGAAACCCTTTAAGCCTATTACTAGTAAAGGCCACCTTCCCCAATCTCAGCCAGGGGGAACGCGGCCCAGTTTCAGCGCTCCTGGATCCTGTGATCACATTTGATCATGGCATCTGAGGGGTTAAATGTCCATGACTGGCATTACTGCCAATCACACACGTTATCAACTGGCCTCTTCTGTGTAAAACAGCAGAAATCCGGCGGTTATGGTGCCCACAGCGCTCGCAAGCCGGCGCCATCTTTAAAGACTGTACTTGTGCATGTACAGCAGAGATCCGGAAAGCTTTAAGGGTTATCTGAGGAAGGTTCTGCCACGCTGAATGCTTTTGGGCATGCAAATCATCAAGATCCACTACTGACATCGCCCTTTGCAATCGCCAACCAATGACATCCTATATGTACTCAATGGGAAACGCTGCAGGCCATGGCAAAATATTTAGGCCACAAAGGCTGCTCACAGTAGTATGAGGAACGTACTGCCTACTGTTATCCTGTTGAAAAATGGCTCCTGAATCCACAATCAAATCAATGTAACGCCGAGTTGTTAGTATACCTGTAATGAAATCTATAACATCATAATCTCGTTA
The DNA here is from genome assembly GCF_905171765.1 of Bufo bufo. NCBI lineage: Eukaryota > Metazoa > Chordata > Amphibia > Anura > Bufonidae > Bufo > Bufo bufo. The sequence continues at coordinate 87,541,436 of NC_053398.1, read as the reverse complement.
GTAGGACCTGTGATGTTCCTTTGTGAAGTCCTCTTCATAGCGTTGCCCCCATAGTCTCCAGATCAATCTCCATCTATCATTGCATCCAAGACAAAAGTGTGACTCATTGCTGAGAAGGACAGACCTCCATCCCAGCCTCCATTGCTATCTTGCTGTGCACCATGATGGCCTTTGAGAGCAGTGGTGTGAGGTCAATGGAACACCTTTATCTGGACATCTGGCTCGAAGCCCAGTGTCTTGCAAACGCCTTTTGATGGTTTGAGTAGACACTGTTTACCACCCTAGTCTTGGGATGTGATGTCCAATTTCACTTGCAGTACAGAATAGATCACTACCCACGATGCTTCTGATTAGATGATCCGTCAATGTAGAGGTTCGCCTCTGTGCAGCTCTTGCTGTCATGCCACTTCATCATTGTTATCCCAACCACTGGAGAAGGCAATGTTGAACAGTGCTGACATTTTGGCCTGATCGTGTTAAGATCTGCTGGAGTGCTAAACCAAGGTCTCTAAGTTCAAGGATTCTGTCCCTCACAAATTGCAACAAGTGGCGACAACTGGCACATCAATAAATACTGTAGGGAACATTGCGCAATCATCCCACAAGACTTGATTTGATTTTTAAATAGTTTCATCTGGCTATAAAATTTTGCTGTCCATCTGGCTTTTATGCCCCTCCCACATGACCCAGATTGGAGCTAGGTGCTTGAAAATTGAATAATTTGCAGATCTTAGGGACACCTGCTACTTCCTTGATTTACATAACCTTATGGCTTGTCCTTATTGGTATTGCAATTTCAATGTTGAAGAGTATATACTGTATACTCTATATATATTGTGGGGACTCACTCTGCTAGACAGGATTAGCGGACGCAGTATAGAGGCAACAACAAGTTCTTTGGATCAAACAGTTCAGTGTTTTATTCACACTTTAGGCAACTGACAAAACAAGCAGTCATATTTAAACAAAAAGTCACCTTGCGGTGTTGGTGGTAATTCACACCATGCGGCAATTCTGCCTGAAATAGTCCTTGCTGATAGCAGCACCAACCTGTTTTCACGTCAAACAGGTAGCAAGCCTTCATCCAGACACAAGGCTCCCAGATCCCAACACAGAGACATGGCTTTTGAGCCCAGCTGCCTATTTAAGGACAGCCAGCTGCTGCCAAAACTCGGACCAGCATTTAAAATCCGGTACGGTATTTGACCTCACCTGGCTGTAAATCAGCCCAGCAGCACGTACTGGAAGGAAAATACCTGTTTTCCCAGACCAAACCTTTCACTGTGTTACAATATATATATATATATATACACACACACACACATATAAACTTTTTTATTGACTGCATCTGGCTATATTCAATATATCAATATACAGTCACAGGTTGGGGAATATTGATAGACATTAGAAAGTGAGGGATTAGAAGTTAGGGGAACAGGTTACATATACAGTTAGACTGAGTTTACATATAAATACTCTATGTAAATATCCTTAAAATCCTTTAAAAAAAATAGGCACATTTAAATGTACTGTAGATTGATTTGCAATAGGTTAAATCAGGTGAAAAATTGGTCAACAGATGCAGATTTTACCTTTTTGCACTGTTTCTTAAAACCTAATTCACTTGCATTGTTGTGATGCAGTCGCATTTTAGCATCTGTATAATCACTGCGTCCATGTTAGACCCATGTAGAAGTGGCTTAGATTTTTGCATGCAGCCTGTCAGAGGTAATGTACATTAAACCTAATAACAATTTAACCTATTAACAATAAAACAAATTGACACACACTAGTAGAATACTGTACCCTCTTGAGGTCCATAGTAATCATGTAGAAATGACATGATTAAGAGACTCTGGATTTGTATTGTTATCCCTTTTGCTTCTAAGACCTTTGGTGTCCCCTATCAATTAATCTCTTTTACCACCATAAACCATAAGAATCCAGAAGTCAACTAGAAGTAATTTTTTTGATATTTCATTTGGTTTTATCGTGGAGCACATGGATCTGTAAACCAAGCCAGGAAGAGACAGCCTGTTATATGGTTTATGAATACTCTCTAGTAAATGTGTTTTCATATTTATAAACCGAAATCAAGATGAACTTTTATCATAACATTAAGTGTACATTTGCAGTAAAAGGAATTGGAATGTGTTCTTTAGATACGCCATGCGTTATCATTTTATTGATTTCTGCTTTTCTCTTTCTGTTCAGAGAAGAGTGGAAAAAGACTAATGTAAGACTATTTCCCAAAAGCCAGAGTTTTGTGCTTGAATAGATCCGATATATCAGGACATTTTACATGTGACAACATTATATGATGTGACAACATTCCAATGCAGCTAGCGTCAGATTTGTTTTTTTTTCATACAAATCTTGGAGTATGGAGTAGGATGTGAATGCTCTACCAAGACTTGCATGATAAGAAAGATTTTAGAGCACATCTATAAAATGTGTCTTTGTGCTAACAGCAGGGCAAATTTACTAAGATAAATCTGCCAGAATTCCCGCTTAGTTCTCAGCAAAAAAATTATGACTTATTTTGGCATGTTTAATATGTGCCACATTGCACCAGAATTTGGGGGAAAAAGTCTGTTTACCCGTACAGGATCATGTCAATTTTTCTTTTTTTCATTTTGATTTTTTCCTCCTCACTTTCCAAAACGTAACTTTTTTACTATTCCATTCACGTGGATGTATTAGGGCTTGCATTTTGTGGGACAAGTAGTTTACCAATTCTCATATTTCAAAGTGAGGAAAAAATATGTCTGAAACTGCAAAAAAAAAGCGTAGTTCTGCTGTGGATTTATGGGTTTTGTTTTTATGTTGTTCCAGTACGCTAAAAATGACATGGTAACCTCATTCTGTGGTTCAGTATGATTACAATGATACAAAATTGATGACATTTTTATGTTGTACTACTATTAACCCCATGGACCAGGCCATTTTTTGCTTTTCATATTTATCTTTTACTTGGAAGAGCCACAACTTTTTAAAATTTCCATTCATATAGCCATATAAGGTTTCATTTTTTTGTCAGAAAAGTATTTTGTTAATGGCACAATTTAAGTTACCATATCTTGTATTTGAAAACTGGAAAATATTCTTGCGGTTAAAATAGGGGAAAAAAACAGCCGAGGTGATTTTTATTTATTTTTTTGTTATTGTTATGTGCGATTACGGTGGTACCAAGTTTATGTAATTTTTATCATGCCTTACTATTTTTAAACAGTAAAAAAAAACTTTTAAAAAATGCAAATTTTTTCTACATTGCTAAATTATGTCACCGATAACTTATTTATATTTCTTTCTACAGAGCTATATGGGGATTTGTTTTTTTTGCGGGGCAAAGTGTAGTTTTTATGGATACCATTTTGGGGGTACATACCATTTTTTAAATCACTATATTTCTCGCTCGTGTCATTGGAAGACACAGAAGACTGTCCGTGTAGCTGCTGCCATTAGGGGATGACATTAAGATTAAAGAAGAAAGTGTTAGCTTCTCCTCTCAGCTATACCTCTACTGTAGGCACTGAGCTAATAAGTTTTAGCGTAGTGTCTAGCTATACCTGTCATGCATGTCTGCAAAAAAAAAAAATGTCTTCTCTTTTTGTGAATATATTGGGCTTAGAGTTGTTGCAACCACTTGTTACCCCACACATGTCAAGGTAGACCAATGGGTCACCATGCCTGATGCTTGTTTACTACCTACAGAAGTCAAGGAGGGACGGTGGATCTCAAATCTGACGTCACCTGCAAGCAATCACGTTAACCAGCAGGTCACTTTTGCCTGTAAGTCCCGCCATGTTCTAGTGTAGCTACCCTCCCCAAGGAACAGCGCACTGACAAAGGTGACCCAGGTGGACATGAGGTGGGGGAAATGCCGGAAAGGTAATTATTGCTTCTGCCCCAAGTCCCTCTTAGGATCAAACGTCCACCTATACGTCCAGGCTCCATTTTGTTCTGAGGGCTTTTCCTCCTGGTTCACTAGTCACTGAGGCACAAGGAGTTATCCTCCACACCCTGTCCTTTGCCTGGGGTTTGGTCTTTCTCCCTCTAATCCCGGCTTGCCCCAGCATCTACTTCCAGGAGCCAACTCCCCTATGGATCGGCTTCTGGATACCACTTTTCCCTCAACAAGCCAGATATTCCCACTATATCTAGGTACGATATCAAACCCCCTTCATCAGGTGAAGTTCTTGCTCTGTAGCTAGTTGCTACCTCTTACTAGCGTACTTAGCTTGGATGGTACCGAGCAATACACATTACCCCCTCAATAGGAGGAATAATTGTGCTATCACTTGATGTTGTTCGTGCCAACCCTGACCACTTCTTATGTGCACCTGAAAACTGCATTACCCTTTTTACCAAGCAGAGTTTACTGTCGCTAAATTTTCTAGACAGCCAGCCGGCCAGGTTGTATTCTGCATCATATAGACTCCCGGCAGGGTTAGGGTAATTCTGCTTTCAATTGCTTCTATATCTGTCAAGCCTACACAGTTCAGTTGTACTCCAGGTAGCCAGTACCCCTCTCAAGGTGGAATACTTGCACTATCGCTTGCTGTCAGCCTTGGCAAGCCTAAGCAGTTTATTGCTCTCTTCAAAGATTGTGTAATTTCTCTGTCAACTGCTGCAATATTGAAAAGCCTATGCAGTTCTATTACAACATGTACTACTTACCCTAGGTGAGTGAAATGTGAGGTAGTCCACACTGTCGTGAGCTAGGCTAGTGCGCTTATCGGTCACGATCCCCCCTGCTGTGCTGAACGTCCTTTCGGACAGGACACTCGACGAGGGGCAAGCCAAGAGTTCCATGGCAAATTGTGCCAGCTCTGGCCACAGGTCAAGCATGCACACCCAGTAGTCCAGGGTTTCCTTGCTTCTCAGAGCGTCCACATCGGCCATTAACCCGATGTAGTCGGACACCTGTCAGTCTAGGCGTTCCCTGAGGCTGGATCCGGAGGGAGACTGTTGATGGGTTGGCTGCAAGAATGATCTCATATCCAAAGTGGCCAACACATCTTCAAACCGCCCTCTCCTTGCAGGCACGGTAGGATTGGTACCGGCACCTGTTTTGCTGTGGGTGGAAATTCCTCTGCCAGCACCCGCAACAGCAGAATGCAGCATCTCTCGCAGCAAGGACTGGAAATGCTGCATTCTGACAGACCTCTGTGATGCTGGTAACATGTCCGCCATTTTGTGTTTGTACCAGGGGTCTAAGTACGTTGCCATCCAGTACTGGTCCTTGCCCTTTATGGTTTTTATATGGGCATCCCTATTCAAACACTGAAGCATGAAGGCCCCCATTTGCATTAAATTGGAAGCGGTGGAGCGACCTGGCTCCTGCTCATCGCCCATGAGAATGTCACCCTCGGTCTCCTTCCCCCAGACACGGACAACACCAACATCCCCAAAAAGTTTAAAGTCCCCCTCAAAGCGTGCTCTTCTTGCTCCTCCTCCTCCCTCCAGCCACCATCCCCTTCAGACTCCAGCTGATTTGTCTCATATGGAGTAGCCTCCCTGGGAATTCATTCAGCATTGCGACTTCCTCATCTTCCTGCTCCTGCTTCTCGACGGCTTGATCAATGACAGAAAGAAGGCATAAGGTACGATGTCACTGATGGTGCCCTGGCTGTGACAGACCAGTTTGGTGATCTCATCAAATGGCCGCAGAAGTCTGCATGTGTCGCACATGGGCAGCCACTGGTGCGGTGAAAAGAAACCAAGCTCCCCAGAACCTGTCCTGCTGCAGAGTTCGTACAGGTAGTCGTTAATGGCATGTTGCTGCTGGAGCAGCCTTTCAAGCATATAGAAGGTGGAGTTCCAGCACGTCGGGCTGTCACAAATCAGACGTCTGACGGGCAGGTGGTGTCGCCGCTGAACGTCAGCAAGGCGAGCCATGGCCGTGTAAGATTTTCTAAAATGGCCAAAGATTTTCCTAGCCTTTGCGCAAGACGTCCTGGACCCGGGGTATTTGGTAATAAATCGCTGCACGACAGTTCAGGACATGTGCCATGCATGGCACGTGGGTCATTTTTCCCTGTTGCAACGCACTCAGCAGATTGGCATCGTTGTCGCACACCACTTTACCAACTGTCAAATTGAGCGGGGTTAGCCACTGATCGGCCTGTGACCGCAGAGCTGAAAGCAGTGCAGGACTGGTGTGGTTCTTGGCTTCCAGGCACAACAGCCGCAGCACAGCATGGCAACTTCTCACCTGGCATGTCGAATAGGTTCTAGGGAGCTTGGGGGGCGCAGCGGAAGAGGCAGTAGCAGTGGAAAAGGAGGAGTCAGCCGAGGAGGAGACAGAGGATGGAGTAGGAGGAGGAGAAGAAGAGGCAGGCCTGCATGCAATCCGTGGTGGTAACACCAAATCCACACGGGTACCATGCCACGGAAGCCTGCCTTGTGCCAGATGAATGCAACGACGGCACGGTGGAAGGTGGAGTGGAGGACAAATTGCGGCGAATTTTGCTTGTTCACTGCGAAGCGACCGCCGGGCGAACCACAAGGCCATCTCTATCTAGCACTCTCTTGCAGTTACCAGACCACTGTTTTTTCCCATTACATGACATGTTGCCTGCATCATGCTAGTCACTATTTCAACTATATTTGCAGCTAGTAAGCAATGGTATTTTCCTGGTTCAGTTTTGAAAACTAAGGAAGTTTCTGACATAGTACATACAGTGAGGAACAGAGGTATTTGAACACCCTGCGAATTTGCAAGTTCTCCCACTTAGAACTCATGGAGGGGTCTAAAATTCACATTGTATGTGCATTCCCACTCTGAGAGACAAAATAAAATAAAACATTCAGGAAATCACATTGTATGATTTTTAAAGAATTTATTTGTCTTGCACTGCTGAACATAAGTATTTGAACACCTGAGATACAGCAAGAATTCTGGCTCTCAAAGACCTGTTACTGTGCCTTTAAAAAGTCCACCTCTACTCCACTCATTAATCTAACTTAGTAGCACCTGTCTGAGCTCTTTAAAGACACCTGTCCACCCCACAGTCAGTCAGATACCAACTACTACCATCGGCAAGAGGAGCTGTCAAAAGACACAGAGACAAAATTGTGGACCTCCACAAGGCTGGAAAGGGCTATGGGGCAATTGCCAAGCAGCTTGGTGAAAATAGATCAACTGTTGGAGCAATTGTTAGAAAATGGAAGAGGCTAAAGATGACTATCAGTCTCCCTCGGACTGGGGCTCCATGTAAGATCTCACCTCGTGGGGTATCACTGATGATAAGAAAGGTGAGGAATCAGCCCAGAACTACAAGGGAGTAGCTGGTCAATGACATGAAGATTAAAGCACCTTAACATGTATAGCTTGGAAGAAAGACGAGACAGAGGGGATATGATAGAAACTTTTAAATACATAAAGGGAATCAACAAGGTAAAAGAGGAGAGAATATTTAAAAGAAGAAAAACTGCTACAAGAGGACATAGTTTTAAATTAGAGGGGCAAAGGTTTAAAAGTAATATCAGGAAGTATTACTTTACTGAGAGAGTAGTGGATGCATGGAATAGCCTTCCTGCAGAAGTGGTAGCTGCAAATACAGTGAAGGAGTTTAAGCATGCATGGGATAGGCATAAGGCCACCCTTCATATAAGATAGGGCCAAGGGCTATTCATATTATTCCGTATATTGGGCAGACTAGATGGGCCAAATGGTTCTTATCTGCCGACACATTCTATGTTTCTATGAAGAGAACTGGGACCACAGTTTCAAAGGTCACTGTCGGTAGAACACTACGCCGTCATGGTTTCAAATCATGCATTGCACGGAAGGTTCCCCTGCTCAAGTCATCACATGTCCAGGCCCGTCTGAAGTTTGCCAATGACCATCTGGATGATCAAGAGGAGGCATGGGAGAAAGTCATGTGGTCAGATGAGACCAAAGTAGAACTTTTTGGTCTAAACTTCACTCGTCGTGTTTGGAGGAAAAAGAAGGATAAGCTGCATCCCAAGAACACCATCCCTACTGTGAAGCATGGGGGTGGTAACGTCATGATTTGGGGTGCTTTTCTGCGAAGGAGACAGGACGACTGCATTGTATTAAGGAGAGGGTGTATGGGGCCATTTATTGTGAGATTTTGAGCAACAACCTCCTTCCCTCAGTCAGAGCATTGAAGATGGGTCATGGCTGTGTCTTCCAACATGACAACGACTCAAACCACACAGCCAGGATAACCAAGGAGTGGCTCCGTAAGAAGCACATCAAGGTTCTGGAGTGGCCTAGCCAGTTTCTAGACCTGAATCCAATAGAACATCTTTGGAGGGATCTGAAATTCCGTGTTGCTCAGCGACACCCCCGAAACCTGACAGATCTAGAGGAGATCTGTGTGGAAGAGCGGGCCAAAATCCCCGTTGCATTGTGTGCAAACCTGGTCAAGAACTACAGGAAACGTTTGACCTCTGTAATTGCAAACAAAGGCTTCTGTACCAAATATTAACACTGATTTTCTCAGGTGTTGAAATACTTATGTTCAGCAGTGCAAGACAAATTCTTTAAATATCATACAATGTGATTTCCTGAATTTTATTTTTTTTATTCTGTCTCTCAGAGTGGGAATGCACCTACAATGTGAATTTCAGACCCCAGTGGGAGAACTTGCAAAATCGCAGGGTGTTCAAATACTTCTGTTCCTCATTGTAAGTGATTAGCTGAGTATATTGCCTTCCTAGACAGTATGCTTCTTCTTCTGCCTAGTTCCAGAATTCCATTCAGACACCCACCTTCTCCTATTTTCTCCCCTCAGAGATCGGGCTGAGCACAATCTCTGTATCTGGCTGGCAATCTCTGTACCTTTGTAGGCCTTCCCTGGTCACCAGGCTTGACAGAGTATTCTCTGTTCCAGCAGCACGGTTTCTTTCTGTTTCCACCAGTACATTGTGCAAGTCTAGGTCAGTGTTTGGTTGAACTGTGCTAGCTCCCATCTTACAGGAATGCTGTTTTTTCTGGTCTTTGTTCTCTAGACTTCTAGCCTCTAATTGAATCATAATCATTATCTTTCATCCTATAATGTGATATTAGCATTATTTCTGACACGGCCACTGGACCATCTTTATTTTATTTCTCCTGATGTTTCTGTTCTTATTGCACCCAACACTGTTCAATCAGGAGAATAATTCCACAGTTTACCACCTTAATCTCGAGTCAGGGATTCCATATCTTCCGCCTTCCTCTATGTGGAATACCTGGTGGCTGTTTCCACAGGGGAGGACGCTGGTCCCACTCGGGCTATATTCTCTCCAGGATTCCCAATCCCAAACCTTGTTTTCTGTGCTTTCGTTTAATCTTCATGTCCATCTTACTAGTGCTGGCACAGTTTTTCTTACTTCTGCGGTTTTAACTCCAGGGTTATCATAATTTTTCCATCAGGAGTTGATCCAGGTATTTTTTCTGAGACTTTACTAGCTGGTGAACTCCTACATGTGAATTAGAACCTGGGTTACTGTCACTACACTTCTCCTGGAATCTCTTCAAGAGTCTTTTCTGTAGTTTGTAGCTGCTTTGTTCTCTACATTCACCAGGTCTGTGTGGGACAGTCCGATTGGCTCTCACTCATACCAGGATGTGTCTAGAATACTGTCTGTTCTCTACCCAGACTACTTCATTCTCTCTTTATATGGGTTCTAGGCCCACTATTGTTCCCTGTATTAGGATGGCCTTCTGATCATCATAGCTCAATAAGGAAAGGTTCACGGAGCACGGACAGCACATGGATGTGAATCAGTGATGTGTGAATAAGCCCTTATATGTACATTTAGTGTAAGTGCAAACATTTGGACCAAGTTCACCATAGACTAGAGTTTTGGACAATTGTTTGTTCCTTATAATGAATTATACAGTGTAGGTAAAGAGGCAGTGTCAGAGTATACTATGAGCTACCATGGGAGACCTCTCTATAGTCCAGTAAGATATATCAAAACTGCAAATAACTATCAATGTCCCAGAGCATTGAGTATAACAAATTTACGGGGTTATAAAAGTTCTCCCAACCAACACCTTTAGTATGTGTGTGGATGTGGAGTACTAGAGGTCAAACAATGTTTTTAGTCCATGTGATATTGCAGGTGGCATATATTCCTAGTGCTTTGTACAGGTGATCCTTCTTCTATATCTCTCCACGGGAACACAACAGGAATTGTTCAGCAAACTCAAGTGAACTATACCATATATTCTTGCCCTTCTGTTCTTCCAAACTCTATGGGTTCAACACAATCTTTGGTTCTGCCCAATTTGGACCTGTTGTAGATGGGCAACACTGCCATTGCCAGTAAGTTTATTTTCTGAAAAAAATTGCAGTTTCACTGGATCCAGAAATCTTTTAAAAAATTTTTATTGTTTGAAAGCTACTATTTTAGTAGACATCTGTTCTATATTTGCGATGAAAAAATTGCGGATGCTGCATCCAGACTTGAAAATCTTCTGTCCCTGAAATGTTTTCTTTATGGTATAGCCAAATGTTCAGGCTTTTAATGCAGTTTTTGAAGCCAAAAACAGGAGTGAATTAAATAAGAGAAGTGGTATCTGTTCTTAATAGTTTAGTTTCTTTTATGATCTACTCCTGATTTTGGCTTCAAAATTTGCATTAAAAAAACCTGAACTTGTATCCATACCCTTGTAATTTAGGATCAAAATGATCACTCAGTGTGGACACTTTACAATTTTATAGTTACTTTTTGTATCTAGTACATATACCAAGTGTGTCAGTCTCAGTAGATCTTTGTAATTTTGCACTTTTTTACAAATCTATGTATGGTTTAAGATCTTGCTATTTGTGTCCTGTGTGAGTTAACTCATGCCATTGTATGTTACAGTCCATCTTATGGCTGGAAAAGACAAGTAACCCAGCGAGGACAAAGCGGTGGCAGAATAAGGAAAGCATCTCTGTTGTTCGATCACTTGGATCCTGCTGAACTGGCAGAACATTTAACACATCTAGAATTTCACTCATTTTCAAAGATCTTGGTAAGATGATTGGCATTTCAAATGTGTATCTATAATTATAGTAGTCCAAGCTTGCAACCTTGTTGATTAACCACAATGAACTTCTAAATAACTTAATTTTTTATTGAGGTGGAAAATCACGATTCTCTGGAGAATTTCCAAAAAGTTTTTATAGCTATCATATCATACTGTTTGCTTTCAAAGGTAACATCCACCCTTGATCACCATTTATTTTTTTATTATCTAAGTTCAAAATTCAATGTTCACAAATTGAATGATATATGTTCCTACCAGGCAGATCTATGTTTTTCTGGTTCAGAAAGCTTTAAATGATGAAATTCTGGCTACCTCCAGTCACCAATAGTAGGAGCACACAGTCAGGTCCATAAATATTGGGACATCAACACAATTCTAACATCTTTGGCTCTATACACCACCACAATGGATTTGAAATGAAACGAACGGTGTAGGAATTACAACAGTTTGCATATGTGCCTCCCACTTGTTAAGGAACCAAAAGTAATGGGACTAAATAATAATCATAAATCAAACTTTCACTTTTTAATACTTGGTTTCAAATCCTTTGCAGTCTATTACAGCCTGAAGTCTGGAACGCATAGACATCACCAGACGCTGGGTTTCATCCCTGGTGATGCTCTGCCAGGCCACTACTGCAACTGTCTTCAGTTCCTCCTTGTTCTTGGGGCATTTTCCCTTCAGTTTTGTCTTCAGCAGTGAAATGCATGTCCAATCGGATTCAGGTCAGGTGATTGACTTGGCCATTGCATAACATTCCACTTCTTTCCCTTAAAAAAACTCTTTGGTTGCTTTTGCAGTATGCTTTGGGTCATTGTCCATCTGCACTGTGAAGCGTCGTCCAATGAGTTCTGAAGCATTTGGCTGAATATTAGCAGATAATATTGCCCAAAACACTTCAAAACTCATCCTGCTGCTTTTGTCAGCAGTCACATCATCAATAAATACAAGACCACAAGTTCCATTGGCAGCCATACATGCCCACCCCATGACACTACCAACACCATGCTTCACTAATGAGGTGGTATGCTTAGGATCATGAGCAGTTCTCCTTTTCCATACTCTTCTCTTTCCATCACTCTGGTACAAGTTGATCTTGGTCTCATCTGTCCATAGGATGTTGTTCCAGAACTGTGAAGGCTTTTTTAGATGTCGTTTGGCAAACTCTAATCTGGCCTTCCTGTTTTTGAGGCTCACCAATGGTTTACATCTGGTAAACCCTCTGTATTCACTCTGGTGGAGTCTTCTCTTGATTGTTGACTTTGACACGCATACACCTACTTCCTGGAGAGTGTTCTTGATCTGGCCAACTGTTGTGAAAGGTGTTTTCTTCACCAGGGAAATAATTCTTCGGTCATCAGTACGTTTCTTCTTTTTAAGAATCTTCCAAACTGTTGTTTTTGCTATCTCTCTGATGGGTTTGTTTTGTTTTTTCAACCTAATGATGGCTTGCTTTACTGATAGTGACAGCTCTTTGGATCTCATCTTGAGAGTTGACAGCAACAGATTCCAAATGCAAATAGCACACTTGAAAATGAACTCTGGACCTTTTATCTTCTCATTGTAATTGGGATAATGAGGGAATAACAAACACCTGGCCATGGAACAGCTGAGAAGCCAATTGTCCCATTACTTTTGGTTCCTTAAGAAGTGGGAGGCACATATGCAAACTGTTGTAATTCCTACACCGTTCACCTGATTTGGATGTAAATACCCTCAAATGAAAGCTAACAGTCTGCAGTTAAAGCACATCTTGTTTGTTTCATTTCAAATCCATTGTGGTGGTGTATAGAGCCAAAAATGTTTTCAATAACAAAACAGTATCCTGTAATCTCCTAAATTGAGGCAGAATTTTATCATTTAAATGTACATCTATGCAGGGGATTAGGCTACTTTCACATCTACATTATTAATTCTGGTTTTGAGATCCAGGAGAGGATCTCAAAACCGTATTTAGACGGAACCGTGCCATTTAATACATCCGGATGCATCAGTTTTGACCGAATCCGGTTGTATTGAATCAAAACTGAACATCATTGTAAGTCAATGGGCGCCGTATCCGTTTTTTCGCTAACAAAAAAACCAGATCCGGCATTATTGACTTACATTAATTTTCATGCTTTTCCCTTTCGCAAATCGGACACAAAACCGCAGTCATCCTGATCAGTTTTGCCCCCATTGACAATGAATGGGGACAAAAGTGAACCGTTTAATTCCGGTTTTGAGATCCTCTGCTGGATCTCAAAACTGGAATTGAAAATGCAGATGTGAAAGTAGCCTTAGATGCTCAGTATCAGAAAAAATAGATCTTTGATTGCTCTAAAGATATACTAAGAAACTGATCAGCAATGAATGTTGGGTCTAAAAATGGCATAGTGATAAAAGGTGGAAATTCACTATAAATAACACTTTACCCATCAATAAGGATCCTGCATTTATTGTGACCGTACTTTATGCATAGCTAGTCCTGTGTGATTGCCGAGCCTGTCATGCTGTTATGTCTAATCTTTTTTCAGAGCAATTTTTTAAAATAATGGATAAGGAAATGCTGATGTTAAAATAAAGAAAATTGGAGGGAAATAAAGTAAAATATAGGTTAGTTGTCAGGCTACTTTCCCACTAGCGTTTTTGCTGGATATGGAGGGTTCAGCAAAAACGCCTCCGTTACAGATAATACAACCATCTGTATCCGTTATAAACGGATTCGGTTGTATTACCTTTAACCCCTTCCCTACCAGCGCCGTAATAGTACGGTGCAGCGGGACATGACTTGCCGCCCAGCGCTGTACTATTACGGCCCGCTGATCGCGTGGGTTCAGCAGCTGCGCCAGCCCGATCAGCAGCAGGGGACCGACAAAAAATGGCCTGAGCAGGTAGGTGAAAACTGTCTTGGGATAGAAAGGTTAACATAGCCAGTCGGATCCGTCAAGAACTCCATTGAAAGTCAATGGGGGACGGATCCGTTTTCTATTGTGTCAGAGAAAATGGATCCGTCCCCATTGACTTGCATTGTGGGTCATGCCGGATCCATTTTGCTGCGGTTTGCTCTCCGGTATGAGAACGGAACGGAATGCATTTTGGAGCATTCCGTTCTGTTCAGTTACGTTTTGTCTCCATTGACAATAAATGTGGACAAAAGCGTTTTTTTCCGGTATTGTGACCCTATGACGGATCTCAATACCGGAAAATATTTACGCTAGTGTGAATGTAGCCTCAGCAAGGTATTTTCTTGGTTAAGGCAGCATTGTGTTGTTGCACACTTTATTTGGAGCACAGGAAGTACAAAATTCAGTATATCTATATTTAGGAGAAAGGGGAAGAGGGAGGACAAGTGATTTACTATGTTGCTCTCCGAATGTGGTAGCACTGATGGGTTGCCTGGATGTGACTGTTCATGGTTTTTACTGTAAGGGTATGTTCACACGTTGAATTTTTAAGGCAGATTCTAATGCATATTCTATGCCAAATTCTGCATGAAATCTGTATGTATTCCACATCCCATTGATTTTAAGGGGAATCTGCACCATAGTTCACATGGGTTTGGATTTTTCTCACTATGGATTTGAAATCCACTCGAATCCACTTGGATTTCATGGAAACCACAACAGGTTGCTGTTGGATTAGTTTAATTGTAAATGGGGCTTTTCCACATGGAGACCCGTGGCATGGAACACTGAAAATCCATGGCAGAAATCCAAGGACCAGCCTTGGATTTCTTCTGTGGATTCCACAATGGATTTTTCCTCAACCTACAGTCTTACTAAGGCTACTTTCACATTGGCAGCACAGTTCTCCGGCAGGCTATTCCAGCATAGAATGCTGTAAATCGGCCGGACAAAAACCATTGAATGGTTTTTGTTCAGCTGAATCACAGCATATATGCAGTGTAGCAGCCAGATATCCGCCAGACCGCATTATAGTCAATGGGGCCAGAGGGCATTTCAGTAACATTCAGCAATGCTGGATCCGGAGAACTCTAGCAGGCTGTTTCCTGCTGGAAAAGCCTGCCAGAGAACTGTGCCGCAGATGTGAAACTAGCTTAAAGGCTATGTAGACCTTTGGGGTTAGTTTTTTAATATTATTGCATTGTACTCATTCTGAGCTAAAAATATATTTTTTTATTGATCTTTATTAAAAATATGGTGTCCTTTTTTTCTGTAAAGAGCTGATATGCTCTACTAGCTGTCTGTGGATTTTATGTCTTTTCTGTCAGAGCAGGAGCACACTGACTCCTTATCTGGCAATATAAACACTCATTAACACTCCTTATCTTACTGATAAGAATGTGGCTTAAATAAGTGTTTATGACCTGTCAGTAGTTTAGAGATAAGGCACAAAGTGAAAGTACCAGTCACACAGCTAGAAAAACTGTTGACCCTTTGTGACAGAACAGCTCAATATTTTTAATAAAGGCCAAATGAAAAAAAGTATTTTTAGTCAAAAATGAGTAACAAGTAATCATTAAAAAATTTGCCTCTGAAGATTTACATAGCCTTTAATGTATTCTGTGAATGAGGATATAGAATCACAAAATAAATTATAAATAATGTTAAGTAGACAATTAGAAATAATTGTAATATTATTATTATTTATTATTAAAGCGCTATTCATTCCATAGCGCTGTACATATGAGAAGAGGTATACATAATACAGACAATTGCACTAATCATAAACAAATTGAGTTACAAACTGGTACAGAAGGAGAGAGGGACCTGCCCATGAGGGCTTACAATCTACATGGTATAGGAGAAGGACACAGTAGGTGCAGGTAAAGTTGGTCATGGTGGTATAGAGGCAGCAGGGTCACTGGTTGTAGGCTTGTCTGAAGAGGTGGGTTTTCAGGTTTCTTTTGAAGGATTCCACTGTAGGTGAGAGTCTGATATGTTGGGGTAGCGAGTTCCAGAGTATGGGGGATGTGCGGGAGAAATCTTGGAGGCGATTGTGGGAAGAGGTGATAAGAGGAGAGAAGGAGGTCTTGTGAGGATCGGAGAGTGCGTGTGGGGATGTATCGGGAAAGTAGCTCAGAGATGTAGGGAGGGGACAGGTTATGGGCGGCCTTGGATGTATTTGTTAGTACAAACCGGATTCCAAAAAAGTTGGGAAACTAAACAAATTGTGAATAAAAACTGAATGCAATGATGTGGAGATGGCAAATGTCAATATTTTATTTGTAATAGAACGTAGTTGACCGATCAAACGTTTAATCCGAGTAAATGTATCATTTTAAAGGAAAAATACGTTGATTCCAATTTTCACGGTGTCAACAAATCCCAAAAAAGTTGGGACAAGTAGCAATAAGCGGCTGGAAAAAGTAAATTTGAGCATAACGAAGAGCTGGAAGACCAATTAACACTAATTAGGTCAATTGGCAACATGATTGGGTATAAAAAGAGCTTCTCAGAGTGGCAGTGTCTCTCAGAAGCCAAGATGGGTAGAGGATCACCAATTCCCACAATGTTGTGCAGAAAGATAGTGGAGCAATATCAGAAAGGTGTTACCCAGCGAAAAATTGCAAAGACTTTGCATCTATCATCATCAACTGTGCATAACATCATCCGAAGATTCAGAGAATCTGGAACAATCTCTGTGCGTAAGGGTCAAGGCCGTAAAACCATACTGGATGCCCGTGATCTCCGGGCCCTTAAACGACACTGCACCACAAACAGGAAAGCTACTGTAAAGGAAATCACAGAATGGGCTCAGGAATACTTCCAGAAACCATTGTCAGTGAACACAATCCACCGTGCCATCCGCCGTTGCCAGCTGAAACTCTACAGTGCAAAAAAGAAGCCATTTCTAAGCAAGATCCACAAGCTCAGGCATTTTCACTGGGCCAGGGATCATTTAAAATGGAGTGTGGCAAAATGGAAGACTGTTCTGTGGTCAGACGAGTCACGAGTCAAAGTTCTTTTTGTAAATCTGGGAAGCCATGTCATCCGGACCAAAGAGGACAAGGACAACCCAAGTTGTTATCAACGCTCAGTTCAGAAGCCTGCATCTCTGATGGTATGGAGTTGCATGAGTGCGTGTGGCATGGGCAGCTTGCATGTCTGGAAAGGCACCATCAATGCAGAAAAATATATTCAGGTTCTAGAACAACATATGCTCCCATCCAGACGTCATCTCTTTCAGGGAAGACCCTGCATTTTTCAACAAGATAATGCCAGACCACATTCTGCATCAATCACAACATCATGACTGCGTAGGAGAAGGATCCGGGTACTGAAATGGCCAGTCTGCAGTCCAGATCTTTCACCTATAGAGAACATTTGGCGCATCATAAAGAGGAAGGTGCAACAAAGAAGGCCCAAGACGATTGAACAGTTAGAGGCCTGTATTAGACAAGAATGGGAGAGCATTCCTATTTCTAAACTTGAGAAACTGGTCTCCTCGGTCCCCAGACGTCTGTTGAGTTTTGTAAGAAGAAGGGGAGATGCCACACATAAGTGAAAATGGCCTTGTCCCAACTTTTTGGGGATTTGTTGACACCATGAAATTCTGATTCAACATATTTTTCCCTTAAAATGGTACATTTTCTCAGTTTAAACTTTTGTTCCGTGATTTATGTTCTATTCTGAATAAAATATTAGAAGTTGGCACCTCCACATCATTGCATTGAGTTTTTATTCACGATTTGTATAGTGTCCCAACTTTTTTGGAATCCGGTTTGTACTTTGAAGTGAATTCACTGGGCAATGGGGAGCCAGGGAACGGGTTGGCAGAGGGGAGAGGCAGAGGAGTAATAGGGTGAGAGGTGAATTAGTCAGGCAGCAGAGTTGAGGATAGATTGGAGGGGTGCGAGAGTGCTAGATGGAAGGCCACAGAGCAGAGTGTTGCAGTAGTCTAGGCAGGAGATGATGAGGGCATGTACAAGCATTTTTGCAGATTCAAAGTTAAGGAAAGCGCGGATGCAGGAGATGTTTTTGAGTTGGAGGTGGCAAGTGGTGGAAAGGGCTTGGATGTGCGGTCGGAAGGAAAGGACAGAATCCAAGGTCACTCTTAGGCAGCGGACTTGGTTGACCGGGGATAGTGTGCAGCCATTGATCGTGATAGATAGGTCTTTTGGAGGAGTTGAGCAAGATGGGGGAAAGATGAGGAATTCTGTTTTATCCATGTTAAGTTTTAGAAAGCGAAAGGCGAAGAAGTATGATATAGAAGATATACATTGTGGAATTCTTGATAGTAAGGTGGTGATGTCTGGACCAGAGAGGTAGATTTGTGTGTCGTCAGCATAAGAGTTATACTGAAAGCCATGGGACTCTATGAGCTGTCCAAGGCCAAAAGTGTAGGTAGAGAAGAGCAGGGGTCCTAGGACAGAGCCTTGCGGGACACCAACAGAGAGGGAATGAGACAAGGAGGTGGTGCGGGAGTGGTCAACAGTGTCAAAGGCAGAGGACAGGTCAAGGAGAAGGAGGACAGAGTATTGTTTCTTGGTTTTGGCTGTTAGTAGGTCATTGGTGACTTTGGTAAGGGCAGTCTCAGTCGAGTGGTGGGGTCGGAAGCCAGATTGTAGGCGGTCAAAGAGGGAGCAGGAGGAGAGATGAGAGGACAGTTCTGAATGGACATGTTGTTCAAGTAGCTTTGAGGTATACGTTAGAAGTGATATGGGGCGATAACTGGACAAAACAGATCGGTCAAGTGAAGGCTTTTTGAGAATGGGTGTAATGGTAGCATGTTTAAAAGCAGAGGGGAAGACACCAGAGGTTAGTGATAGGTTGAAGAGATGAGTTAGGGCTGGGATAAACACTGTGGTGAGGTTAGGGATGAGGTGGGATGGGATTCGGTCAAGTGCACAGGTGCTGAGATGAGATCTGGAGAGTAGAGTGGAGAGTTTTTCTTCTGTAATGGTGGAGATGCGGGTTTTGGGAGAAGAGGACTGAGCAGTTGTGTAGAGGGTCCGTTGGGACTGTTTACTGAAGCTTTCTCTGATGTTGACTATCTTTTGTTTAAAGTATTTGTCAAAGTCCTCAGCTGAGATGAGAGGAGAGGGTGGGCGCGCTGGGGGATGCTGAAGGGAGTTAAAAGTGTTAAAAAGTTGTTTAGGTCTGTGGGCCAGGGAAGATATGAGAGATGAGAAGTAGGCCTGTTTTGCATCAGCGAGTGAGGATTGGAATATGAGGAGGGATTGCTTGTATGCGGTGAAATGATCTTTAGAATGGGATTTCTTCCATCGCCGCTCAGCAGCCCTCGAAGCTTGTCTGAGTAATTAGTGATACATACATAAGTAATCTTAGCAGTGGTCAGCATACTTGTTTTATTCCTTGACTGTACATTTTCATTGTATGTATTATTGGGAGTGTTGAGTATAGTACAATACTTTATATACTGTATACACGACATTTAGGTTGGGATTGGGATCTATTTGCTCAGACAGAGACACATTTGCTTGTATTTTATCTCAGGCTATCATTTCATGTTTCTGTACTAATAAGATCTTTCATGGAATGTACTCCATGTGTAAACAGCTTACTTGCTAGAACAATCTGTTTAACAAAATAACCAACTGCAGTCAATTACAAGCTGTTTAATGTTTTTTTTTTCTCGTTTAAAGTGTTATACATTTTCTGTACTTAAGATCTTATGGTTTATAACTCCAGCTTTTTTTTGTCTTAGGGGCCTATTAGACAGAGTGATTATTGCTTGAATTCTATAATAGTTCGGATTTCAGAAATTATCATCGCATGTAGCATGCAGCGATCAAACGAAAAAAGTTAAATAATTCGCATTCTGTGGATCAGACAAATCTGCTTTACTGACAGATTAGCTATAGTCGTCACCACAGCCCCTCGTCTAATCAGAAATCTGCCAGTTGTTAGCAGCGTAAATGCTCTAAAGGTGAACGAGCAACGATCGCAGCAACGAGCAAACAGTGAAAAATATTTAGCAATAATTGTTTTGTGTAATTGAATTCAAAGTACTCACTAAATCGTTGATTGCTGCTCATTAATTTAAAAATATCTTCCTGTTAATAGGACCCTAACTGTGCACTAAAGCTATTCGCATTCAAAGTACTGAAAATATACTGTTAAGTATAAATAAAACCTCTAAGGGCCCATACACATTAGAGTATTGTTGGGCAAACCCACCGTTTTTCAGGGGCCGGCCAACAATCTAATGTGTATTGGGAGCTACCAACCCTGATATGGAAAATAATGTTGGGGTAGAAAAGGATTGGGTGGTTGAATTTCAATGCCCAATCATTTTGTTCTCTCAGGAGAGGTGTCTGGCAGCAGCTTTCTCCTCTCCCCTATTGGAAACACCAGGGGTGGATTGGCTATAGATCCTACAGTGAAATTTCCCAAGGGGCCTCCTGAGCCCTCCTCATGGCAGCCAGCCATTTAAGTTATGATCTGAAGCTCACAGAGTTAATTAAACCTGAGATTGTCAAGTACTTATGTACCTGGTCGGTGGCCGCAGGTGCCCTCCTGACTCCAACTGTATTTTTGTCCTGAGGCAACTGGAATGGAGGACAGACTATGGCAGCTAGCATTGGCCACCACAGAGGGGCCGCTTCTAGGGAGATATTTTGTGCTGCTGGGGCATTATTTTGTGTGGTATCTGGCTCCCATGTGGCAGTATATTGTGCTGTACTATTGTATTTAGCTCTGCTGTGGCAGTGGTTTTATGCCACAATATGTTATTACCTTCTAGTGTTGGTCCTGCCTTCTGTCAATTTGTACCTGCCTACAACATGAGTTATAACATTTCTATCCCTGATAGTAGTACTGTTTTGGGCATATTCCTTTATTTTTGTTTTGCTTTGAGTGTACTGTATATTTGTAGGGCCCCGTCATGCATTAAGGCCCTTTGTACGATTTGTACTGATTGCTGTGGGTAGAAGAAACCAGCCTTTGACAATCAGGGCAGCTATCATCAGTAGACAAAAATCCCCCCACAATATGCCGATTATTGCTTATTTGACAAACTGAATGGTCTTTGAACGTTTCAAAGGCAATCGGAGTAAACAGATAGCATTGTGTCAAGCAAAATGAACTATTAAACTTAGGGAACATGAGTGAATATAATGCGGTTTGCGAAGTATTGCATTTTTTTAAATAGCAAAAGAACAAAGTAACCCAAAACATATCATCTGTGTGAAACTAAATAAATAACACACCAACAAATTAAAAAAACATAATTACTGGTTGCATCACCAAAAGCTTTCTATGCAATATGTGACCTCTTTTTTCTTCTTTACCTAAGTGCTATAACTTAGTAACTTAGACAGACTGGTGGTTGCCACAACATCTAGGATATTCAACAATTTGTATTTATTTTCTACTCAGTCATTTAGATTCTAGATTTCTTAATAGGGTTATCCAAGCTTTTAAAACTGATGGCCTATCCTTAGGAAATGCCATGAGTATTAGATCAGAGGGGCCAGAATCGTGGAACCCCACCAATCAGCCTTTTGAAGGGGCCATGGCACACAGGTAATTGCTGCAGCTTTGTTATTTACATTCGTTCGTACTGCGACATCTTACTTAAGTGGACAAAGCTTCAGTACTTTAACACATACTGTTACACACCCTGACACTCTTCCACCACAATGGTGTTGGTAGTGGATTACTGCTTCTTTAGGTGTACGGATGGCATAGTATTTTAGAACTGTCCAGGAACACATTGTGTAGAAAGCAGGTCAGTCACCTTGCATTTATTTGCATATTGTCTATAGGGAGGAAATGCATTAATAATGATAGGTTTTGAGTAATTTGACTTATCACAGTGGTATGGATGGAGTGGCGAGCTTCTGACTATATTAATGGTATATAGATGCCAGTCGTAGCAATATTTCATTTTTTTTCTTTTTACAGATTCACTTGCTTGTTTAAAGGATAACTGTCGTATTATTATTTTTTGGAGTATTGGATTGTGGTGATTAATATCACCTTGGTGGCCCTATTTCAATTACCCCTTAATTCCACATTTTTGTTCCCTGTACTGCCTGCTTTTACCTGTGCTTAAAATAGGGTTGCTAGGCATGGTCCGTCTATCTGTTGAAGGACGGAGGACGCAGAAGCAGGCTGCGTGCAAGGTCAGATTACTGACAGCCAGGGACTGTAAGTAAATGATTAAAGCCAGGTCCTCCCCAGCAGCTGATAACAGTGCCTGGGCTGTGTGCACTTCTTTCTGTCCCTGCGCTTGGCAGACGCTCCCTCACTCAGCAGAGCTGGAGAATGTAGAGTTGGAGCAGCGCAGACCAGGGAAGGGAGATCTGCCATCTGCTCAGTGTATGAATGAAAGCAACATGTGGTAAGAGGACCCCTTTGTGCTGCAGGAGATTAACCCTTTAGGGGGGAGGGCTCTGGTTACTGACACTTTTGGGGGGCTATTGTTACTGGCTAGTGAGGGCAGGCGGGATTAGCCTCAGGGTGAGGGCAGTGGCGGCCATCTTAACTGAATAGTGAAATTGCAGTTTTATGCAGACTGGTTGCTAAGGGCTGAATCTTATTAAATATGGGGTAAGTCAGTCTAATAGTAACTGATTCTGGAATATCATGTTATTAGTAACTACATATATGAAAATTTAAATTAGGGTCTAAATGTGACAGTTATCCTTTAAGACCCTCAAAGTGGGTTTTTGGGAATATGCTCCCAGTTTCCCATTTACATACTGTACTACTTTACTGTATTTTCATTACATGTCTACACAGTTCCACCATTGACTCATCTGTCCACACATTATCACACATTGCTTTTTGCCAAATGTGACACAAATATTTATACCTCTAAAAGGACTTCAGATTTTCTTTCTCTATATGTCTGCCTCAGAAAATGATTGATCAACCGGACCTGTGCAGGGTCATGTAGTCAGCCTACCAATGGTGCTTTCTCCAGTCCTTAATCTTCCATGAAACTGCTTATTCTCCTTGAAAAGCCTTCTGTTTGCTGCAGCAATATGCTAGTTGCTAAGACACATGGCATTTATGTTTTCTGCAGAATCTTTTTAAATGCCACATTTACTTACATAGATTTTAAGTAGTACAAACGTCATTCTTATATTACGAATAATATAAGAAATTTTCTAAAACTTACAATTGTTTTGCTCAGTAATTTTTGAAGGAAGTTTTACTATCCATTGGAAAGTAAAAACAGAGCACACATTACAGGGAGTGCAGAATTATTAGGCAAGTTGTATTTTTGAGGATAAATTTCATTATTGAACAACAACCATGTTCTCAATGAACCCAAAAAACTCATTAATATCAAAGCTGAATATTTTTGGAAGTAGTTTTTAGTTTGTTTTTAGTTTTAGCTATTTTAGGGGGATATCTGTGTGTGCAGGTGACTATTACTGTGCATAATTATTAGGCAACTTAACAAAAAACAAATATATGCCCATTTCAATTATTTATTTTTACCAGTGAAACCAATATAACATCTCAACATTCACAAATATACATTTCTGACATTCAAAAACAAAACAAAAACAAATCAGTGACCAATATAGCCACCTTTCTTTGCAAGGACACTCAAAAGCCTGCCATCCATGGATTCTGTCAGTGTTTTGATCTGTTCACCATCAACATTGCGTGCAGCAGCAACCACAGCCTCCCAGACACTGTTCAGAGAGGTGTAGTGTTTTCCCTCCTTGTAAATCTCACATTTGATGATGGACCACAGGTTCTCAATGGGGTTCAGATCAGGTGAACAAGGAGGCCATGTCATTAGATTTTCTTCTTTTATACCCTTTCTTGCCAGCCACGCTGTGGAGTACTTGGACGCGTGTGATGGAGCATTGTCCTGCATGAAAATCATGTTATTCTTGAAGGATGCAGACTTCTTCCTGTACCACTGCTTGAAGAAGGTGTCTTCCAGAAACTGGCAGTAGGACTGGGAGTTGAGCTTGACTCCATCCTCAACCCGAAAAGGCCCCACAAGCTCATCTTTGATGATACCAGCCCAAACCAGTACTCCACCTCCACCTTGCTGGCGTCTAAGTCGGACTGGAGCTCTCGGCTCCTTTACCAATCCAGCCACGGGCCCATCCATCTGGCCCATCAAGACTCACTCTCATTTCATCAGTCCATAAAACCTTAGAAAAATCAGTCTTGAGATATTTCTTGGCCCAATCTTGACGTTTCAGCTTGTGTGTCTTGTTCAGTGGTGGTCGTCTTTCAGCCTTTCTTACCTTGGCCATGTCTCTGAGTATTGCACACCTTGTGCTTTTGGGCACTCCAGTGATGTTGCAGCTCTGAAATATGGCCAAACTGGTGGCAAGTGGCATCTTGGCAGCTGCACGCTTGACTTTTCTCAGTTCATGGGCAGTTATTTTGCGCCTTGGTTTTTCCACACGCTTCTTGCGACCCTGTTGACTATTTTGAATAAAACGCTTGATTGTTCGATGATCACGCTTCAGAAGCTTTGCAATTTTAAGAGTGCTGCATCCCTCTGCAAGATATCTCACTATTTTTGACTTTTCTGAGCCTGTCAAGTCCTTCTTTTGACCCATTTTGCCAAAGGAAAGGAAGTTGCCTAATAATTATGCACACCTAATATAGGGTGTTGATGTCATTAGACCACACCCCTTCTCATTACAGAGATGCACATCACCTAATATGCTTAATTGGTAGTAGGCTTTCGAGCCTATACAGCTTGGAGTAAGACAACATGCATAAAGAGGATGATGTGGTCAAAATACTCATTTGCCTAATAATTCTGCACGCAGTGTACAGATCTTGAGAACTTGCCTTCAAAGATTTCCAGAGTCTCAAAACTTGTTTGTCTGCAGCCATGAATCTGTAGATTTATTCATTTGCGTGTTATTAAAAGATACAACCTCTCTTCTGTTCTCATAGTTACATGCAGGGGTGTAGCTATAGGGGGTGCAGAGGTAGCAGTCGCAGGCCCAAAGACCCTTGTGCCACATAAGACACTGGCATTATAGAAAGTGCATACTGGTCAATTTATACCTGTGGCTGGAGGGAAGGGGTTAGGTCAAGAATTTGGCATGGGGGGGGGGGCCCTTTCAATGTTTGCATCAGGCAGCAGGAAGGATATGTGCTCCCCTGCCCCTTGCCAACAAGCACTGAGGGACGGGGGCCCAAGCAGAACTCTTGCACCAGGGCCCATGAGCTTTTAGCTACGCCCTGGTTACAAGGCACTTCATTGGGCTCTTCGTAGGAGCTCTCTTGAAATCCCAAAACTCAAATGCCCTCTCTTCTTTCTTCTAGAAAGTACCCTCTTCATCCTATATCCTTAAGGTTTTAAACATTTTCTGCCCTCTTTAATCTCATACGGAGTTTGTTATCAAAGGTAAACTCTCATGGAAGCCAGAATTTTCCGTGTGAATTGTTAACTGAAATCATCAAGTCTGAAGGCAGTGCTGTTTCTTCTGTCCTTTTGCATAGTGAGATATTTTCAAGTCATTGGATGGCAACAGTTCATACGTGCAGTGACAATTGTAGATCTCCATCTTCCTGTAGAGTGTCTTTTTCCCTTTCTGCAGAGCAACTTTAGCACGCTTAAAGCTGTGGCCAGATGGCAAGAACTTATGTTACGCTTTTTTTTTTTTTTTTAATTAGGCTCCAGTATGTTTAAAGTGTATTGTTTGAGTTACATAGGAATACATAATTATACAATATTTGATTATTGCTGCAACTTGGTATATCATTCCACAGTTTCAAGCTCTTTATGATTTTAACTGCTACCTATGTCTTCCTTGCCAGTTTCAAGATTATCACAGTTTTGTCCTTCATGGCTGCACTGTTGGAAACCCTGTGTTAGAAAGATTTATAGCCCTTTTCAATGGTGTTTCTCAGTGGATCCAACTTATGGTGCTCAGCAAACCTACTCCACAACAAAGAGCTGCAGTGATTAAACAGTTTGTTCAGGTGGCAGAGGTATGTATCTTAGTAGCAACTGACTGCTTTAACTGCAATGACAGCTTGTATGGATATTATCCCGTGTATGCACACTAAATAAAGGTCTCTTTACACTGGCCGATTATTGGGCAAATCATCGCTATCAAACGTTCGAAAGAACACCCATTAGCAATGATCTGTCAGTGTAAGAGTACTGCCGATTACCTGAAATGCTCATTCATCGGGTAATTGGATCTTGCATGTGGTCACCTAAATCATGATTTGCTGGCAGCAGATTGTGCCATCTAAACAGCTTCTCTCCATACTGTGGAGTAGATTGCTGCATGTACTGTAAATACAGCCGTCTCCTTCACTGACGAACAGACCATTGCCGAGAAGGATCGCTTCCTTCCCAACAATCGTCTGCTCAATTGAGCAGTATAAAGGAGCCTTAAGAATTTATAAGATGTCTGAACAGCTATCTTGATGTGAGGTTTTAATATCAACTGAAATGTGATAAGCCATTTCATATGAAGCACAAAAGTCCATGATAATTTATTTGTCATTCATAATTTTACACGTGATTGTTTCATAAAATGATATATTTGTAAATGCCAGAAACTATTTCCTGTCTACAGAGACTCCTTGAGCTGCAAAACTTCAACACACTAATGTCAGTTGTTGGAGGTCTCAGCCACAGTTCCATCTCTCGCCTGAAAGAAACTCATTCACATGTCAGTCCAGAGACTATAAAGGTGCGTAATACACAGAATTAGCAAAGAAAGAAACAATATATATATATATATATATATATTTATATGTGTAGCTTTATACCTGCACCTTACTTAATCCACTGATGTGTTTTGTCTCATTACAAGGTCTATGATTCTCTTTTGGAGCTTCTTACCTCTTCAGATAACTATTCGCGATACCGGCGCAGGTTTGCAATTTGTGAGGGTTTTCGTTTTCCTGCTTTGGGAGTACACTTGAAAGACTTAATGGCATTGCATGTAGCACTTTCTGACTGGACAGACAAGGCCAGAGGTGCCATCAATGTGTCCAAAATGCGCCAGGTCTATAAAGTGGTTCATGAATTAACAGAAGCCCAGAGACTAGAACCTCCAGTGAAAGCAAATCCTGACCTTCTAAACTTATTAACGGTGAGTTATTTAAAAAGAAGATGCATTTTGAAAAAATGCAAAGCTAAAATTGAGTACTAGTGCTGAGCAGATCCGAATTTTAGGGAAAATTCAATTTGCCACAAAGCCGAATTTCCTTGTGCTTCGTAGTAATGAATCATACCTCCTCTGTTTGAGTGTGAAGAGCCCCCCGTCGCCATCTTGATTGAAGATCCCGCGGGAAATCCCATGTGACATATGACATCACCATGCCAGCCGATGTGATTACGTCATCACGGACCGTGAAAGATTTTGTGCTAGATCTTCAATCATGTTGGCGATGGACAGCTCTCGCAATCAAATGGATAAGGTAAGATAGATTTTATTTAATTTTTTTATTTTACAATGTTATATCAATGTTAGATGTCGCGATCAGCTATGAACATGGCATCTAAGGAATACAATGACGGGGGGCAGCATAATCGCTGCTCACTGTCATTGAAATGTGCTTCGTGACGAAGTCATTCATCACAAAGCAAATTTTTTTGTAAAATTTGGCCAAGCAGCCGAATCGAATTTTCCAATACTTTACTCATCTTTATTGAGTACCATTATAAAATTATTACGGTACATCGTGTTTTTACTTTGTTTTCAAATGTAGTGTAGGAAAATCCATTCATACCGTACCTGAAAACTAGAAATGAGCAAATTTCTTGAAATTCGTTCCAGGTGTAATTCAAACGAATTGGTTTTATTTATTCTTGTACAAATAAATTCTACCCAAGTGCTCACATTTCTCTGAAAAGTAGTATACCTTATTTATTTATTATACTCACTTATACAGCGCTGACATATTCCGCAGCGCTTTACAGACATTAGTATCAAGTTGTCCCCAATGGGGCTCACAATCTAAGCTCCCTATCAATATGTCTTTGGAGTGTGGGAGGAAACCAGAGTACCCCATGCAAACACATGGAGGACATACAAACTTCATGCAGATATTATCCATGGCCAGATTCAAACCCAGGACCCCAGCACTGCAAGACACCAGTGCTAACCACTGAGCCACCATGCTGCCCAGTACTTGTTGAGACTCATAAATAATGTATTACATTTATGGTACAGGTCATTGTGGATGTGGCATGACTAGGGTTGACAATTGCCACCTTTTCCAGCAAAAAATACCAACCAAGTTTACACAAGTAAAAAGGGGGGCTTCAGGCAGCATGGCTTAACATGGTTTGTTATTTGACACTAATAGTTTGTCCATTCGTTCAGTTTTATGACATTCTAACAATTTTTTCCTGATATTTGTAATATAAAATGCAGTCAAAATGTTGCAACAGCATGGTGTGTGAACTGATGTTATCGAATAAGCTCTTATAAAGAAGGAATTAACCACAAAACCAGTAAAAATATCTTACACCTATTTCAGTGCTGACCCCATTTACCATGCAGACTCAATTATTAGGGGTACAGATAGGGCAATCGGTCACAAAGACCGGGATCGTCGAACGGTGTGTTGTCCTCCTGGCGCTCGATTTTGACACATCGTGGATCGGGTTGACAGATTACTGGGAGGGGCTGGAGAAGATCCAGCAGTCATGGTCCATATCGGAACCAATGACAAAGTTAGAGGTAGGTGGAGCGTCCTAAAAATGATTTTAGAGATTGAGGTCACAAGCTTAGGACCTCAAAGGTAGTACTTTCTGAAATACTACCTGTACCACGAGCCACACAAGAAAGGCAGCGGGAGATTAGGGAGCTTAACAAGTGGCTCAATAACTGGTGTAGGAAGGAGGGGTTTGGGTTCCTGGAGAACTGGGCCAACTTCTCTGTTGGCTACAGACTCCTTATTGGGGATGGGCTGCATCTCAATGAGGAAGAGGCAGCTGTTTGGGGGAGAAGATGGCTAGAAGGTTGAAGGAGTGTTTAAACTAGGGACTGGGGGGAAAGGTTAGTACGTTATAGGATGGGAAGAAAGTGCAGATAGAGTCCTGGGGCAAGGTAATGGAACTGGGGGAAGAATGGAAGGAGGGACTAGAACAGTTCATAAGGAAAGGTGTAGGGTAAAAAATATACATAAACCTCTTAATTGTATGTATACTAATGCCAGAAGCCTGACTAATAAAACTGTTGAACTGGAATTAGTGATGTGTGAGGAGGACTATGACATAGTGGGAATAACTGAGACATAGCTGGATGATAGATATGACTGGGCGTTTAATGTAAAGGGTTACAGTCTGTTTAGAAAGGATCGGGGAGAGGGGGGGGCTGCCTTTTTGTAAAGTCCTGTCTAAAGCCCACACTCCGGGAAAGTGAGGGACATGAACATGTGGAGTCAATGTGGGTAGAAATACATGAAGGAAAAAACAAATACAAATACTAATAGGAGTTTATTATAAGCCACCTAATATACCAGAATTCACAGAAAATCTAATGCTAAACAAAATAGAAGAGGTGGTAAATCATAATGAGATCCAAATTATGGGGGACTACAACTACCCAGATTGGGAAACTGAAACCTGTACATCTCATAAAGGAAACAGGTTCTTGGTAAAAACCAAAGACATTTACCTTTCTTAACTGGTTCATGACCCGACTAGAGGGACAGCCACACTGGACTTAGAATTAACCAATAGACCTGACAGAACAACAGACGTGCAGGTTGGCGGACACCTGGGAAATAGTGACCATAAAGTAATAACCTTCTAATGGTCATTTAAAAGAGTGTTTCTTCAGGGAGGAACAAAAGAGAGGCCAAAAATTATACAAGTGTGGTATCGTTGGAACAGTACTGACCTGGAGAATGAAGATAACGGGTCAATTTTACTGCATACAGTGTACAGTGTAATAATAAAAAAAAAACTTTATCAGAATTGTGTTTTTTCCTAATTCTACGCTTCCCACTACATAGTATGCAACCGTAAATGGCACCATTAGAAAGTACAACTTGTCCCTCAAACAATAGGCGCACATAAGGCTATGTGAATGGAAAAATAAAAAAGTTAGGACTATGGGAAGGCAGAGAGTGAAAAACAAAAATGAAAAATGTCCCGGTCCTGAAAGTGTAAATATTTTTTTCTCTACTGTATTTACTGAAGAAAATAAACTGTCAGATGAAATGCAGAATGTAAATGTAAATGTAAATTTTCAATTAAACGTACCCTGTCTGACCCAGGAAGAAGTACAGCGGCGTCTTAAAAAGATTAAAATAGATAAATCCCCGGGACCAGATGATATACACCCCCGTATCCTAAGAGAATAAAGTAATGTCATAGTCAGACCCTTATTTCTGATATTTAAGGACTCTATACCGACAGGGAGTGTTCCACAGGATTAGCACATAGCAAATGTGGTGCCAATGTTCAAAAAGGGGCCAAAAACAGAGCCCGTAAACTATAGGCCGGTAAGTTTAATAGAATAAAAATCCAGATCACCAGTTCAGTCATGTGACAGAAAAGCCAGGTCAACTCAGCGTAAACTTCATTCAGATACACAGATTTCCAGCACGAAGGGGATTTATCTGTTTATCCGGTAAGTTTAACATCTGTTGTGGGTAAACTGTTCGAAGGTTTTCTAAGAGATGCTATCTTGGAGTACCTCAATGAAAATAAGCAAATAACGCCATATCAGCATGGCTTCATGAGGGATTGGTCATGTCAAACTGATTTAATCAGTTTCTACGAGGAGGTAAGTTATAGACTAGACCTTGGGAATCAATGGATGTCATATATCTGGACTTGTCCAAGGCATTTGACACTGTACCACTTAAAAGGTTAGGATATAAAATGCCATGCTAGTTTGCCATACCATGTTGCCATACTAGTTTGCGTTGTAAAATTAATGGAAAACAATTGTTTATGGTGACAGTCAATGAGGAAAAATGTTGTTTCTCAGTGTGAAATTTAAAAAAAAGTTCTATATTAAATTTCTTTCTAGTGATTATCATTATTGTTATTACTGCAGGGTGTAATGGGTATCGCTATATATGCAGTGTACATATTTAACGCTAAAGATTTGGTGTGAATCGGAGAGGGGCAGTGTAATATGAAAGCTTTATTGGTTTGTGCATGTGGGGTTTAAGTGTTTGGTTGAATCTTTTTGATGCCGTGATCCAGACTCTGGTAAACATCTTGGTTGAGGAGATAAAGGGGGGATTAGATAAGAAAGCACTTATCTCACTCCTTTTCTGGAATAAAGAGACCCCCATACTGGAAGTTAAAGGGGGAAATAACATTCTTATGATCATGTTACCCCTCCCCATGGTTATCTACTGTTATACAGGAAGAGGCGATCTATGCCTCTCCTCCTCTAACAGCTGGCAGTCAGCACATCTCCCACTCATCAACTAATCGTTGCTTCACCATCTGCACCTGTAATTTGCCTAATTGAGGCATATTTCAGCTTAGTAAATGCCCCCTCCCCACTAAGTTCACAGGTCCAGCTCTATTCTAGCCTAAGAAAGAGCTCACAGAAGCACCCGCAGTCACACAGCCCAAGCAGCAGTAATTTAAAAAAGTATTTTCTGTTTGGATGAACCATTTTTGGGCTGAATTATTGGGGAGAGGATTACAGTGGTTTGCACAGATTAGCCTCTTGTACATAGCAGAATTGTGTGCAGGAAGCTATTACACGAATCCTTGTGGCTCTGTACTATGGAGCTTTTGGTACTCTTTGTGGCACTTTATAGTGCTCTGTATGAGACAGTATTATGGAAGAATTCTCCTTGAGAAACAATGGTTCTACAGGAGAAAGAATACTTTGGTAATACGGCATCTGATAGAACATGAGTGTTTTTTTCCCCATTAGACTAATATAGAATCCAACGGGGAAAAAATGTCTAGATTAGTGATGAGCGGACCTTTAGAGATTCGTTTTGTTTCAGTCTCTCTTAATTTTTCAAAAAGTTGTGTTCAGAGTCTTATCGAATCTACCTTAACCAAAGTTGCTCCAATTGCCCTGAAAATTGTTATTTAACTCGCTTTGACCAATTCCCAACCATCCATAGGATATAAACTTCCTATGGACGGTTGTTTATCTCTAAATGGACGTTCTAAAGCATCCTTTCAGAGATGGCAGCTGCACGCTAATTGTGCAGCTGCCGAGCGGGGGGCCCTCTGTCAGTGACAGCAGGGCAACCCAGAGGGAAGGCAGGGACAGTTCCCAGGTGTCCCTGCCTTCTAGATCGCTGTATACAGAGCGCTCAATGAGCTATGCGCTTCCTGTCCCGTCCCGGTGGTCATGTGACTGCTGAGTCCGGGAGAGTGCAGGAGCTGTCGGGTCTTCCACAGAGCTCTATCAGCCCTGAACTGAGGCTTTACAACGCCTCTATAGGGGGTATATTTCCCCTGTAAATGGGCCTATGTCAGCCCCAGTTACAGGAGAAATCAATAGTGGAAAAAAAAAAAGTGAAGTTAAATGTCCCCCAGAGGACTTGTATGACCTTATGGGGGGCACAAAGTGTAAAATTAAAAAATTAAAAAGTACGTGTTTTATAAAAAACATGTAAAAAAAAATTTCACCAATTAAGTAATGAATTATTATTTTTTAAATAGAAAAAATAAAATAAGACATATTTGGTATTGCCGCGTCCGTGACGGCCGGCTTCATAAATATATCACATAATCCACCCCGTTTGATAAACACCATAAAAAATAAATAAATAAAAACGGTGTAAAAAAAAGCTATTTTTGTTACCTTACATCACAAAAAGTGCAATACCCAATGATCAAAAAGGCGTATGTCCCACCTCATCCCACAGAAAATCGCTAAATTTTTTTTTTCAAAATATAGCTCTCGGAACATGGAGATATTAAAACATAATTTTTTGTGTTAAAGTGAAATAAATAAAAAAAGAATACATATTAGGTAATGTCGCGTCTGTAACAATCAGCTCTATAAAAACTCCTCATGTGAACACCGTAATAAAAATAAAATAAAAACAGTACCAAAAAAGCCTTTTTTTGTCACCTAACATCACATAAAGTGCAACACCAAGCGATCAAAAAGGCGTATTTCCCCCAAAAGTAGTACCAATCAAACCGTCACCTCATCCTGCCGAAAATGAGATCCTAACTAAGACAATCGGTCAAAAAATAAAAAAGCTATGGCTCTCATACTATGGAGACACTAAAACATAATTTTTTTTGTTTCAAAAATGCTATTATTGTGTAAACCTTACCGGTAAATAAATAAGAAAAGTATATATATTATGTGTATTGCCATGTCCAAAACGATCTGCTCTATAAAAATGTCACATGACTTAACCCCTCTGGTGAACGCTGTAAAAATAAATAAATAAAAACTGTGCTAAAACAACCAATTTTTTGGTCACCTTGCCCCATAAAGTGTAATAATTAATGATCAAAAAATTATATGTACCCAAAAATGGTACCAATAAAAACATCAACTCTTCCTGCAAAAACTAGCCCCTGCACAAGATGATTGGCAGAAAAATATTTTAAAAAATGGCGTTCAGACAATAGAGAAACAAAAACATAATATTTTTTTTAAAAATGCTATATTTTGTAAAACTTAACAAACAAACAAAGAAAGTAGACATATTTCATATAATTGCATCCGTAACAACCTGCTCTATAAAAATAGCACATGATCTACCCAGTCAGATGAATGTTGTAAAAAATAAAAATAAAACAGTGCCAAAACAGCCATTTTTTGGTTACCTTGCCTCACAAAAAACATAATATAGAGCAATTTAAAATCATATGTACCCCAAAATAGTACCAATAAAACTGGCACCTTATGGGGTCTATTTTTTGGAGTTTCTACTTTATGGGTACATCAGGGGGGCTTCAAATGGGACATGGCATCTAAAAACCAGTCCAGCTGTCCCAGGAGAGACCTCCGCGTCGTCAAGCAAAAACACACAGCAATACGGTACAGACACAACAGAGTTTATTGCACAAACAGAATCCAAGGAGGGAAACACAGGGAAATTGAGAGCTCTATGTACCGTCCGCACAGTGGGAGAAAAACCCCACTGTGCCACTGTCTAGTAATACTCCAGAGGGGCGTGACTAAGCAACTCATGATATTCACTAGGGCCCCAGATGGTAGGGTTAGGCTTTGCCGCAGGGAGTTGCCAGGGTCCACTCTGGAGCGTGAACTAGACAGTGACAACAGGAGCAAACAGACAACAGGTACCAGAAGGTACCGACGGTACATAGGCAAACATAACAAACAGGCAACAAAAAATACAAGCAGGAGTTCATGCAAGGGAACAGGAGTGGCAATGAGCAGAGAAGGACTAGCTCCACCAGCGGTATACTGCGTGGCCTTGCCCATAGCACTCTGCAGCAAGGCACGCTACAGCAAGGGCTTGCTGAACAGAGACATATAACATAAACAGGCAAATACAAGCAGGCAACTAAAAACACAAGCAGGAGTTCACGCAAGGGAACAGGAGTGGCAATGAGCAGAGAAGGACTAGCTCCACCAGTGGTATACTGCGTGGCCTTGCCCATAGCACTCTGCAGCTAGGCGCGCTGCAGCAAGGGCTTGCTGAACAGAGAGATATGAATACACACAAGGTAACTAGAAACATAACTAGCAGAACAGATAACAGAAAGACAGGAAAGAGGACGGGAATGAACAAGTAGGAAACCCACAGAGCACAGACAGACACGGATCCCATGGGTCAGCAGCATGGGGAGAGTGAGTACAAACAAGGAGCAGGACAAGACAACACACACCAGGAGAGCTGACACAGAACTGAGGAAACCTCAGCCTTATATACAGGTTCCATGGGTGCAGCAGAGAGGCCACACCCATGGAGCAGACAGAGAGGATTAACTCCTAATAGGCACACAGGGGAGTTAACCATAAAGAACCACAAATAACACACAGGAACGGAGCTGCAGCGAGAGCATAGACAGAAGGTCACAGCCAGAGGT